>NC_090655.1:177041134-177353277 GCF_040937935.1 Hyperolius riggenbachi
CTAGCAGAGGATGGTTTCAATCCATCAACCTCTGGGGAAAAAGTGGTGTTAAACTTCTTGGAGCAGACTTACTTCCTCCCTCCAAAAGACACACATAAATCCCCATAAAATCATTTAGCAACAACTGCTAACTGTGGCGCAATCAGTTAGCACATTCGGCTGTTAACCGAAAGGTTGGTGGTTCAAACCCACCCAGGGATGGCCTTGCCTTTTGTGTTCAACAGTTGTCTGAAGAGAACCCCAGATAGCCATTTAGCAGCAACTACATACACACAGTCTCTGTGGCACAATTGGTTAGCGCATTTGGCTGTTAACCGAAAGGTTGGTGGTTCAAGCCCACCCAGGAATGGCCCTGCCTTTTGTGTTCAGTTCAACAGTTGTCCGAAGAGAACCCCAGATAGCCATTTAGCAGCAACTGCATACACACAGTCTCTGTGGCACAATTGGTTAGTGCATTTGGCTGTTAACTGAAAGGTTGCTGATTCAAGCCCACCCAGGGATGGCCTTGTGCTTTGTGAAGGGAACTAATGTACCCTTCTTAAACTTGAAGATTGTATACAAATGTAAGCAGACTGCAGAGTGGCGTAACGGAAGTGTGCTGGGCCCATAACCCAGAGGTTGATGGATTGAAACCATCTTCTGCTAGGCATGATTTCATTTCTGCACCTCGCAAAACAGTTTCCATAGCCCTGTAAGAGAAAGTGTAATAAGGGCCCTGCCATAACATAGATATTACGGTAGCTAAGACTACTCCTGGGCCTTTTTTGTAGTTGAAGAGATGAGTGAAATGGCTGGCTTCAGCCTGCAATGTTAGTTGACCTAGGTGCGGTTGCTGGCCAATGGTGGTATAGTGGTGAGCATAGCTGCCTACCAAGCAGTTGATCTGGGTTTGATTCCTGGCCAATGTATGTGAGCTTGCTTTTGACAGCCTACAAATCCCTGGAAGACAAAATCAGAGAGAGAGAGGGGTAGGAGGAAGGATTACACTCCCTGATTGATGTATACAAATGCAGTAGTGTAGGCCTGCAATCTAGCATTGAATGTGATTTCTGCCCTTAAAACACGGCTTTGCGAGAAAACTAAAAAATTTTCTGGCACTTTTGACGTCTATCCCACTCAACTATGTCTCCCTCCAGGAGTTAGATGCTTCGAAACATCTTTTCCATCACTTTTCTGGCCAGCATATTTTTTTCTAATTTTTCAAGTTCGCCTCCCCATTGAAGTCTATGGTGGTTCGCGAACGTTCGCAAGTTCGTGAACGTTTGCGGAGGTTCGCAAACCTAAAATCGGATGTTTTGGCCATCTCTACTTCCTATGAGAAGGGACATGAACTCCCATAACAAAGCCCTGTGGGAGCAAGCACTGAAAGATAGAAACACACAAAGTGGATGCCAGCCTCCATATTTTCCACCTTCCATCTTGTCCCATTCTCTTCTCCCTAGTTCCCAGCTGTCCTCCACTCCACCTTTCATAATGCCCACTTCATGGTCATCTGCCCAGAGTCAACCTTACATCCCACAAATGTACGAGCAGAAAAAATGCTGTCACTAACTAACCCCCTTGCCTAACGTCTGACTTCTGGCTTGCTAGCCCCCAGCTATTACCATATAAGCTGGTGAACTGTGAGGCTTACAAAAAATGTATAGCCATTGGGACAACACAGTGGAAGGTACCTGGAAGAAAATATTTGTCCAGACCTGTACCATCATGTGCAAAGGCAGGTCATCGAATCCCTGGCACACAATGTTGGGGATAAGTTCCATCTGACCACAGAATCATGGTATTCCAAACACAGACAGGGAAGGTACGTAACCTTCACTGGTAACAGCGTAAACATGGTGATGGTGGTGGGTAGTGATGGGCCGAACCTCTAATTTTAGGTTCGCGAACCAGGTTCGCGAACTTCCGCGGAAGGTTCGGTTCGCGGAAAAGTTCACGAACCGCAATAGACTTCAATGGGGAGGCGAACTTTGAAAAATAGAAAAAATTATGCTGGCCACAAAAGTAGATGTTTCAAGGGGTCTAACACCTGGAGGGGGGCATGCAGGGCCAGATTTGTACTTTCCAGTGCCCTAGGCCTGCTGTCATCTACCGCCCCCCCCCCCCCCCCCCGCCACCACCACCACTACCAAAAAACATTCTGACCAACACTGACTATCGATCATTGGTTTGAATGGGCTCATTTCAGTTGTGCTGCTCTGCCTCCCATTCAGCCAAGAATCAGAGGATGCTCTGTCTGCTCAATAATTCCTGCAATTTGTGCTCCTGCCCGAATGTGCAAAGCAGCCAATAGTGTTCTAGGAATGCATACTTGAGAAATGACGCTGATATATGTACTTGTCAAGAATGCATAACACTATACTGGCGTTGGTTGCTGTGCACATCTGGGCAGGAGCAGAAAACTTGCGCAAGTCGCAAGTGGCCAGAGCATGCGCTGCTTCTTTGTACTCTGTGAGACTGGCTGCAGTCGGAGCCACAAACAGGTGACAGGGAGCGTGAGTGGCCAGAGCATGCGCTGCTTCTTTGTCCTCTGTGAGACTGGCTGCAGTCAGAGCTACAGACAGGTGGCAGGGAGCGCGAGTGGCCAGAGCATGCGCTGCTTCTTTGTCCTCTGTGAGACTTGCTGCAGTCAGCGACACAAACAGGTGACAGGGAGCGTGAGTGGCCAGAGCATGCGCTGCTTCTTTGTCCTCTGTGAGACTGGCTGCAGTCATAGCCACAAACAGGTGACAGGGAGCATGAGTGGCCAGAGCATGAGCTGCTTCTTTGTCCTCTGTGCGACTGGCTGCAGTCATAGCCACAAACAGGTGACAGGACAGCTCAATGGAGAGAAACAGAGAACAGGTATGTAGCAAACATCCTGTCAATACCCACTTTGGATGTTTGGTTGTAATTAGAGCGGACCTGAACTCAGAACTTCCTCTCTGCTTCAAAACATACACAATAACATAATAACCTTTAAAAAAAACATTTCTTTGTTACAGCTGATACAAATCCTGCAATAAATCGGCAGTGTCTACTTCCTGCTTTCATGGAAGCAGACATATTGTTAACATCCTGTGCTTTCAAATTAGCTTAGATGTTGTGGCAGTCAGGGGACACAGGAGAGATCAAATTACAACGTCAGATTAGACACAGATGAGGGGGAATTACACAGGCTCTCTAAAAAAATACAAGGAAGATTTTTCTATGTTTTCCTTCTGTCCTGTGCAAGAGTTCAGCTCCACTTTAAAGCATCTGAATGATATTTATTTATATTTGAAAAATCTATGTATCTCTTTTGAATGTTGAAAGTACATATGGTGGTTTGCTCTAACATGTTGACAGTATACAGGAACAAAGTCTTAAGAAGGCTTATTCACAGAAAGATTACTTTTTTTCTTTTAAGCCAATAAATGGTATCATCCTCATTCAAAACTCTCTGCTTTCGCTGTGGCTAAAATGGTACAATGCTTTACTGCTACAGGAAAGGAGAAGGATGCCAAACTATACAGACTAGCATAGAGGTAGTAACAGCTCAGGTGACAGTGACAGTTTAGCAATGAAAGTAAAGCAAACAGCATTTTTATTCCTCTCATAGATGGTAGGAACAGAAAATGAGTCAGGAAAGAGTTAACTGAGACCACTGCTGACTAGAAAGAAAAAAAACCCCTAAAGCCATAAATTTAAGTAGACTAGAGATAAGAAAGTGTAATTTACAGCTGCTGGGGTCAGTGTTACAACTGTAAAGGAGAAAGTGAAGAAATTAGCAGGGTTCACTGATGTCTTTGAATGCCTGCATTAAAACTCAGCGGAACTTAGTTCTATCTGCTTTGTAATGTAAATCCCTGGTATTTCTCACATCAACTTGTATGATCATGATAAGAGGAATTGATCATCAGATGAGGTGACAGCAGATGTTGATTGAGAGAGAGACTTGCTGGAATTAGGGAACTCTGGAATTCAGCTATTAGTGCAGAGCAGGGCGCTGGCTGCGCTGCGGGACCAGAAGAGGTGATTAATTTTGACATATGACCTCTTCTCTCTCCAAGTCATGCCGCCCTTCTTATCTTATCTGATTTTATCGCCCTAGGCCGTGGCCTTTGTGGCCTTTCCAGAAATCCGGCCCTGGAGGCATGGCGGAGTGGGATACACGCCAAAAGTCCCGGGGGAAAATCTTGATGTGACGCAAAACAGCGTTTTAAGGGCAGAAATCACATTGAATGCTAAATTGCAGGCCTAACGTGCTTTAAAACATCTTGCATGTGTATACATCAATCAGGTAGTGTAATTAGAGTACTGCTTCACACTGACGCACCAAACTAACTGTGTAACGCACCGCAAGTTACCAGCTGTTTGTGTAGTGACGGCCATGCTGGACTACTGCGCAACATGGCGAGATTGCTCTTCCTCACTCAGTGATGTCAGGTAATGTGTGACTTCCTTATCAACTTTCCATGGCATTGTTAAAAAGCTACGTTTTGTTTTTAAATTACATTTTCTACTTGCTGTGTACTTGTTCAGTACCGCTACAATGAGAATCCTATGGAGGCGGGCAAGTCTGCCATTGTGACCCCGGGTAATGGCCGGGGAATGAGGGTTTGAATCCGGTGTGGAGCCTGAGCAACGGCTACCACTACACATCCAAGGAGGGCAGCAGGCAGGCATGCACGCCCGCCCCGAGGTAGTGACCAAAAATAACAATACAGGAGGAGGACTTTCGAGGCCCTGCTGTGTATTTGAAATGAATGTACCTTAAATCCTTTAACGAGAACCAGTTATGGCGGGCAAAGATGACACCACATTCCTTTCACGAGAATCATATGGAGGCGGGCAAGTCTGCCATTTGTGACCCCGGGTAATGGCCGGGGAATGAGGGATGGAATCTGGTGTGGAGCCTGAGCAACGGCTACCACTACACACCCAAGGAGGGCAGCAGGCAGGCATGCACGCCCTCCCCGAGGTAGTGACCAAAAATAACAATACAGGAGGAGGACTTTCGAGGCCCTGCTGTGTATTTGAAATGAATGTACTTTAAATCCTTTAACGAGAACCAGTTATGGTGGGCAAAGATGACACCACATTCCTTTCACGAGAATAATATGGAGACGGGCAAGTCTGCCATTTGTGACCCCGGGTAATGGCCGGGGAATGAGGGATGGAATCTGGTGTGGAGCCTGAGCAACGGCTACCACTACACACCCAAGGAGGGCAGCAGGCAGGCATGCATGCCCTCCCCGAGGTAGTGACCAAAAATAACAATACAGGAGGAGAACTTTCGAGGCCCTGCTGTGTATTTGAAATGAATGTACTTTAAATCCTTTAACGAGAACCAGTTATGGCGGGCAAAGATGACACCACATTCCTTTCACGAGAATCATATGGAGGCGGACAAGTCTGCCATTTGTGACCCCGGGTAATGGCCGGGGAATGAGGGATGGAATCCGGTGTGGAGCCTGAGCAACCCTGAGCAACGGCTACCACTACACACCCAAGGAGGGCAGCAGGCAGGCATGCACGCCCGCCCCGAAGTAGTGACCAAAAATAACAATACAGGACTCAGGAGGACCTTTTGCGGCCCTAATTGTAATGAATCAACTTTAAATCCTTAAATGGGAATCCGTTATGGAGGGCAAGTCTGCCATTGTCACCACGGGTAATGGGCGGGGAATGAAAGTTGGATTCCGGCCCGAAGTGGGAGCCTGCTGAGACCCATGCTGTAGCTGCCCTGACCGTGCTTTGCAGACCAGGCATCTGTGGTCAGATCGACCCTTGACCCAGCGGAAGACAAACCAAGTCGAAAGCATTTGCCAAGAATGTTTTACGGAGGGCAATTTTTTTGCCATTTTTTTAAATTGTTTGAAAATGTAGATGGTTGTATTTTTAAATAGTTTGAAACTGTAGATGGTTGTATTTTTAAATAGTTTGAAACTGTAGATAGTTGTATTTTTAAATTGTTTGAAACTGTAGATGGTTGTATTGCGTTCCGGAGTTGGAGTCTAAGAAACGGCTACCACCACACATCCAGGCAAGGAGGGCAGCAGGCAGGCATGCCCGCCCCGAGGTAGTGACCAAAAATTACAATGCAGGACTCAGGAGGACTTTTTGCGGCCCTAATTGTAATGAATCAACTTTAAATCCTTTAACGGGAATCCGTTATGGAGGGCAAGTCTGCCATTGTCACCACGGGTAATGGGCGGGGAATAAAGGTTGGATTCCGGCCCAAAGTGGGAGCCTGCTGAAACCCATGCTGTAGCTGCCCTGACCGTGCTTTGCAGACCAGGCATCTGTGGTCAGATGGACCCTTGACCCAGCGGAAGACAAACCAAGCTGAAAGCGTTTGCCAAGAATGTTTTACGGAGGGCAATTTTTTTTGCCATTTTTTTAAATTGTTTGAAAATGTAGATGGTTGTATTTTTAAATTGTTTGAAACTGTAGATGATTGTATTTTTAAATTGTTTGAAACTGTAGATGGTTGTATTTTTAAATTGTTTGAAACTGTAGATGGTTGTATTGCGTTCCGGAGTTGGAGCCTAAGAAACGCTACCACCACACATCCAGGCAAGGAGGGCAGTAGGCAGGGATGCCCGCCCCGAGTTAGTGACCAAAAATAACAATACAGGACTCAGGGGGACCTTTTGCGGCCCTAATTGTAATGAATCAACTTTAAATCCTTAAACGGGAATCCGTTATGGAGGGCAAGTCTGCCATTGTCACCACGGGTAATGGGCGGGGAATGAAGGTTGGATTCCGGCCCAAAGTGGGAGCCTGCTGAGACCCATGCTGTAGTTGCCCTGACCGTGCTTTGCAGACCAGGCATCTGTGGTCAGTTGGACCCTTGACCCAGCGGAAGACAAACCAAGTTGAAAGCATTTGCCAAGAATGTTTTATGGAGGGCAATTTTTTTTTGCCATTTTTTTAAATTGTTTGAAAATGTAGATGGTTGTATTTTTAAATTGTTTGAAACTGTAGATGGTTGTATTTTTAAATTGTTTGAAACTGTAGATCGTTGTATTGCGTTCCGGAGTTGGAGCCTAAGAAACGGCTAACACCACACATCCAGGCAAGGAGGGCAGCAGGCAGGCATGCCCGCCCCGAGGTAGTGACCAAAAATAACAATACAGGACTCAGGAGGACCTTTTGAGGCCCTAATTGTAATGAATCAACTTTAAATCTTTTAACAGGAATCCGTTATGGAGGGCAAGTCTGCCATCCATTAAAGTGCAAGTTGTGCATTGACTGCCAGGTATAATATGCAGTCACAGATTCAGTGAAAGGTATGCAGTGACTGCAAACAGCCGTTTGTGTAGTGACGGCCGTGCTGGACTGGTGGGCACCATGACGAGAGTGCAGGTGATGGTGGGCTTGGTGGCTTTTCAGCCCATATGCTCGCCCGGCTGATGTAGCTGAATGACAGAACAGTGACTGTCCAGCTGATAAAATTTGGTCTGACCACAATGAAACAATGACCTTATTATCTTTGGTGTGCCACCCCCACCCGAGACACTCATATAACCGGCGGTCATTGCTTCATTGTGATTCGCAAGCCCCTTCACCGCGGCAAGGTAATGATCACGAAGGGGGATGGGCACATGTACATGCCTTTTGTTTTTTTTGATGCAGCCGCCTGCAGTTCATCCAGAACGATTAGGCAGGCATGTGCACGCCCCAGAAAAATTAGTATAGCGGCCACTGCTAGCAGCGGCCTTAAAAATTATGGAATCCGCCTAGAGTCCTGTACCCTGGTGGTGGTGGCGGAGAAGGCAGTCAAGAGGCCTGCAGGCAGAGATGCTGTGTGTGGGGACTGACTTAGTCTTCGGCTGTGCAATAGCCCTCAGGGATCCATGCCTCATTCATTTTGATAAAGGTCAGGTACTGAACACTGTCATGACTTTGGCGACTTCTCTTCTCAGTGACAATGCCTTCAGCTGCACTGAAGGTCCTTTCTGACAGGACGCTTGCGGCAGGGCAAGAGAGAAGTTGTATGGCAAATTGGGACAGCTCTGGCCACAGGTCAAGCATGCGCAACCAGTAGAGCAAGGGTTCATCCTCGCTGCTCGCAGTCGCAGTGTGTGCATCCACACTTAAGGCCAGGTAGTCGGCTACCTGCCACTCCAGGCGTTGGTGGAGGGTGGATCCCGAAGGGCTACTGCGAGGCGTTGAACTAAAGAATGTCCGTATGTCCGACATCACCCCGAGATTGCTGGAGCGTCCTGTCCTTGCCTGCGTGGACCGGTGAGGAGAAGGAGGATTACTGCCAGTGGTACCTTTATTGCGTTGTACTGTCACATCACCCTTAAATGCATTGTAAAGCATCGTTGACAGCTTGTTCTGCAAGTGCTGCATCCTTTCCGCCTTGTGTTGAGTTGGTAACAGGTCTGCCACTTTGTGCCTGTACCGAGGGTCTAGTAGCGTGGCCACCCAGTACAGGTCATTCCCCTTGAGTTTTTTGATACGGGGGTCCCAGGCTGGACTACATGAAAGAGGCCATCTGCACAAAGTCGGATCCAGACGTACTCTCCATCTCCTCTTGCTCTTCCACAGTGATGTCACGCAACTCCTCTTCCTCCCCCCAGCCACAAACAATACCACGGGAACGTGGAGCAGCAGAAGCCCCCTGTGATGGCTGCTGCGGTTGTTCTTCTGCTGCCGCCGCCGCCTCTTCCTCCTCCACAGAAAAACCTTCCTCATAATCGTCATCCGAGTCTGACTCCTCTCCTTCCCCACACGACTCCTCTTCTTCCTCCTCCTCCCCCCTCTGTGGTGCTGCAGGTGTCGAGGAAACATGTGGTTCGGATGTAAATCGCTCCCACGAATCCTCCTGCCATAGCTGTTCCTGTTCCCGCTCCTCCACAGCTTCATCCACCACTCTACACACGGCACGCTCCAGGAAGTAAGCGCAGGGGATCAAGTCGCTGATGGTGCCTTCTGCGCGACTCACCAGGTTGGTCACCTCTTCAAACGGCCGCATGGTCCTGCATGCATTTCGCATCAGTGTCCAGCTGTTGGGCCACAACATCCCCATCTTCCCAGATTGTGTCCTTCTACTGTAGATGTACAGGTACTGCGTGATGGCTTTCTCCTGGTCTGGCAGGCGAGAGAACATCAGCAGGGTGGAATTCCAGCGAGTTGGGCTATCGCATATCAAGCGTCTCACCGGCAAGTTGTTTTTCCGCTGAATGTCCGCAAAGCGTGCCATGGCCGTATAAGACCGCCTGAAATGCCCACACAACTTTCTGGTCTTCTTCAGGACGTCCAGTGAGGTGAGTCCACTGAACACAAAAGCTAGCTATATGCAGTGAGGTGAGTTCACTCAACCCAAAGGTTGTTATATATGCAGTGAGGTGAGTTCACTGAACACAAAAGGTAGTTAGATGCAGTCAGCTGAGTTCACTCAACACAAAAGGTAGTTATATATGCAGTGAGGTGAGTTCACTGAACACAAAAGGTAGCTATGTGCAATGAGGTATGTTCACTCAACCCAAAGGTAGTTATATATGCAGTGAGGTGAGTTCACTGAATACAAAAGCAAGTTATATATACAGTGATGTGAGTTCACTGAACACAAAAGGTAGCTAAATGCAGTGAAGTGAGTTCACTCAACCCAAACGTAGGTGTATGCAGTGATGAGGTGGGTTGACTAAATACAACAGGTACTAGTAGTAGGTAAATGCAGTACTGGGTGGGTAGTACAATGTGCAGCTCCCTGTCACACACACAGGTAGTCACTGAATGTGCTGCTGATGCTGGTGGGCTGCTGGCAGTGGGACACACACAGTATGAATGAGCAATGATGTCTAAGCAACACAAGTGTCTCACACACACACAGGTAGTCACTGAATGTGCTGCTGCTGCTGCTGCTGCTGCAGGCAGTGGGATACACAGTATGAATTAGCAATGCTGTCTAGTAAGCAACACAAGTGTCAGTTTCAAACACAGAAAAAAAATCACACGAGATCACACGAGCAGGATGAGCTCTGAAAAGAGCTGTTCTGGGGCGCTATTATAGCAATAAGATTCAGCTAGGAGCAAGCTAAGAAGGCAAGAGCCTGACTAATCTGTCCCTAGGAGAACAAGTCTGCAGCAGCTGTCCCTAGTCTGTCTCTAGCAGGCACACGAGTAGAGATGTAGCGAACATTGGGGGTCCGCTTTCGCCTGCGCCAGGCGAACCTTTACGGAAGTTCGATTCGCCCCATAATGCACTATGAGGGTCAACTTTGACCCTCTGCATCACAGTCAGCAGGCACATTGTAGCCATTCAGGCTACAGTAAGCTCTGGAGCCCCACCCCCCCTTATATAAGGTAGGGTCCGGCGGCCATTACACTCACTCGTGTGCCTGCTATTAGACAGACTAGGGCAAGCTGCTGCAGACTTGTTCTTCTAGGGACAGATTAGTTAGGTTCTTGGCTGCTTAGTTTGCTCCTGGCTGATTGTTATTGCTTTTATAGCAACCTAGCTCTTTTCAGAGCTCATCCTGTACTTTATTTTTTTACTGTGTGTCAAACTGACACTTTTGTTGCATGCACAGCCTTGCTAATTGATAGTGTGTGTGTGCCACTGCCAGCAGCCCAGCACATTCAGTGACTGACTACCTGTGTGTGTGACAGGGAGCTGCACATTGTACTACCCAGTACTGCATATACCCAGTACCTGTTGTGTTTACTTAACCCACCTCATCACTGCATATACCTAGCTTTGTGTTGAGTGAACCCAGCTCACTGCATCCTACTACTACCTGTTGTGTTTACTTAACCCACCTTATCACTGCACATAACTACCTGTAGTGTTGAGTAAACCCAGCTCACTGCATATACCTACTACCTGTTGTGTTGAGTGAACCCAGCTCACTGCATATACCTACTACCTGTTGTGTTGAGTGAACCCAGCTCACTGCATCATACTACCTGTTCTGTTGAGTGAACCCACCTCACTGCATCCAAGTACCTTTACTGTTCAGTGAACCCAGCTCACTGCATATACCTAGCATCCCCCCAAGATGGACAAAATGGACAAACCAGGCAGAGGAAGAGGTAGAGGCAGACTCAGAGGAAGGCCACCAGGCACCGGCAGGTCTGTGCGAGGTGGTGTTGCTGTGATTTCGTGCGGACCTGGCCCAAAATACAGTGCTCAGAAGAAGGCACGTGCCATCACTTCCTAAAATCGTGAGGAGGTGATTGAGTATTTAACACAGAACACCTCATCTCCCGCAGCCACCAGCGCTACAACAAGCACCACATCCGCTGCATTTGAAACTTTGCAGGAGTTATTTGGTGGTGGTGGTGTAGTCACTGATTCACAGCCACTACTGCAACAACAAGAAGAAGGAGCAGGTACACCACCTCCTACGTCTGAGTTGGGTGGCGATAGTATGGACGTAACGTGTAAGGAGGGGGCTGATGAAACACCTGAAGTTGGTGCAGTTGAGGAGGTGTCTGAGGAAAGTGCAGCTGGCCAGGAGGATTATGATGACGATTATACGGATACCACATATGTTCCTGGTAGAGGAGATGACCAGGGGGACAGTTCAGAGGAGGAGTCAGAGAGGACTAGGAGGAGATGACGCCATGATAGAAGCAGAGGGAGCTCGTCCTCAGAAACAGCTGGGGGCAGTGTCCGGCGCCATGTATCGCCAGCTATGGCCAGCCAGCCAACATGCCCTTCAACGTCAGCTGCTGATGCCACCGTAGCGCCATCAGCCCAGGGGGGCTCAGCGGTTTGGAAATTTTTTCACGTGTGTGTCTCAGATCGGAGCAAGCCATCTGTTGTCTCTGCCAGCAAAAATTGAGCCGTGGAAAGGCCAACTCTCACGTAGGGACAAGTGCCTTACGAAGGCACCTGGAGAGAAGGCACAAACAGCTATGGCAAGAACACCTGAGGAAAAGTAGCACCCCTCAAAAGACAAGCCACCCTCCTTCTCCTCTTCCTCCTTCAGGTGCATCGTCTTCATCCACTTTCTCCCTTGCACCTTCACAGCCACCCTCCTCCACACCGCCTCTTCCCTTCAGCGGTTCCTTCTCCTCTGCCCACAGCAGTACCCAGCTGTCTGTGAAGGAAGTATTTGAGGGGAAGAAGCAAATGTCTGCCAGTCACCCTCTTGCCCGGCGCCTGACAGCTGGCGTGGCGGAACTATTAGCTCGCCCGCTATTACCATACAAGCTGGTGGAGTCTGAGGCTTTCCGTAACTTTGTGGCCATTGGTACACCGCAGTGGAAGATACCAGGCCGCAATTATTTTTCACAAAAGGCCATACCCAAACTCTACCGTGCAGTTGAGAGGCAAGTGGTGTCATCTCTGGCACACAGCGTTGGGTCAAGGGTCCACCTGACCACGGATGCCTGGTCTGCCAAGCACGGGCAGGGCCACTACATTACATACACAGCCCATTGCGTCAACCTGGTGACCGATGGCAGCGAGCAGGGAGTACGTGGCTGCGCAGAGGACCGACTTGTCACACCTCCACGGCTTGCAGGCAGGCCTCCAGCCACCTCCTCTCCACTTGCTATCACCGCTTCGCTGTCGTCATCCTCCTCCTCCTCCTCCTTGGCTGGTGCCGCCATCTCCTCTCCAGCTACACAGCCCCAGCGCCCCAGGACCTATGCTGCATGCCAGGTACGACGGTGTCACGCAGTGTTAGACATGTCTTGTCTGAAAGCGGAGAGTCACACTGGAGCAGCTCTCCTGGCTGCTCTTAACAATCAGGTGGAGCAATGGCTGACCCCGCACAAGCTTGAGATCGGCAATGTGGTGTGTGACAACGGCAGCAATCTCATTGCTGCGTTGAATTTGGGAAAGCTGACACACATACCCTGCATGGCACATGTGCTTAATCTGATCGTGCAAAGATTTGTGTCCAAGTACCCAGGCTTAGAGGACGTCCTGAAGCAGGCCAGGAAGTTGTGTGGGCATTTCAGGCGCTCTTACAAGGCCATGGCACGCTTTGCGGAGATTCAGCGTAGAATCAACTTGCCGATGAGACGCCTGATTTGCGATAGCCCGACTCGCTGGAATTCCACCCTGCTGATGTTCTCTCGCCTGCTAGACCAGGAAAAAGCCGTCACCCAGTACCTGTATAATTACAGTACAAGGACACAATCTGGGAGGATGGAGATGTTCTGGCCCAACAACTGGACACTGATGCGAAATGCATGCAGGGTCATGGAGCCCTTTGAGGAGGTGACCAAACTGGTGAGTCGCGATGAGGGCACCATCAGCGACTTGATCCCCTACGCCTACTTCCTGGAGTGTGCCGTGCGTAGAGTGGTGGATACAGCTGTGGAGGAGCGTGAACAAGAAGAGTTAGGGCAGCAGGAGTCGTGGGAGCCATTTACACACGAACCCGATGTTTCCACAACACTGGCGGCAGCACAGAGGGGGGAGGAGGAGGAAGAAGAGGAGTCATGTGGGGAAGGGGAGGAGTCAGACTTTGATGATGGTGATGATGAGGAAGGTGTTTCTGTGGAGGAGGAAGAGGCGGCGGAAGGAGAACAACCGTGGCAGCCATCACAGGGGGCTTCTGCTGCTCCACGTTCCCGTGGTATTGTTCGTGGCTGGGGGGCGGAAGAGGAGTTGCGTCCCGTCACTGAGGAAGAGCAAGAGGAGATGGAGAGTACGTCTGGATCCAGCTTTGTGCAGATGTCCTCTTTCATGTTGTCCAGCTTGTTGAGGGACCCCCGTATCAAAAAACTCAAGACGAATGACCTGTATTGGGTGGCCACGCTACTAGACCCTCGGTACAGGCACAAAGTGGCGGACCTCTTACCAACTCAACAAAAGGCGGAAAGGATGCAGCACTTGCAGAACAAGCTGTCGATGATGCTTTACAATGCATTTAAGGGTGATGTGGCTGCACAACGCAATCAAGGTACCACTGACAGTAACCCTCCTCCTCCCAAGTCCACGCAGGCAAGGACAGGACGCTCCAGCGATCTCAGGGTGATGTCGGACATGCGGACGTTCTTTAGTCCAACTCCTCGCCATAATCCTTCCGGATCCACCCTCCACCAACGCCTGGACTGGCAGGTAGCCAACTACCTGGCCTTGAGTGTGGATGTAGACTCTGTGAAAAGCGACGATGAACCCTTGGACTACTGGTTGCACAGGCTTGACCTGTGGCCAGAGCTGTCCCAATTTGCCATACAACTTCTCTCTTGCCCTGCCGCAAGCGTCCTGTCAGAAAGGACCTTTCAGGGCAGCTGGAGGCATAGTTACTGAGAAGAGAAGTCGCCTAAATCACGACAGTGTTCAGTACCTGACCTTTATCAAAATGAATGAGGAATGGATCACGGAGGGCACGACCGAAGACTAAGTCAGTTCCCACACACAGCAACTCTGCCTGCAGGCCGCTTGACTGCCTTCTCCGCCACCACCAACAGGGTCCAGGACTCTAGGCGGATTCCTGAATTTTTAAGGCTGCTGCTAGCAGCGGCCTCTACACTAATTTTTCTGGTGCGTGTACATGTGCCCATCCCCCTTCGTGATCATTACCTTGCCGCGGTGAAGGGGCTTGCGCATCACAATGAAGCAATGACCGCCGGCTATTTGAGTGTCTCAGGTGGCGGTGGCACACAAAAGATAATAAGGTCGTTGCTTCATTGTGGTCAGACCAAATTTGATCAGCTGGACAGTCACTGTTCTGTCATTCAGCTACATCAGCCGGGCGAGCATATGGGCTGAAAAGCCACCAAGCCCACCATCACCTGCACTCTCGTCATGGTGCGCACCAGTCCAGCACGGCCGTCACTACACAAACGGCTGTTTGCAGTCACTGCATACCTTTCACTGCATCTGTGACTGCACATTATACCTGGCAGTCAGTGCATAACTTGCACTTGAATGGATACACTTTTAAACAATTTAAAAATACAACCATCTAAACTTTCAAACAATTTAAAAATACAACCATTTAAAGTTTAAAGTTTCAAACAATTTAAAAATACAACCATCTATCATTTTCAAACAATTTAAAAAAAGGGTAAAAAAAACTTGCCCTCCGTAAAACATTCTTGGCAAATGCCTTCGACTTGGTTTGTCTTCCGCTGGGTCAAGGGTCCATCTGACCACAGATGCCTGGTCTGCAAAGCACGGTCAGGGCAGCTACAGCATGGGTCTCAGCAGGCTCCCACTTCGGACCGGAATGTAACCTTCATTCCCCCGGTGACAATGGCAGACTTGCCCTCCATAACGGATTCCCGTTAAAAGGATTTAAAGTTGATTCATTACAATTAGGGTCTCAAAGTCCTGTATTGCATGCCTGCCTGCTGCCCTCCTTGGATGTGCAGTGGTAGCCGTTGCTCAGGCTCCACACCGGATTCCATCCCTCATTCCCCGGCCATTACCCGGGGTCACTCACAAATGATTCTCGTGAAAGGAATGTGGTGTCATCTTTGCCCGCCATAACGGATTCCCGTTAAAGGATTTAAAGTTGATTCATGACAATTAGGGCCGCAAAAGGTCCTCCTGAGTCCTGTATTGTTATTTTTGGTCACTACCTCAGGGTGGGCGTGCATGCCTGCCTGCTGCCCTCCTTGCCTGGATGTGCAGTGGTAGCCGTTGCTCAGGCTCCACACCGGATTCAAACCCCTCATTCCCCGGCCATTACCCGGGGTCACAAATGGCAGACTTTCCCGCCTCCATATGATTCTCGTGAAAGGAATGTGGTGTCATCTTTGCCCGCCATAACTGGTTCTCGTTAAAGGATTTAAAGTACATTCATTTCAAATACACAGCAGGGCCTCGAAAGTCCTCCTCCTGTATTGTTATTTTTGGTCACTACCTCGGGGCGGACGGGTGTGCATGCCTGCCTGCTGCCCTCCTTGGATGTGTAGTGGTAGCCGTTGCTCAGGCTCCACACCAGATTCAAACCCCTCATTCCCCGGCCAATTCCTCGGGGTCACAATGGCAGACTTGCCCGCCTCCACAGGATTCTCATTGTAGCGGTACTGAACAAGTACACAGCAAGTAGAAAATGTAATTTAAAAACAAAACGTAAGCTTTTTAACAATGCCATGGAAAGTTGAGAAGGAAGTCACACATTACCTGACATCACTGAGTGAGGAAGAGCAATCTCGCCATGTTGCGCAGTAGTCCAGCATGGCCGTCACTACACAAACAGCTGTTTGCGGTGCGTTACACAGTGAGTTTGGTGTGTCAGTGTGAAGCAGTACTCTAATTACACTCCCTGATTGATGTATACACATGCAAGATGTTTTAAAGCACGTTAGACCTGCAATTTAGCATTCAATGTGATTTCTGCCCTTAAAACGCTGCTTTGCGTCACATCCAGATTTTTCCCCAGGACTTTTGGCATGTATCCCACTCCGCCATGCCCCCCTCCAGGTGTTAGACCCCTTGAAACATCTTTTCCATCACTTTTGTGGCCAGCATAATTTTTTCTATTTTTCAAAGTTCGCCTACCCATTGAAGTCTATTGCGGTTCGCGAACTTTTCCGCGAACCGAACCTTCCGCGGAAGTTCGCGAACCCGGTTCGTGAACCGAAAATCGGCGGTTCGCGACATCTCTACACACGAGTGAGTGTCATGGCCGCCGGAGCCTGCCTTATATAAGGGGGGTGGGGCTCCAGGGCTTAGTGGAGCCTGATTGGCTACAATGCGCCTGCTGACTGTGATGCAGAGGGTCAAATTTGACCCTCATAGAGCATTATGGGGCGAATCGAACTTCCAGGAAAGTTTGCCTTCGCCGGCGAAGGCGGACCACCCGATGTTCGCCTGGAACCGTTCGCCAGCGAACCGTTCGGCCCACCTCTAGTGGTGGGCAGGAAGGAATGCATGGCTGTAGTGTGGAGCCGGTGGCACCGCCATGGCTTGCGTGCAGGTTAGGCTCCTCTTCTCCTCCTCCTTCCTCTGCAGTCTCTTTCTTGGCTGAGTCCTCCTCTTCTATTATTCCCTCTGATTCCATTGCACCTCCCCATCCCCAAGCTCCCCCGAGTCTATTCAACCATGCAGGTACATCATTATCAGGCTGTGGTGCAGCTTTTTTGTTTGAAAGCTAAAAGCCACACTGGACCTGCACTGCTGACAGCTCTGCAGGCACAGGCCATTCAGTGGCTGACCATTGATTGAGATAGTTGATTTTAAAGTTTCATAGGAAACAAACCTGTAAAATGACATTTGGACCAAGAATTTTCAGAAAACAGTGATCCCAACAACATGGCCACCAGATAATTCCCAGTCAGCGGAGGCCATGTTACAGTGGCAGAACTAGTGGTTTCCCTCTGTAATGTGGCGTCCTGGGATTGGGGATTACCCAGTAGCTATTTTGATGGGGTCACTGTTTTTCCGAAAATATTTGTTTGGGAAGCCAAATTTCGGGTTTCCAGCCAATTCAATGCAGATTGCAGAGGCTGTTTAAGGCCATTTAGAGCCTGGAGTTCATCAGAATTGGCAGATGTGCGGGGCCTTCTTAGTGGATACTAGCGCTGAATGGCCTTACACAGCTGCTGTCATTTGTATTGCATTGGCTGTAAACTCGAAAATTGGCTTCCAAAACAACATTTTTTAGGACACAGTGATGTCAACAAAATGGTCGTGGGGTAATCACCAGTCCGTGGAGGCCATACTAGAAATACAGAGGGAGCGATTTTTTACATGGATCGGGAGTCCAGAGAAGCAGAGAAGGCCCACCATTCACACAAAAAAACGCTTGTTTTGCAACTTACTGTGGTCTCCAGAAACCAGGGATTACCTTGCGGACATTTTGTAGGCTTCACTTTACTTCAAAAGTTCTTGGGTTTTATAACCAATTTTCATATACCAGATTTAGTTCCACTTCCTATCACAGGCCATTGTTTTAAGGATATTATTTGCAGAAAATTCCTGTTGCTGATGCCAATTTTTTACACAGAACTCGAAAATTCAGTGAAAATTCTGAGCTTCGTGATTTTACTCGAAACAGATGAAATCCGAAGAGAATCGTTAAAACTCAAAACTGTTCCAATACAAAAGCTAAACCCTAATGAAGGGTTCTTAGGGTTAGGCATAGCGGGTGCCTTAGATTTAGGCATTGGCGGGGGGATCAGTTAGGGTAAGGCATTGAAAGGGAAGGCTTGTGTAAGAGTAAAGTTAGGTTAGGCAATAGTAAAATATCTGTAAAGATTAACAATATTTTTCTACTGGATTTAAGTAATGTACTGTAAGTAATTTTACCAATACTGTATTCCTCTAGCGTCTTTCTCTCCTGCCCTAATTACAGCGATACTCTTTTTAAATGTACGCCAAGCTCATTGGTAAATCAGGTCTTCTTTCATGGTGTTGATCACCTTGGTCTTTGTCAAAATAGTGCTTGGTTTCCTCTGCATTCTGATGTATGAGTGCTGATATACCACAGACTTAGTGATCAATTCATGAGATGTGACTCGCCTTAGTTTATTAACCAACTTACAATGAGGACTAGGTTATTATAAATGTAATCGAGTAGTACAAGACCTACAAAAAAATAAATAAATAAATAAAACAGCAAATAAGTTAGAAACAAGTTTGCAGCATATCACATAAAAGTAGAAAAGCTTCAAACTTGTGAATAAATCCAAAATAAATCATTTCACTTTTCATGTTCAGCAATGAAATTAAACTATAAATAATAAAAAATGATTAAAAACTAAAATACCTACAAGCAGTAAATCCCTTCTAAAATAATTATTTTTACCTAAATGATCTCAATAACATTGCCTGAACTGAAAATATCAAATATCAATGATTAATTTAAAGTTAAATTTCAACTTTGATGGAAATTTCGCATTTAAAAATGCTACCAAAAATATGTTCATTACAGTAGTAAACCAATTACCTATTTGTTTATCTTATAATTACTGGTTCCCATCCTATCCTACTCAATCAATGGCCAGGCACCCATCCAGCACCATCCTACGTCACATGGACAGTATGTACTTCCATATACCACTTTCTATGGACTGATGGATATCGGCTTGTGTATAGTGTATCCAAACTGAGGTGGCCAGTCGAATATATGACGAATATATGACTGATATATAACTAGTGTTGGCCATAATGGCTCGTAATTCAAGGCGAGTCATAATTATGAACGATGATTACAAACTACGAAATTGTACTTCTAGTTCGTAATCCTCCACAAATCTTGCAAATTACAACTATGAGTGCTTTCATAATTATACTCGTAACAGGAGCGAGTCATAATTATGATTATGAGTAGATTACCGAGGTGCATTTTTAAAAAATGTTTTGGACCAATCTGCATCTCTGCAGCCACAATACCTTTACAAAATGTGTACAAAGTTTACCAAAACCTGGACAGTGTCATGGCAGAGGAGGATCAAAGTTGTAAAGTTCTGCAAAAATTATGTATTTTGAGCAGAGGCATTTTTTCATGCATAAATGCCAAAAATTAGTAAGAATAAATGACATACTGTGATACTAACTGCTGTGTGCAAGGTGACTTCACTTTTCTGTCATGTCCCTCCAACTGCACTGAACGTCCGATAATGTACGAAACTCCCTGGCAGTACTGCTCGTCAGGACCTCCTGATCACGGATTACCCGTGATCACGAGTTGTTTTTCATGAATCCGGACTTGAATTCGAATCCGGAGATCGATACCGATCACGGGTGTAATGATCTGCTCGGCTGTCTGCACAGGCAGACAGCTGTTTTACCATTTTTTAAATCTGAGTGTGGCAGGTCCCTGGAAAAGAGACCTGTCTCCACTCTGCAAGCTGCAGAGTTGCTGTTCTGGGGAGGAATTTGCATCCACTTCTCATGCAAATTGCTTAGCTGCTTCCTCTGATGGCTTGCAGTATAAAAACCATTTCTTCCCAGAATTCCCTGCTGATCTTGATGGTTTGTTTCTGCTAACTCACATGGAGTATCAGCCTTTGCTATTGTTTGCTAAGATTATCTTAGAGTAATTCCTTGGGACTGCACTAGGCATCCTTTCTAGCGTAGTCAGGTTGTATTATCTGTTTTGCCTTGTAACTGTCTATCTGTTGCGATTGTCTTGTCGCCGGCGGCGGTTGACAGGAAATCTTTCTGTCTGTAGGGGTGCAAGCCAGAGCAGCGGTTGCTACTGGTTGCTCCATCTGTTTGTCTGTCTGGATCGCATCCGCTCTAGCGGTAGTGGCGGTGGTTCCTTCTGTGCTCTGTCTGGGAGTGTAGGCCAGAGCTGCGGTTGCTGCTGGCTGCTCTGTCTGTCTGTCTTGTCTGGTACGAACGCTTGCTGTAGGCTCGGTGAGGTAACCGTTTAGCAAGCGTTCGCGTTCTCTATTTCGTGTTTGTGTTACATTGGCTAGTTAGGGTGGCACGCTTATCACTGGGCGCCTAACGCGCGGTGATCCGTGTCTTAAACGCGTTCGCTGTTGCGAATGAGTGCGGAGTTCGCGTTTAGCTAGCGTTTGTTATTTTCTTTGACGTTCTGATCATTGTTATTTGCTATGTCTTTCTTGCTACACTTGTGCTCTGTCTGATTCGATCTTGTGTCATTATTGGCAATCGCCACTCTTGCAATTGCGTTCCCACTTCGTTTCCGCTGTTGTGTGTTCACCGTCGCTGGGTGGCGACTAGATTGGTGGACACACATACATTGGCAATTGCCACTCTTGCGATTGCGTTCCCACTTCGTTTCCGCTGTTGTGTGTTCACCGTCGCTGGGTGGCGACTAGATTGGTGGACACACATACATTCTGTCTCTGTGCTCTCTCTCTCTAAGGGCTATCTTGCCCTGCATTGCTTCAACTCGTACAATTCCCATCTGGCATCTGTGGCTGTGCAGAGGCTGTGTTCCTCTGAACTCCACAGCTCCATCTGCTGGTGGGAGTTTCCCTCTACAGGTGCGTAGCACAATAGCTGGGTTCTGTTAAATTACACGCTTGTGGAGGATTTCTGCAGTGTCAGCGCGCATCTTGTGCGCTGACCACGGAAATAATTCCGCAATCATTGCAGTATGACCAGGCAAACCGAAATTCCCAGTGTAGAGGGAATTTTCGTTTTGTCTCAGGTTTCATTGCCCAAGGCAAAGGCATATGTGGATCCTATTATGGGCAGAATTATACATTGTATTAAAGCTGTAAGAAAGTCTATGCTTGTTTCTGATCCCAACCCGTATGAGTGTTTCTTTGATACAGGGTTTTTTGAGCCTTCATTCTCTCCGTGGGAGATTGGGGCTTTGATTGAGGAGTTTGAGTTTGATTGGAAGGCGTTTTGCGATTTTACATCGCAAAAAGCGAAGTGATTCTTAATGCTTGTATTGAGTCTGTGTATGCTTTGATTGGATCTGATGAGTGTGACGAATGTTTTGTGGATCCGTTGATTTGTGTGTGGCAGACGATTTTGGATGAATTGCACACACACCAACCAATTGACTCCAATAAAGCGACACCGTTGTCTGATAATTGTTCTTGCCTTTCTGGGGTAAAACAAGTGAGTTTAGACACTGTGCGATCTGAAATGAATGGGTGTACTACTGTGGTTGACACCTGTGTGAATTCTGAAAGATTCTCTCCTGCTTGTGTGGAGTTTGAATCTGCGCGGTCTGATGCCTGTTTCTCAGATGTTCCGGCAGATTATGATCAACATGATTGTGTCAGTTTTGTAAAAAAAAGTGTGGGATCACTTAAAAACAGATCTTTTTCTCCCAGTGATTCTGTGAGATCTCCCATCTATGATCCTGCTATGGGAAAAATTCCAAAACTATGCGGCCTCAAGAGTAATGTTAATATGACTGATAAAGTTTCTCATGTTGTTGTCACAACCTGTTCTGCTAATAAATCTATGTCTCGCTCTGTTCACACCTGTAAAGGCATCTTGCCAAATGACAGTTGTTCCAGTGTTTTTGTCCTGAACACTTTACAGTCTGCTCCACAGATTGCAGAGGCTTGTGCTTTGGAAGCCTCAGTTTCACAACCTAAAGCAATCTTGGATTTGCAAATTTTGCGTTCTGTCTCCTCGGATTCGACATTGTTAGCCGAGTCTAGGGGTGAGACAGCGCTTTGGTTTTGCGAATCTGATACTGAGGAAAGTAATGACTTTCCACCCTGCACTCTGGATGAGTCAATATTACCTTGCAATGAACCTCCTGCAGGGAGCCCAGAGGCTCCTCTAGGTATTGCAGCTAATTGCATCTGTTGTTCTGCCATTTCAGAATTGCAGTCTGGTTTGACTGCTATGAAGGATTCTGCCTGCAGGGAAACAAGACTCAGGGAGTCAGTGTTGGTTTCACTGGATATTCCTATGCATTTTATTCTGGAAGATGAAATTCAGTCCCAGTGTATGGTAAAATCATCCCTGAGACATCTGCCCTGTCCGCAGAAGGTATTTGATGTGCTGCCCTGTAACATGGATAGTTCAGAATTCTTGTCAGAAAACTTACTAAATGAGGTTCCTGAAGTTTTGATCGATGTTCTGGAGGTCTCCGAGTTCCTCCCAAAGGGTGCAGAACATTTAGGAGGGGCCTCCTGCCCTGCAGGATCGTTTGAGGTTTTGCCTACTTCAGTAGGCATTGCTGCTATACTGACTACCTTTGCAGCTCTTGTGGAGCTCCAGTCATGCGTAGTCCATGATGAGTTCTGTTTGGATACAATTACAGTCATAGAGACTTCTAAGTCTGAGTCCAAGTCTGCTTTTGAAAGACCATTGCTTGTGACCACTACTCGTGATGATTCTTTGCCTGGTCCTGGTTTTGGTCTTGTCGTGACGAACTCTGAGGTTTGCAGTTCCTCGGGATGTGCTAGTGTACCCCAATGTGCTCTGTGACCAGGAAAGCCCAAGTGTGTCTCGGTTACCAGCATGCTCAGATGCTTCCTCGGTGGAGACATGTTCTGATATTGCCTGCCTGCCTGCATGCCCAGAAGTGGTCCCTGAAAGCCCTGATCTTGATGGTTGTCCTGGTAATCCTGAATCCGGAATTGTCATAGGTTCCATAGGGGTTCTTGGTAGTTCACCATGTGAGCCTGGTGAGCATTCTGGCCTCCTGGGATCTCTGCGGAGCTTCAAAGTGTTCTGGGAGATTCTGGGAGAAATATTTATTGATACCCTGGATGGGACCAACAGTGGCTTCTCTGTTGAAAGGGACACTTCAAATAGGTATTGTGGTAGGTTTGGTATTTTTTGACGGTCCCTGGAAGGTGGTGGGTATTGCTCGGAGTGTGTCGATGGGTTCTTCTCTGGTATTTACAGTTCTGATGGGTGTTATGCTGAGACTTGTAGTACTGATGGGCATGTTTCGGTGGCTTCTGCTTCCGACGAGGTCGGTTTCGGGAGGACTGACTTTGGAATTGGGCCTTGTCGGGCTGACCCGACCTTCATGAGTGTTCAGTCAGATTTTTTTGGAAACGTCAGTTTTGAGAGACGTCTGGAAGCCGTCCCTAGAGGGGGGGGGGGGTTACTGTAATGATCTGCTCGGCTGTCTGCACAGGCAGACAGCTGTTTGACCATTTTGTAAATCTGAGTGTGGCAGGTCCCTGAAAAAGAGACCTGTCTCCACTCTGCAAGCTGCAGAGTTGCTGTTCTGGGGAGGAATTTGCATCCACTTCTCATGCAAATTGCTTAGCTGCTTCCTCTGATGGCTTGCAGTATAAAAAACATTTTTTCCCAGAATTCCCTGCTGATCTTGGTGGTTTGTTCCTGCTAACTCACCTGGAGTATCAGCCTTTGCTATTGTTTGCTAAGGTTATCTTAGAGTAATTCCTTGGGACTGCACTAGGCATCCCTTCTAGCGTAGTCAGGTTGTATTATCTGTTTTGCCTTGTAACTGTCTATCTGTTGCGATTGTCTTGTCGGAAATCATTCTGTCTGTAGGGGTGCAAGCCAGAGCAGCGGTTGCTACTGTTTGCTCCCTCTGTTTGTCTGTCCGGATTGCATCCGCTCTAGCGGTAGTGGCGGTGGTTCCTTCTGTGCTCTGTCTGGGAGTGTAGGCCAGTGCTGCAGCTGCTGCTGGCTGCTCCTTCTGTCTGTCTTGTCTGGTACGACACCCTTTCCCGCCCTTTATATATATATTTTTTTTGTTTTTGTTTTTCTTATTGTATTTGTATATTATTGTACAATGACTGGCAGAGGTAGAGGGCGAGGCACCACCAGGAGAGGCAGCGCCATTGCTGCAGCCACTGCCAGCACCAGCAGGTCTGTGTCTGGTCCGCAGCCAGCCACTGAGCGCAGAGTTGTGGAGGAGGGAGCAGAGGAACAGCAGCAGCATGTTGCACCCATCTTTGCCGTGTGTCGTCGCCCCCCGCCCATTGCGGAGAGTCAGGCACAGGCTGTCGTGGAAATGATGGTGGAGCAGCAAGCCACCATTTCCAGCCAGACCTCCATTTCCATAAAGGGTTAAATGAAATAAAAACACATATGTCTTTTGTCTTTTTTCAACCCAAATAACTATGTAACGATGAAAAAAGTCCTTTATTAATCTTAATTAACCAGAAATACTTACCTGTACCTTTAAGAAAATGTTCCCACACCAATATCCTCGGAAATGATCCCACACCAATATCCTCTCATCCTGTGACCTTGATTGAAGATCTCCGTCAGAGGACCGTCATCGAATTCCGTGATACTGGAGCAGATGTTACCCTAGTTCCCTCAAGCCTTGTTAAGGAGGAGGATATCCTCCCAGGGAAGTACCACACCCTGACAGGAGTCGGAGGTACTCACACCCATGTTTCCCAGGTCCGAGTTGTGATTGATTGGGGAGTGGGATGTCAAGAGCGGGTTGTTGGGGTCTTGGATGATATTCCTGTTGAAACCGTGCTTGGCACGGATCTGGGCACCATTGTCTGCCGTTACGAGTACCCTGTGAACACGTAGGAGGCCCAAGCCAGACTCCCTGAACAAAACCAGGTACTGTGCAAACCTTTGGGGAAACAGGGGGACGGGGACACTTTAACTGTTTTTTCTACCGTACCTAACGCAGCTAGGCGGGAGGTATCAGATTTACAGGTACAAACCGTACAGCCCACTGATTCGCATTTCCATGTTTCTGCACCTGTCATTACTGATGAAATTGCATGTGTCCATGATAACTGTGATGTTGATTGTATTGTACCTGTTCTAGCCATTACCCGTAATATGGCTAAGAGCCTGAGCTCAGAGACACCAGAGGGGGTCCCAGCCTACTCTGATCACTCTGACCAACAGGCCTGTAATAAAGTTAAAAGTTACATATTGTGTGATGACAATGCATGTGTACATGTGCTGGCCAACACTTTCAGTGTTTCCAGTGACCTGAGCTCAGAGCAGGCCCCTTCGCCTAACTCTGACCCCAGGGAAGGTACTTCTCCTCAGCTGACCTCCTATGTCACTAGTCAGCTAGCTGAGACTTGTAGTCCTGCATTCTTGCAGGCCTTTCAGAACGACCCCAGCCTGGAAGAGCTTAGGGCCCAGGCCGCTAAGCCACCAGCTGAGGGGGCTCAATTCAGAGTGTATTGGGATAATGGCAGGCTGTACAGCAAAGCTGTACAGAGTGACACAGGTGAGAACACGAGGTGGTTAGTGGCACCCAGTGAGTTCAGAGGGCATGTGCTCAAGACAGCACATGACATCCCCCTGGCAGGACACCTGAACATACACAAAACCCGAGCACGTGTTCAGAAACACTTTTATTGGCCTAAGATACGAGTGGATGTGACTAATTACTTCCGAACTTGTACCACATCCCAGAATGTCAAAACAGCCGGGAGTACCCGAAAAGCTCCCTTGTGCCCACTGCCAATTATTGACGAGCCCTTCCGGAGGGTGGCAGTGGACATAATAGGTCCTCTACCCGTTGCAAGCAGGTCTGGCAAGCGGTACATATTAACGTGTATGGATTATGCCACCCGTTATCCAGAGGCAGTGGCACTGTCTTCCCTTAGATCTGAGACCGTAGCAGATGCCTTAATTGGAATCTTCACGCGTGTGGGCTTCCCAGCAGAGATGATCTCTGACCAGGGCTCCTGCTTTCTGTCTAAGCTAATGGAGGCCCTCTGTGAGAAAATACAAATGACACATATGGTCTCCAGTCCCTACCACCCACAGACCAACGGTTTGTGTGAACGATTCAATGGCACATTAAAGCAAATGCTGAAATGGTAAATACATCATAAATGAATAAATATCGAGGGTGCCCGTTCTGTTATTAGCACTCCATAGTACTGCTAAAAGAATCACTGTGGTCATATGAACACAATGTCCCACTGCTGCAGAAACCTCTTATCAATTATTATTAAGTGTATTTATATAGTGCCAACATCTTACGCAACGCTGTACAGAGTATATTGTCATGTCACTAACTGCCCCTCAGAGGAGCTTACAATCTAATCCCTACCATAGTCACATATATATGTATGTATCATATAGTGCATGTATCATGGTCTAGGGCCAATGTAGGGGAAAGCCAATTAACTTATCTGTATGTTTTTGGGAAGTGGGAGGAAACCAGAGTACTCAGAGGAAACCCACGCAGACACAGGGAGAATGTACAAACTCCTTGCAATTGTTGACTTGGCTGGGATTCAAACCAGGGACCCAGCGCTGCAAGGCAAGAGTGCTAACCACTACACCACCGTGCTGCCTAAGAGCATCTCTTCGTGCAGAGGCATAATGAATAACACTTTTATATTATGGTGTCCTCACTTTGAATCTTGGCCAGGACAAAATGTATTCCCACAAGTCTCAGCTGGACATTTCATATTACTGTGACATCCCAAAAATAAGCTAGTAAGTTAGTTGGTTTCTCCCAAAACAAGCCTATAGTGAAAACAGACTATGACTATAGTAGGATTTGATTGTGAGCTCATGTGAGAGCAGTCATTGACATGACTATGTACCCTGTAAAGTGCTGCTGAAGATGACAGTGATATATAAATACATAATAATAATATGGTAGGGCAGTAGACTTTGACTATTGCAGGATTAGATTGTGAGCTCCACTGAGGACAGTCAGTGAAAAGACTATGTACACTGTAAAGTGTACATAGGTTGTATTGGGCCTGATCTGATGGATAGGAGTGCTAGGGAGGTGACAGGAGGTGATTGATGGTTGTCTCAGGGGGTGGTTATAGGGGAAAATAGATGCAATCAATGCACTGGGGAGGTGATCGGAAGGGGGTCTGAGGGGGATCTGAGGGTTTGGCTGAGTGATTAGGAGCCCACACGGGACAAATTAGGGCCTGATCTGATGGGTAGGTGTGTTAGGGGGTGACAGGTGGTGACAGGAGGTGATTGATGGGTGTCTCAAGGTGTGATTAGAGGGGGGAATAGATGCAAGCAATGCACTAGCGAGGTGATCAGGGCTGGGGTCTGAGGGCGTTCTGAGGGTGTGGGCGGGTGATTGGGTGCCCTAGGGGCAGATAGGGGTCTAATCTGATGGATAGCAGTGACAGGGGGTGATTGATGGGTAATTAGTGGGTGTTTAGAGGAGAGAACAGATGTAAACAATGCACTTAGGAGGTGATCTGACGGTGGGTCTGCAGGCGATCTGATGGTGTGGGTGGGTGATAAGATTGCCCGCAAGGGGCAGGTTAGGGGCTGATTGATGGGTGGCAGTGACATGGGTGGCAGTGACAGGGGGTGATTGATGGGTGGCAGTGGGTGTTTAGAGGAGAGAACAGATGTAAACAATGCACTTGGGAGATGATCTGACGGCGGGTCTGCAGGCGATCTGATGGTGTTGGTGGGTGATCAGATTGCCTGCAAGGGGCAGGTTAGGGGCTGATTGATGGATTGCAGTGACAGGGGGTGATTGATGGGTGGCAGTGACCGGGGGTGATTGATGGGTGATTGATAGGTAATTGACAGGTGATTGACAGGTGATCAGTGGGTTATTACAGGGAAGAATAGATGTAAATAATGCACTGGCAAATTGATAAGGGGGGGTCTGAGGGCAATCTGAGCGTGTTGGCGGGTGATTGGGTGCCCGCAAGGGGCAGATTAGGGTCTAATCTGATGGGTAGCAGTGACAGGTGGTGACAGGGGGTGATTGATGGTTAATTAGTGGGTGTTTAGAGGAGAGAACAGATGTAAACAATGCACTTGGGAGGTGATCTGACGGCGGGTCTGCAGGCGATCTGATGGTGTGGGTGGGTGATCAGATTTCCCGCAAGGGGCAGGTTAGGGGCTGATTGATGGGTGACAGTGACAGGGGGTGATTGATGGGTGATTGACAGGTGATTGACAGGTGATCAGGGGGGATATATGCATACAGTACACAGGGGGGTGGTCTGGGGGGGGGGGTCTGGGGAGAATCTGAGGGGTGGGGGGTGATCAGGAGTCCCCAGGGGGCAGTTTAGGGAATAAAAAAAAATAGCGTTGACAGATAGTGACAGGGAGTGATTGATGGGTGATTAGGGGGGTGATTGGGTGCAAACAGTGGTCTGGGGGGTGGGCAGGGGGGGGTCTGAGGGGTGCTGTGGGCGATCAGGGGGCAGGGGGGGCAGATCAGTGTGTTTGGGTGCAGACTAGGGTGGCTGCAGCCTGCCCTGGTGGTCCCTCGGACACTGGGACCACCAGGGCAGGAGGCAGCCTGTATAATACACTTTGTATACATTACAAAGCGTATTATACGCTTCCTATGCGGCAATCGTCGGGTTAACAACCCGCCGGCGCTTCCAATTGGCCGGCAGGTTGACGACGCGGGTGGGCGGAGCCTATTGCCGGAGGATGCCTGGCCAGCAGCCACATGAGGACTCGCTGCCGATGGGTGTATTGCGGTCATTAAGGCCCAGCCTTTGCCGCCGCCCATCGGCTGTAGGCGGTCCTAAAGTGGTTAATAGTATATCGTAACCCCAAAGCAGCAAACATAGCCAACTATGACCATTAAATAATACATGCAGCAACAGTTACCCCAGACACCAGAAAATAAACGCAATGTGGGCAACATGTCAGCACAAAATAAACGCAATGTGGGCAATATGTCAGTAAAAAATAAACACAATGGGGGTAACAGTTCAGCACAAAATAAACGCAATGGGGGAAACAGTTCAGCACAAAATAAACGCATTGTGGGCAACAGGTTAGCACATAATAAATGCATTGTGGGCAACATTTCACCTGAAAAAAAAAGAATTTACTCACCTGACAGAAGTCTCCGGCCTCTGGCGCGCAGCTCCCCGGACCATCTTTCTCCTCCTGCAGTCTCCCGCGCTGGAATGTAATAGCAGGGCTACAGCAAGACGGAGCCCGAAGCCCTGTACTGGAGACACAAATAGTCTCCAATACAGGGCTTCAGCAGCCATCTTCCCGTAGCCCTGTTCTGCCTGCCAGAGACTATGAGACACTGCAGCCAGTTCATTCAGTATGGTGGCCAGAGTCCCGGGCCCGGGACGTCCCGCAGCTAAAAGTGGGACATTTCCTGGGACCACATGCAGCCTGGGACAGCGGACCCCGAAGGTGGGACGCGTCCCAGGTAACTATAACATAGGATCTATATGGGAGAGAGAGGGACAGATACATGAAAATGAGATAAGAGGGAGAGAAATGTAGAAAAGAGAATAGAGGACATAATAAAGATGGAGAGGTAGAGATTAAGAAGTAGAGGAGCATGGGGAAGAAGAGAAACAGCAGAGATGTCACCAGGACTGCTGGTTTACCCGACATGCTGACAAAACAAGCCACTGCCACACCTAGGAAGAGACACACACACAGGCTGCAAGAGATAAGAGCTCAGAAAGTTCAGCTAGCAATTAAGCTAAACTCTTTACACAGAGGAAGCTGTCCTGCCTCATCTCCCATGTTCCAGAGAAGCTCCCAGCTGCACAGCAGTTCCATCAGGCTACTCACCCTGCTGCAGATTCACTCACTGCTGGCCGGGTGACAGTCCCCATGATGAAGCAGGGCAAGATCTCTCTGACACACACTTGAAATTGCCGCTGGCCGGATAAGACAGGTTGCGGGGCGCAACATCCTGCAGGAAGTAGAACGATGCTGAGCAGCAGCAGAGCCTGTAGTAATGGTGATGGTGATGCTGGCTGCTCTGCTGATCCTCCGGTGATCAAAATCAGCCAGGTGCTGGTGAGACTGACCACCACAGCCTCCACTGACAGTAACAGGACACAGGAGGGGAGCCCTTAGAGCGGCAAGTAGGAAAGAAGTTGCCCCCCCTCCTCTTTTGCTAAGCATCCAGCGGCCCAAAACACAGGGGCAGGGGGCGGCCTGGGGGGAGAATGCCCCCCAGGCCAGTGCGCGCCTGACCCTTAGGGACTATGAGGAGGACATCTCTGATGTGGTACTTTGCTCTATGGATATCTCGGCTTCATACACCAGTATTCCCATTGAAATTGGCCTTAGAGCAGTGGAACACTTTTTGATATCTAGTGATAAAGGTGATGTGCCTGTGGAGTTTATTCTTCAGTGTCTGGAAACTGTACTTACTAACAATTTCTTCGGTTTTGAAGAACAATGGTATGAACAGGTCAGGGGGGTGGCTATGGGCATCTCGGATGAACCCTCGTTTGCAAATCTCTTTGTGGGGTATCTGGAAGAACTTAAGATCTATTCAAGTGACTTTTCCATGAGCATGTAAAACTATGGCTTAGATTCATAGACAATATATTTATGATCTCGGCGGGAGATGTTATAACATTGCAAAGTATCTTTGAATTCTTGAACCACATTGTTGATGGCATTGTGTTTAACCCAGAATTTTCTTTTGCATGTATTACATTTCTTGATGTGAAAATATGCAAGGGGGAGGAAGGGTTTACAACGACCCTCTATCAAACATCTACAGACCAGAAAAGTCTGTTGAGAGCTGAAAGCTATGATCCTTCCTACCTCATCAATTCATTGCCAATCTCTCAGTTCCCACGGGTGCTGAGGATATGAAATACTGATGGGGAAAGGGACAGGCAGATCACATCCATGCGCAACAGGTTTTTGAATCGGGGGCATCTGGAGTCCACTCTCGATCGTGCATTGGACATAGCACGGGAGAGTTTGGCCGGTCATACAGAACTACACTCTCAATTGGAAATCTGCAGATCACTTATCTTTATCTCAACTAAAAACTACAGTTAAAAGAAATTTAGTGGTGGAACAAAAGATTAGATGCAGAATAACAAAGAAATCAGTCATATGCAATTTACCAAGTGGCTGGTAATAATCAAGTATATGATTTATACTCCCCCCCCCTCCCCCATTTAAAAAATAAAACCTGAACAACTTATATGGGAAACTATTTAATGAAAATAATTGGTTACCTGCATGCTAAACTCTATCCTTTTCTTTCCTTCTACTTTTCCTACTTTTTCCTTTTATTTTATTTATTTATCTCTAACTCAGATTCTACAATACAACAATCACCCTGTACAAGCAATCTTAAAGAGGTTAGATTGTTAAAATAAAACATAACAAAACAACACTCACAGTCCTTAAATTTAAATAAATAAGTGTAACGATCGGTGTCAGCTAAACAGATAACTCTGATTATTGGTGATCTGCAGAATCACCAATAATGCAGATGTATACCTGATTATATGATGATCTGCAGAATCACCAATAATACAAGTATACAAGGAAGCCGGAGTTAATATGAAGATGGGTGCTTGGTGCAACAGTAATGGTGTAATACAAGTCTCCAGAGGAGCGGGTGACTTAAGACAGTAGTGCAGCCAAGGATCTCCTGAGGAGCAGGCGAGCCAGGCTGAGCAAAGACACTAGCACAATAGAAGCTGAAAGGTACACAGAAGTATCGGAGTTAATCTCCTGGGGTCAGGGGTGAGCCTGGGGTGCCTGGCACCTGGGTGCAAGATTTTCTCTGGCGCCTATGGGAGTGGTTAAATTAACCGCGCCCAACCACATAACCACACCCATGTCCTGCCTAATCACACCCACACCTTCCACCTCTTTACGCATGCGTGTGATACCCCATTCCTACCCCTCTCTTGCTCCTGGCTGGCTTTGGCTTCCTGCAAGTCTGCTAGTCTCTGGACTGACTCAGGCTGAGAGGCTCTGCGAGTGCGACGCAGTCACACACTGCGTATTTATGACTGCCTGCGGCCACCCTACTCTCGCTCGCTGACGTCGGCTCCTCCCCCCTGCCAAGCCCAAGGTGGGCTGCCTGTATCTTTCCCGTTGCGCCACACAGCCTGCCAGTGTTGCCAACCTTTCACGTTATTTTTCACTGACAAATACCTAAAACTTTACTGACAAAAGATTATTTTTACTGACAAAATTTCCCCACTAAATGCACATAAGAGACAGCTTTTCCCCATGTAAATGCACATAACAAGAGACTGCTTTTCACCAGTAAATGCACATAACAAGAGACTGCTTTTCACCAGTAAATGCACATAACAAGAGACCGCTTTTCACCAGTAAATGCACATAACAAGAGACTGCTTTTCACCAGCAAATGCACATAACAAGAGACTGCTTTTCACCAGCAAATGCACATAACAAGACAGCTTTTCACCAGCAAATGCACATAATAAGACAGTTTTTCACCAGCAAATGCACATAATAAGACAGCTTTTCACCAACAAATGCACATAATAAGACAGATTTTCACCAGCAAATGCACATAATAAGACAGATTTTCACCAGCAAATGCACATAATGACAAACAGCCAGTGTCCCCAGAATATATAGCCAGGGATATATGTCCCCAGTATATGTAGTAGGGGTATATGTCCCAGTATATGTAGCCAGGGGGTATATGTGCCCAGGATATGTAGCCAGGGGGTGTATGTGCCCAGGATATGTAGCCAGGGGGTGTATGTGCCCAGGATATGTAGCCAGGGGGTGTATGTGCCCAGGATATGTAGCCAGGGGGTGTATGTGCCCAGGATATGCGCTTTGAGTCCCACGGGAGAAAAGCGCTTTACAAATGTTATTTGTTGTTGTTGTTGATATGTAGCCAGGAGGTGTATGTGCCCAGGATATGTAGCCAGGGGGTATATGTGCCCAGGATATGTAGCCAGGGGGTATATGTGCCCAGGATATGTAGCCAGGGGGTATATGTGCCCAGGATATGTAGCCAGGGGGTATATGTGCCCAGGATATGTAGCCAGGGGGTATATGTGCCCATGATATGTAGCCAGGGGGTATATGTGCCCAGGATATGTAGCCAGGGGGTATATGTGCCCAGGATATGTAGCCTGGGGGTATATGTGCCCAGGATATGTAGCCAGGGGGTATATGTGCCCAGGATATGTAGCCAGGGGGTATATGTGCCCAGGATATGTAGCCAGGGGGCATATGTGCCCAGGATATGTAACCAGGGGGTATATGTACCCAGGATATGTAGCCAGGGGGTATATGTGCCCAGGATATGAACCCAGGGGGTATATGTGCCCAGGATATGAACCCAGGGGGTATATGTGCCCAGGATATGAACCCAGGGGGTATATGTGCCCAGGATATGAACCCAGGGGGTATATGTGCCCAGGATATGTAGCCAGGGGGTATATGTGCCCAGGATATGTAGCCAGGGGGTATATGTGCCCAGGATATGTGGCCAGGGGGTATATGTTCCCAGGATATGTGGCCAGGGGGTATATGTGCCCAGGATATGTAGCCAGGGTGTATATGTGCCCAGGATATGTAGCCAGGGGGTATATGTGCCCAGGATATGTAGCCAGGGGGTATATGTGCCCAGGATATGTAGCCAGGGGGTATATGTGCCCAGGATATGTAGCCAGGGGGTATATGTGCCCAGGATATGTAGCCAGGGGGTATATGTGCCCAGGATATGTAGCCAGGGGGTAATATGTGCCCAGGATATGTAGCCAGGGGGTATATGTGCCCAGGATATGCAGCCAGGGGGTATATGTGCCCAGGATATGTAGCCAGGGGGTATATGTGCCCAGGATATGTAGCCAGGGGGTATATGTGCCCAGGATATGTAGCCAGGGGGTTTTATGTGCCCAGGATATGTAGCCAGGGGGTAATATGTGCCCAGTATATATAGCCAGGGGGTATATGTGATCAGTATATGTAGCCAGGGGGTATATGTGACCAGTATATGTAGCCAGGGGGTATATGTGCCCAGGATATGTAGGCAGGGGGTATATGTGCCCAGGATATGTAGCCAGGGGGTAATATGTGCCCAGGATATGTAGCCAGGGGGTAATATGTGCCCAGTATATATAGCCAGGGGGTATATGTGATCAGTATATGTAGCCAGGGGGTATATGTGACCAGTATATGTAGCAAGGGGGTATAGGGTCCCCGTTTAGGTAGTGAGTGACAGCAGGAGTGACAGGAGCGCACCCAACTCTCCCCTCCCACCGCCGCTCCCCCCTCACCTTGCAGCAGCTTCAGACCTCAATCAGCGGGCGACCCGACCAGTAAGAAGGCGCCGGACGCACCCGCTCTATATGCAGAAGTGATGTCACTTTCGCATATCAGTGCGGCGTGCTAGGTCCTAGCGCCCGCCCGCCTGATCGAGGTCTGACGCGGCGGTGCCAGCGGCTAGAGGGAGGGAGGGAGGGAGTGGCGGCCACAGGGGGAGAGCGGCGGCCGGGCGGCGCCTCTCGGAGGCAGGCGCCTGGGTGCCTTGCACCCGCAGCACCCGCCCAGGCTCGGCCCTGCCTGGGGTGCAGGTGATTAACAGAGTACTGCAGCCGGGAACACCTAAAGAGTAGGTGTAAGCTACAGATCCCTCACCAGTGCCAGGGCCCACTGATGAGGATAGAGAGGTCAGACAAGCCGAGTCGTAAACTACCGGAGAGATAAAGTACAGAAACAGAAGGCTGATTCAGTGTCAGTAAACAGGCAGGGTCGGCAACTTGAATCAGATAGGCAGAAGTACAATAACGATTAGAGTAAAGGATAGTCAGGGATAGCCAGAGTCATACACAGATATAAATAATATACAATCCTAATCTTAGGTGTGAAGTCCTTGGTTTCAACACCTGGGGCTTGATTCACAAAGCGGTGCAAACTGTTTAGCACGGGTGTGCTAAACAGTTAGCACGTGAAGTGCTTTTCACTGACTTTTGCGCGCGCAAAGTGCCGCGATTCGCGCGATTGCGGACTTTTGCGCGCGCAATTTGCGCAAATTGCACGCGCAAAAGTCCTCGATCGCGTGGATCACGGCACTTTGCGCGTGCAAAAGTCCACGAAAAGCACTTCAAGTGCTAACTGTTTAGCACACCCGTGCTAAACAGTTTGCACCGCTTTGTGAATCAAGCCCCTGGGATCTAGTCTAAGGTCTGAGCGCTAACACAGAAGTATTCACGACAGCAGACAACTTGCTACTGTACTGACAAGCAAGTCCTATATGTACCTAGAGAGCTGCACAGCGCCGCCCCAGACCCTCAGCCAATCCGGAGACTAGCTGGAATCAGCTGACCGGCCTGGTCAGCTGACTCCCCTTCTACAATCATAACGTTCCTGTCTCCTCATAAGCCTAAATCTGTGAGCCAGCGAGGGAGCGGACGACCCCCCGGGCAGCAACTGTGCGGCGGAGTCCGCTGAGCTAACGAAATCCGCCGCCTGCACTGCACCGTCCGCCGGCAGAGATGCGGGAACCGCCGCTTGTGATGCGGAACCCGCCGCCACGTCAGTCCTGGCGGCGTTTCCGCTATCTCTCACAATAAGCTTATTGAGGGCTCATGTTAGCCCACTAGATCAATAAGAAGATTGTCATCCAAATGGTGGCAGGATATCGCAGAGGTATCCATGTGCACAACAATAGGGTATGGCCTTATACGAGTGTTGAAAACCTACATGGCAAAACGAACAGGATTGAATATACTTTTGAACAAGTTAATGTAAACAAAGGTATACAGATGATTATTGTATTGACTTATTTCAATGTTGTAATATCTCAATGTTTTCTGCATGTATTGCAAGTTAAAAACTCAATAAAATGTCTCATGAAAATAAAAGGCAGAACTACATACCATTTGTATAAACATTTGGACCAATGTCCAACAAAATTAAAAATGTGACCATCAAAAATCAAGTGATACTGTCAGCTGACAAAAAACTTGCCCCGGCGGTTAAAGAAAAACCGCTTTTTGCGTACAAAAATTGCCGCAATCTACGCAGCATTTTGGTACAAGCAGATCCATGGCAAAAGTATGCCACAAAACCATTTAGGTTTTCTGAAAAGACAGGATGCTTCAAATGTTTTAAGTGCAATGTATGCAGTTAATTGATCACAGGCAATATGCTTTCACACCCGCACAGTGGTAAAAAGTATACCATCCGCGATTATGTCAATTGTGACACCGATCACGTGTTCTACATGCTGAAGTGCCCATGCGGCATGGCATATGTGGGCAAAACCACAGGCCCATTCAAACAGCAGTTTCAACGACATTGCAGCGATATTCGAGTGATGTATGAAATCGCATCCAAAGGGAAAACCCCTGATTCAAGTAAACCTTTTGCACTTCATTTCCTTGAGCATGGACACCAGGTCCATACGCTGTGAGGAATGATCATTGAGTGAGTACAAGCACCCAGACGAGGGGGTGACCGGAAGTGATTGTTATTGCAAAGAAACGCATTTTGGATTATACGCTCAATACCGTTACCCCAGCAGGATTGAATAGCCATAATGGCCTTTCTTGTTCCCTACATGAGAGATGACTTTGTACTAGCAGTAGAGTGTGCATATTTTCTCTTCCTTACTTTACTAGTGCACATTGTACTTATCCTATTCCCTGCTTTAATTTCTTTCACAGGTGGAATCCTTGGTGAGTTTTCCTTTCCTTCTGGTGGTGAGTTTTGCTATTCTCCTCCCCTTACTGTTATTTGCCACATTGTGTTTAGGGCCCGGTCATTCTTTGTAGTGTCACTAGATTTGTTTCTTTCATTGCTATGCTTTAACGTACCTAGCGGGCCTGTTCTAGTGATGCATCCCCCTTTAGGTTGCGGACAATTGCCAGCGGTGTGTATACACGCAGCTGTTTTTTGCGGGCAACAAGACTTTGTGGGCTGTGTGGGTTGCTTAGCAACTATGCACGCTAGCGGCGATGACGGCGATTGGGAGGACGGGCGTGAGCTTGGTAACTGCCTGGGGTGTATGTCACTCTGAGGTCACTGATGGGGCGATCCAGATGGCCGGATTCGGTTCCCACTACTCTGGCTGTGCTGTACTTGGTGCAAGACAGCACGGAGTCTATTGTTTGTGTGAAGCAGCCACGAGATTGAGTGACAGCCGCACCAGCAAGCTGAGGACTTACAGGAACTGGCTGTATACTAAGCGAGGCGGGATTTCTGCCTGAGCGCCGGTGCAGGCTGAGCTGGGGACGATGCAGTGATTTGTGAATGCCAATTTACTGAAAAGGTATGTGACACATAAACAAATGTTTACTGTTGTTGATTTTGCTAATCATGTATCATAGCATGCGAATTAAAGGAATACTATCGATTGAAACAACTTTTTTTTAATACTCTATATTAGTGTACACATTACCACTAGTGCTAGGGGCACTTTATTTATTCACCCAGGTCTCTCTCCCTCTATCCCTGCTTAAAAATTCATTTCTCACACAGCTCACAAATATATTTCACTGTGACACTCATAGCATGCAAGAGACATGAGGAGAAATAGGCTGATCTGAGGTGGTAACAGGTAACTAAATGAGCTGTAATATTGCTGGAATATAACTAGCAATAACACTAGTCTGTGTTTACACTCAGACTGGTTGCCTGGCTGCCTGCTTGTGATGATGATTCACTCCAGGCTGCATCCACTTTACAAGCTGCTGAGAGGGGCAGACCACTGTTTACCATTAGCATTATTAGTATCTTTATTAGTCAAGAGAAGCAAAGATAATAAACACACATTGCTAGAATCTTTAACCAAAAAAAGTCAGAAAGGAATCATGCTTCTACTACCCTTATTGTGATGTCGCTCTCTGTGCCATTCCCTGTCTCAAAATATACGCGGGAGGTGTATTAGGTATATATGTACATACGGTATAGTCTGGTGCCTTGTTTGTACAGTTTCGCTATTTATTTAAGTTTATTCATAAATGTAATTACTTCAACAATTTTGTGTTCCAGTCTTATTATAAGCAAGAAGTTTTGAATCAGGATGATACCATTTATTGGCTAACTTAGAGGTGAATAAACAGTGAGCTTTCGACTTATAAAAAGCCTTCGTCGGACTGGTTCCTGACCAAAACTGAACAACACAGCTTATATACACTGACATACAGAGGAGAAACATTCTTTAGCAAACATAAATGTAATTAGATGCCTTAACTGTTACTGAGGAGGCTTTCCCAGGCATCCTATCTAAATTGATAAGATCAATAGAATCCTCAACATGACATAAAGCAGACTCTAGTGATGAAGAGACATCGTAAATTTCGAATTCAAATGGTAACTGGCCTGGTTACATGCACCATTAATTCTAAGCTTAAGAGAATTGTGGCATTTAAAGCCAGCACCTGAAAGCAAATAAAATGAATAGTGACAGTGAATTCCATCTTACACAGCATATGGCACAAAAATGAATGAAAAGATAGAAACATTTAAATTAAAAGAATTGTGGCATTTAAAACCCATCGTACCAGCACAAGAAGTTAGAGTCCTTGTTTAAACCATCTTCTACAGTTTTGAACCAATGTATAAACTTAGTTTCCTGTGTTAGTCTCATGTTTCCCGATTTGAAGCCACCCATTAATACAGTGACGCGAAAATCGCTTAAACTGTGTCCAGGTAAACAAAAGTGTGTTGGTATTGGGAGATCAGTATATTTTGCAATTTCCTTTTTCCTGCTGTTAATAATGGATCTGTGGTGTGTCATGCGATCACGCAGTGGTTGACTTGTTTCTCCCACATAAATTCCTTTGGGGCATTTTGCACACATGATCACGTATACCACATTAGATGAGTCGCAGGAAAAGGTGCCTTGTACTTTGTATTCCTGTTGTGTACCTGGTATTAGTATCCTGTCAGTGGAATGGATGTGTTTACAGGTCCCACACTTTTTCCCTCTGCAGGGGAATGTTCCATTCTGTTCTTGCCTATTTAAGGCACTCCACACTATCATCTGCTTAAGATTGGGTGGCTGTCGGAACGCTAGGAGGGGAGGTTCAGGGAATATCTTTTTCAGTCTCTGATCCTTGTGTAGAACAGGATGAAGTTCTTTTGCAATCTTTCTTAAGATTTCCAGGCGTGGGTTGTAGGTTACTACCAGTGGGACACGGCTCTCTTCCTGGCTCTGCATGTACTCCAGGAGCTGAGTCCTAGGGATGTTGTTAGCTTTCTTGATTTGGGTCTCAGCCATTAGAGGATTGTATCCCTGTTTAATGAAATTCTTCTTCAGGTAATCCAGGTGTTTGTCTTTGTCATCCTTGTCAGAACAGATCCGATTGCATCTTATTGCCTGGCTGTAAATTATGGAATTCTTTATATATTTGGGGTGGAAACTGTCATACCTGAGGTATGTGGGACGATCCGTCGGTTTGCGGTACATGGACGTTTGTAAGCTGTTCTCTCTGATGTATATGGTGGTGTCAAGAAAGTTAATCTTCCTGTGATAGTAGCTCAATTTCAGTTTGATTGTGGGATGGAAGGCATTGAAGTTCCTGTGAAATTGGATAAGATCCTCCTCACTTGCAGACCAGATGATCAAGATGTCGTCGATAAAACGGAAGTAGGCCATGGGTTTTATATGACAAGTATTCAGGTATTCTTCTTCAATCTTTGCCATGAAGAGATTTGCGTACTGCGGTGCAAACTGTGAGCCCATTGCCACTTTCATTTGCTGTAAATAGAGGTCCTCCCCAAAAGTGAAATAATTGTGGATGAGAACGAATCTCATTAGTCCAGCAATTGAGTTAATAGGTGTGCCCAAGCCTTGAAGATATTTGCGACAGGCTGCAATACCATCATTGTGGGGAATGTTGGTGTACAGAGACTCTACATCCATAGTGGCAAGAATGGTGCCTCCAGGCACTGGGCCAATGGCTGCCAGTTGGTTCAGGAGGTGTGTAGTATCCTGTATGTAGCTGGGTCTTTTACAGACTAGAGGCTTCAAAATGTTTTCCAACCACCCTGAGATATTCTCTGTGAGAGTTCCATTCCCTGAGATTATGGGCCTGCCTGGGTTCCCCTCTTTGTGGACTTTGGGAAGCATGTAAAAGCAGGCGGTTCTCTGCTTTTCCGGGATAAGAGTCTGTACATGAAGCCTGGTGTTTACGGGCAATTTCTTTACCATCCTATTGAGTGCCATCCTGTACCTTTTTGTTGGGTCCTCCTGTAATTTGGCATAGTGCATGGTGTTAGACAACTGTCTTTGTGCCTCCTGGATATAGTCACTGGTGTTCATGATGACTATGGCACCCCCTTTATCCGCTGGTTTAATAATAATGTCCTTATTCTCCTTAAGGGATGTGATAGCTTATTGCTCTTGCAATGTTATGTTATGAGCCAGTGTTTTTCTTTTATTCAGAACCCTGTCAGAGATTTGACATCTAAATTTGTTGATGTATTTGTCCAGGGTAGGATTTTTTCCAGCTACAGGGGTCCATCCGCATTTTTTTGTGGATCTGGTGTGTGTTGGCTCATTATCAGTAGTGTTGCAAGATTCCTTGTCATAGTAGTGTTCCTTGAGACGTAGCTTCCTGAAGAATTGTTCCATATCACCACAGAGTGCAATCTTGTCTATGGGCTTTGCAGGGCAAAATGACAGGCCTTTGAACAGTACTGCCATTTCAGCTTCAGTGGCCTGATAAGAGGAAAGGTTAATGACACCTGTGGGTTGCTCTTTCTCTGCTGCTGTGGTATCCAAGTGTCCACTCTTTATTTTGAGTCTCTGAAGTTTTTTCTTCTTGTTTTTAATTAAGATCCTCTGCAATTTCCTATAAAAGGTCTGTAGCTGTTCCCATGCTCCTGTGGGGTCATCAGTTAAAGATGATTTCAGACTTTGTATATGGTCCTTTACAATCCTCTTCATGTTATAGCAGATTTTTATTAGGTTGTTTCGTACTCTCTCTGAGCTCCTCCTGCAGATTTGTTCTGCAAACCTGCTATTGTATGTATGCAGGGTTACATAGTTACATAGTTATTTTGGTTGAAAAAAGACATACGTCCATCGAGTTCAACCAGTACAAAGTACAACTCCAGCCCGTCCCCCACATACCCCTGTTGATCCAGAGGAAGGCGAAAAAACCCCCACAAGGCATGGTCCAATTAGCCCCAAAAGTGAAAAATTCCTTCCTGACTCCAGATGGCAATCAGATAAAATCCCTGGATCAACATCATTAGGCATAACCTAGTAATTGTAGCCATGGATGTCTTTCAACGCAAGGAAAGCATCTAAGCCCCCTTTAAATGCAGGTATAGAGTTTGACATAACGACTTCCTGTGGCAATGCATTCCACATCTTAATCATTCTTACTGTAAAGAACCCTTTCCTAAATAAATGGCTAAAACGTTTTTCCTCCATGCGCAGCTCATGTCCTCTAGTCCTTTGAGAAGGCCTAGGGACAAAAAGCTCATCCGCCAAGCTATTATATTGCCCTCTGATGTATTTATACATGTTAATTAGATCTCCTCTAAGGCGTCTTTTCTCTAGACTAAATAAACCCAGTTTATCTAACCTTTCTTGGTAAGCGAGACCTTCCATCCCACGTATCAATTTTGTAGCTCGTCTCTGCACCTGCTCTAAAACTGCAATATCTTTTTTGTAATGTGGTGCCCAGAACTGAATTCCATATTCCAGATGTGGCCTTACTAGAGAGTTAAACAGGGGCAATATTATGCTAGCATCTCGAGTTTTTATTTCCCTTTTAATGCATCCCAAAATTTTGTTCGCTTTAGCTGCAGCGGCTTGGCATTGAGTACGATTATTTAACTTGTTGTCGATGAGTACTCCTAAGTCCTTCTCCAAGTTTGATGTTCCCAACTGTATCCCATTTATTTTGTGTGGTGCTAGACCATTGGTACGACCAAAATGCATGACTTTACATTTGTCAACATTGAATTTCATCTGCCATGTATGTGCCCATATAGCCATCCTATCCAGATCCTGTTGCAATATGACACTATCTTCCTGAGAGTTGATGATTCTGCACAATTTTGTATCATCTGCAAAAATAGCAACATTTCTCACTACTGCATCTACTAGGTCATTAATAAATAAATTGAAGAGCACTGGACCCAGTACAGACCCCTGTGGGACCCCACTGCTAACAGTCTCCCATTTTGAGTACGATCCATTGACCACAACTCTTTGTTTTCTGTCCATTAGCCAGTTCCCTATCCATGCACACAAACTCTTCCCCAGTCCTTGCATCCTCAACTTTTGCACCAGACTTCTGTGGGGAACAGTGTCGAAGGCCTTTGCAAAGTCCAAGTATATCACATCTACAGCATTCCCAATATCCATATTAGCATTCACTACCTCATAAAATCTGAGCATGTTAGTCAAACAGGACCTGTCTTTAGTAAACCCATGTTGATGCTGAGAAATAAGATTATTTTCTACTATGAAGTCATGTATAGTATCTCTTAGTTACCCCTCAAATAGTTTGCATACAACTGATGTTAAGCTTACAGGTCTATAATTTCCTGGATCAGATTTTTTGCCCTTCTTAAATAATGGGAAAACGTGGGCTGTACGCCAATCCACTGGGACTCTGCTAGTTGCAAGAGAGTCACAAAAGATAAGATAAAGGGGCTTAGCTATAACTGAACTTAATTCTCTTAGGACCCGAGGATGCATGCCATCCGGGCCAGGTGCCTTGTCTATTTTTAATTTATTTAGTCTTGCCTTTACTTCTTCCTGCGTTAAGTATTTAATATTACAGTTAGAAGATTTAGACTCTTCTGCTTCTGTAATTTGCAACAGTGCTGTTTCCTTTGTGAAGACAGAAGCAAAGAAAGCATTTAATAACTCTGCCTTACCTTGGTCATCCACCATTGAGTTCCCACCCTCATCCTTTAGGATTCCTATACAGTCAACCTTTCTTTTTTTAGAGTTGATGTACTTGTAAAACTTTTTTGGGTTAGATTTGATATCCCTAGCGATTTGATTTTCAGCTTCGATCTTTGCCAGCCTAATTTCTTTTTTACAATTTTTATTGCACTCCTTATAATTGCTTAGTGCAGCCTCAGTCCCCTCCTGTTTTAGGACCTTATAGGCATTCTTTTTCCTCTTCATTTTATCCCTAACCTTTCTATTCATCCATAGAGGCCTTTTTTTATTCCTAGACATTTTGTTTCCATATGGGATATACATATATATGGGATTCTGTATCCTCAGTCCTTGTGGTATAAGGTTCTCCTTTTTGCATGTAGTCAAGAAAAAGATGTCGCTGTCCAGCTGTGCAAGTTTCTTTAGGTCTTTTTTCAGTTCCAGGAATGTGCGGTACATTGCGGTATCTTTCAGCATAGTAGAAGCAGTAAAGTGTTGTACCGTGTTAGCCATGAGTAAAAGCAAGAAGTTTTGAATCAGGATGATACCATTTATTGGCTAACTTAGAGATGAATAAACAGTGAGCTTTCGACTTATAAAAAGCCTTCGTCGGACTGGTTCCTGACCAAAACTGAACAACACAGCTTATATACACTGACATACAGAGGAGAAACATTATTTAGCAAACATAAATGTAATTAGATGCCTTAACTGTTACTGAGGAGGCTGTCCCAGGCATCCTATCTAAATTGATAAGATCAATAGAATCTTCAACATGACATAAAGCAGACTCTAGTGATGAAGAGACATCGTAAATTCCGAATTCAAATGGTAACTGGCCTGGTTACATGCACCATTAATTCTAAGCTTAAGAGAATTGTGGCATTTAAAGCCAGCACCTGAAAGCAAATAAAATGAATAGTGACAGTGAATTCCATCTTACACAGCATATGGCACAAAAATGAATGAAAAGATAGAAACATTTAAATTAAAAGAATTGTGGCATTTAAACCCCATCGAACCAGCACAAGAAGTTAGAGTCCTTGTTTAAACCATCTTCTACAGTTTTGAACCAATGTATAAACTTAGTTTCCTGTGTTAGTCTCATGTTTCCCGATTTGAAGCCACCCATTAATACAGTGACGCGAAAATGGCTTAAACTGTGTCCAGGTAAACAAAAGTGTGTTGGTATTGGGAGATCAGTATATTTTGCAATATCCTTTTTCCTGCTGTTAATAGTGGATCTGTGGTGTGTCATGTGATCACGCAGTGGTTGACTTGTTTCTCCCACATAAATTCCTTTGGGGCATTTTGCACACATGATCACGTATACCACATTAGATGAGTCGCAGGAAAAGGTGCTTTGTACTTTGTATTCCTGTTGTGTACCTGGTATTAGTATCCTGTCAGTGGAATGGATGTGTTTACAGGTCCCACACTTTTTCCCTCAGCAGGGGAATGTTCCATTCTGTTCTTGCCTATTTAAAGCACTCCTCACTATCATCTGCTTAAGATTGGGTGGCTGTCGGAACGCTAGGAGGGGAGGTTCAGGGAATATCTTTTTCAGTCTCTGATCCTTGTGTAGAACAGGATGAAGTTCTTTTGCAATCTTTCTTAAGATTTCCAGGCGTGGGTTGTAGGTTACTACCAGTGGGACACGGCTCTCTTCCTTGCTCTGCTTGTACTCCAGGAGCTGAGTCCTAGGGATGTTGTTAGCTTTCTTGATTTGGGTCTCAGCCATTAGAGGATTGTATCCCTGTTTAATGAAATTCTTCTTCAGGTAATCCAGGTGTTTGTCTTTGTCATCCTTGTCAGAACAGATCTGATTGCATCTTATTGCCTGGCTGTAAATTATGGAATTCTTTATATGTTTGGGGTGGAAACTGTCATACCTGAGGTATGTGGGACGATCCGTCGGTTTGCGGTACATGGACGTTTGTAAGCTGTTCTCTCTGATGTATATGGTGGTGTCAAGAAAGTTAATCTCCCTGTGAGAGTAGCTCAATTTCAGTTTGATTGTGGGATGGAAGGCATTGAAGTGGGGTGTTTACAAGACCTTTATTCTGACATATTTTGGTGAGTTAGGACTTAAAGGACTTACGAGGTCAAAATGTTGAAAAAAGTTAAACACCCTTTTAGATTCTTGATGTACAGAAGACGCCATCCATGCCCTCCCATGCATTCCGCCTTGCAGCCCACTTTAATAGCACCCCAGGTCGCGTCCTGACCCCTCCGAACGGGTCGGGTTATAATTCCAACCTCAATATGGCCACCAAAGATTGCAGAGGCTGTGCAGTCTGCATACACGCGATTGCGGCTGTGCAGCTCTAGGGCCTGCCCCAATGTATGACGTGGAGTCTATGTGGACTGCGCAGCCGCGGCAATCTGTGGTGGCTATATTGAGGGGGGAATTATAACCCGACCCGTTCGGGGGGGTCAGGACCCGACCAGGGGGGTGCTATTACAGCAGGCGGCAAGGCGGAATGAATGGAAGGGCGTGGATGGCATCCTCCGTACATCAAGAATTTAAAAAGGTATTTAACTTTTTTCAACATTTTGACCTCGTAAGTCCTTTAAGAATTGGAGGCCTAAAATTCTTGAAAAAAATGTACCGCTTTTAGACCCATAAATCCAGAAAGAAATGAACTGACAGAGGGGTAAAGGCAACCTGAAGTCAGGAATACAGAGGCTGCCGTCTTTATTCTATAATATGAACAATGCCAGTTGCCTGACTTCTGTAATGGTACTCTGCCTCTAATACTATAAGTCAGGGTCTAGAATGAGCATGCAAATCAGATGCTTTGACTCTGGTCTGACGCCACTGGCTGCATGCTTGTTGCAGGGGTTTCTCAAAAACAACTAAATCCAAACTCAGTTTGATTTCCTAGACGACACGCTCACCCTAAGTGTGGCAAAAACTGTTTAATTGACTGCGGACTTAAGAAGGCATCCTCCCTCACTCAACCGGGTCTTATTTGCAGGCACTGATGTCTCCAGGGCACTAAGTGTTCAGTTCCGACAATTTGAGATGAAGAAGAACACCACCAAGACCTTGAAGTCAGGCCGCTGCCACAGAACCATCCCCACCAAAACTTCCAGGCACAGGAACACCTTTTTCCCCCAAGCAGTCTACCTCTTGAGCTCTAGCCACCTCCCCATTAAAACCCTAGCCTCCTACACCTGCCTCTATGGTATCATCTGCCTTAATGAACCTATGTCTTAATGACTAAATGTCTGTCTAAATGCCCGTTAATGTCTAATAGTTTGCACTATTACCATTGCTGTGTCTACCACAAATAATTCTGGGTGCGATACCTGTTGTACTTTGTAAATAAAGCCAATTCTTATAACCAGGCAAGTTGCATTGTTTATAAAGGAATGAAGAGTGCAGCCTTCATATTCCTTTCAATTCAGGTTCCCTTTAAAGAAAAATATAAAAAAAATGTTTGTAGAATTCTCTTCTAAGTGAAAATGCTGAAAAAAATAAATATATCACATTTAGAGCAACATAAAGTATAACAAAGCAAATTGTATAAGTCTAACATGTTTTTATAAGCACAACATTGCAAGGGGTTCAAATAAAAATGTATAGAAATTCAGTAGGAATGGTTATATATATTTTCTGTTATTGCAATGGCATGTTTACTGGATATGTCTAAGAATACTTTAACTGGTAAGCATCATTCAATATGAAATTGCATTAAAATATTTTGAATTTGATTTTATTCACTTGTAAAGTCCCCAATGTCCCTGGCAGCGTAGTTCAGGGCGGAAATGTTCAGGTTTTTTTTTTTTCAAACTATGAGGATACATGCTTGAATATAATAAATTCACTTTTACACAGCTCCAAATTGTATAATTTAAAAATAAACTTGTGTGTATTTCAGTGATTCTTTATGATTTTAACACACTTCTGCTTCATTTCAGCTTAATAAGAAAATCGGTATACAAGATAAGCACATTTATGCATGTACTGATATACTTTTACATTACTTAAATGGTTACCAAACGGTTACCAAATCTGCATCCTCCCACACTAGCAGAATATTTTAACATGCCTTTGTTAGAACATTTCCATGAAAGAGTCTATTTAAAAAGCAATTCTGTCACACCATGCTCATTTTGCACATATACAGTATATATATATATATATATATATATATATATATATATATATATATATATATATTTTATATATATATATATATATATATATATATATATATATATATATATATATATATATATATATATATATATATATATATATATATTTATATATATATATATATATATATATATATATATATATATATATATATATATATATATATATATATATATATATATATATATATATATATATATATATATATATATACAGAGCTGCCTATCATTATTCATACCCATGGTAAATTTTGAGTTTTGTTTAAGTTACTTTTATTCAACCAGCAAGTAATTTTACGGGCAATGACATTTGTGTCTCCCAAAAGATAATAAGACGATGTACAAGAGGCATTATTGTGGAGAAAAAAAACTCAGCTTTTATTTACATTTGAGCAAAAAGTGTCCAGTCCAAAATTGATCATACCCTTCCCAAACTGTCACAGTCTGTGGGAAAGTCCAAAGTTATATACCATTCCAAATAGTCCAAGCTGTTCTAAAGCATCCTAATAACCCTGATTAATTGGGAACAGCTGTTTTAATCAATTCAACAGGTGGAAAACAGCAGCTCTATGCAGTTGCTCATGGCTAAGATAATGGAGCTCAGTGAGGACCTGCGACTGCGCATTTTGGCTGCTCACAAGTCAGGAAAGGACTACAATGCCATTTCTAAATGTTTTCAAGTTCCAGTGGCTACAGTGCAAAGTATTATTAAGATATACTAGATGTTCCGCACTGTGGAAAATCTCAGAGGATGTGGCCGAAAGTCAAAAGTGACACCTGTGCTGGCCAGGAGGATAGTGAGAGAGGTTAAAAAGAATCCGAGGATCACCACCAAGGCCATCCTGGTGAATCTGGGCTCTGTTGGTGGCAGTGTCTCAAGGCAGACAATCCAACGGACACTGCACACTGCTGGGTTCCACGGATGCAGACCAAGGAGGATGCAACCTCTCCAGATAAGGCACACAAAAGCTTGCTTGGCCTTTGCAAATGCTCATCTGGACAAAGAAGAAGACTTCTGGTGTTCTATGTTATGATCAGATGAAGCAAAAATTGAATTGTTTGGTCACAATGATGTTTCCTTCATTTGGCGTAAAAAGGAGAAGCCTTCGACCTAAAGAACACCATCCCCACTGTCAAACATGGTGGTGGGAACCAAATGCTTTGGTGGTGTTTTTCAGCCAATGAACCAGGGAACCTAATCACAGTAAATGGCACCATGAAGAAAGAGCAATACATGAGGATTCTCAATGACAACATCAGGCAGTGTGCAGAAAAGCTTGGCCTTGGGCACCAGTGGACATTTCAGCATGACAATGACCCAAAAACACACAACAAAAGTGGTGAAGAAATGGTTAGCATATAACAACATGAACGTTTTGGAGACTCCAAATTGGAGTGGCACAGGCAGAGTCCTGACTTGAATTCAATTGAGAATCTGTGGAGGGAGCTAAAGATTAGGGTGATGGTACAAAGACCCTCCAACCTGAAAGATTTGGAGCTCATTGCTAAAGATGAATGGGCAAAAATACCTGTGGAGACATACAAAAAGCTGGTCTGCAATTATGGAAGCGTTTAAGTGCTGCAATAGCCAATAAAAGCTTTTCTATTGATTATTGAGAAGGGTATGAATATTTTTGGACTGGACACTTTTTGCTCAAATGTAATGAAAAGCTGAGAATTATTTTATTTTCCACAATAATGCCTCTTGTACATTGTTTTATTATGTTTTGGGAGACACCTATGTCATTTCCCATTAAAAAAATAAATTACTTGCTGATCGAATAAAAGTAACGGTAAGTAAAATTTTGCCAGGGGTTTGATTAATTACAGGCAGCACTTTATATACAGTATATCACTAATATTATAAATGTAGAAGTTTGGATGTTTGTTTCTCAATCACGCAACAATGGCTAAACGGATTTGAATGAAATTCGGCTCACACATAGTACTTTACCTGGAATAACATATAGGATACTTTTTATCCCCATAACCAAAAAGGTGGTGGAGACAAATACAAATTTCACTGGGAAAATGTAAACTGCAGCCATTCTTATACTGTTAATGGTAGGGTTCTCAAACTTTGCACAGTTGGTCACTGGGTGATTGGGATTAATATTCAGAAAAGTGGGTGGACCCTACAAAAGCCACTCAAAATTCACCTGATTTTCAAGGGGAATATTTAATTGCTGCCATTCTTGCACTGCTAATGGCACAAGCCTCAAACATGGTACAGTTGGTCATTGGGTGACTGGGGTTCAAATTCAGAAAATGGGGTGAAACCACAAACAGCTAATCAGATTTGTTTCATTTTAATGTAAATTATTGATGCCAAAGACCGCAAAGCTCACAAACTAGGTAATTGAGAAATTGTGTGTTAGAGTTAGGAAAATTGAGCGGAGCCAACACCGGGCAGATAAATACCTGGGCAACGCTGGGCCATTAGCTAGTGTGTGTGTGTGTATGTATGTGTATGTGTATGTGTATATATATATATATATATATATATATATATATATATATATATATATATATATATATATATATATATATATATATACTTGACCTCTCTTGAAGTACAACGTGGTAATGGGACTCAACATCTCATGGGTGTGTGGCTGACGTCATCAAGGTTCATGTGCACTTTCATAGCACAGGTTTAGGTACTTTGGGGAAAGCAGGAAACTTTTTGTTTAGACTAGCGTAATGCATTATTGTGTAAAGCTAACTAGAAAGAAGTTGTTTTTTTTCACACCTGTGCAATTTTTAAATATATTGTTTTATATGTTCATTTTCTTATTCTAATGGAGAAATGTCACATGTCTTTTCTGCACATTATACTATGTGTCTGTTCTTTAAGGGACAATGGTCTCATAGCTGGTACCATCTGTCTAACTGATGTAATGCTAGGAACACACGATACTTTTTTTGCGGTTGATTCTCCACACGGTCGATTTACCATTTGATTCTCTGCTCGATTCTCTTATCTCCCGCTCGTTTTTCTTATCTTTTTTCCATTCACTTCTATGAGAAATCGAGCTGAAAACAATCGAGCGGAGAATAGGACATGACGGAATTTATCAATCGAAGGAATCTATGAGAAGGATTCTACCGCAATAACTAAACCTGTGTTCCCAGCATAACAAATGTGTTTTCCCTCTGTATCTCTAGAAGCCCAACCTGCTGTACTGTGTTTTAGTTGTGTACAGCAGTCCACTCCCCCAGCATAAAGCTCAGCTAATCACCATGAACAAGCACAGTGATAAAAAAGTACATTATTATTCTTCTTTAGTATTTATACAGCCCTGACATCTTCCGCAGCACTGTACAGAGTATAGTCTTGTCACTTAACTGACCCACAGAGGGGCTCACAATCTAATCCCTACCATAGTTATATGTCTATGTATGTATTGTGTAGTGTATGTATTGTAGTCTTGGGCCAGTTTAGGGATAAGCCAATTAACTTAACTGTATATTCTTGGGATGTGGGAACAAACCAGAGAGCCTAGAGGAAACCCACACAGACACAGGGATAACATACAAAGTCCATGCAGATAGTGCCATGGCTGCAGGGCCGGGACAATGTCCACCACCAACAGAGGCTGAGTTTCCCAAGTGCACTCCCCTCTCTTTCCTGAGCCACAGCCGAATAATATCTTTATGATTCAGCAGCATCATCACCATACATACATAACTCCTCAACAGTGCCTACTCACTGATTTAAAGTATAGCTGCAGCCTCCAGTCGAGTCTTGACTCCCTTTGGCATAGCAGCAGATGCTGAGAGACGTTCAGGAGAAGGGGGTGGAGATTGTCATCAGCAGCACTAGATTCTGGGCTGAGACAGCCACAAATAAGGCTTAAAATATATTATAGGGGAACAAAAAGAAGTTTGGGATACCTGTTTCTTCTTCACATCATCAGACACACATCTCCACCCCCACCCCATGACCACAGCACCATCAGGTTCCAGTTGAAGGAGGGTGTAGGCTTTGTCCATACAGCACCTCGGAAGGGGGTTGAGAGGCTGGGGGCACTGTACACAAGACCCTGCTGAAGACTGAATAGCAACTATTTACAAATATTTGTCTACACAACTTTGTATGATTCCTTATCATTGGCTGAACAGATGCAGTCATTAGAACAACTGTGCAGAGAGCAAGCTTTTTCTCTAGGCACTCTTAGTTGTCACAGGGAAAATAAACCTTTTTTTTTCCTGGACTACCAGAAAATTTACAGCACATAGGTGATCTGTAGCGTCTGCGGTTTGCAACACCTCAGTGCCCATCCTGACTTGCACTCAGAGGCTGGAGCCTTCGCAGTCTTTGTGCCAGCTCGGCGCTGCAAGGCAAGAGTGTTAACCACCAGGCCACCATACTGCATAAAGAGTGCATTTATGCATATGCCTATTTTTAAACCCTGAGGTTTTGGAAAAAGAATATTAATCTGGAATAAGTATTATGAAGTCAGGACCTGCATTTATTGTGCAGGACAGCAAACAAAATAAGTTAATGCTATATTTTTAAAGTGAAAGTTCACTTAAAACACACCTCAGCTACATTGAGTTGTACTTTCCAGCCTATCCAGTTTATCTGCTGTTAATAACCTGTTCCCTGCATTCCTCCTTTACCAATTATCTTTCTCTAAGTTTATGGCTGTTTCTTCCCCCCCCCCTCCCCCCAGAGATGTTTACGGCAGCAACAGTCTGTGCGACAGTTAACCTCTTTCTGCCTCATTTTAAGATTAGTCTTTTATCAAGCCCCCAATTGGTAAATTGTCACTGTTTAAAGGACACCTGAGCTGACACTATTGTGCTAATTCATAAAGATTTTCCCAGCTGCCTTTGAAGGTCGGTAAATAACCGCAACCCATTGAGCGGTAGAGCAGTGTGGCGATATCTCTCTTTTGTCCTGCACAGATGACTCACACAGACGGCTCTCTGCACAGATAACTCACACAGACTTTCCCTGCACAGAAGACTCAAACAGACGGCTCTCTGCACAGATGACTCACATAGACTTTCCCTGCACAGATGACTCACACAGACGGCTCTCTGCACAGGTGACTCACACAGACTTCGGCTCCCTGCTCAGACTTTCAGCTCCCTGCACTTTGCATTGTTAACACCTCACCAGAGGTGTCGATAACTTGTTAAGACCTCACCAGAGGTGTCGGTAACTATCGCCAGGCTTACCGCTTGTTGAAGGCTTTATGAATTGACATTTGCTGACAATTTACTGACATGTGTTGGAGGTAACTACAGCCAAGTCGGTAATTTTCCTCACTGCTCTGTAATTTCAGTTTTTCATGTGGTAACAGCCTTTATGAATTGACACATTGCTAAGTGCTCAGGAAAGTCTGCTGTTTTCAGCATTACCGCATGCAGTAATGTTTTATGAATTGAGGCCTATATCTATGCCAGCGTGTGCAGTATAGGATCCTTTAACTTACCTGTTCTCTGTTTTGGATGGGCTACTCTCCATTGTGCTGCGCCGTCACCTGTTTGTGGCTCTGACTGCAGCCAGTCACACAGAGGACCACGAAGCAGTGCATGCTCTGTCCACTCCCGCTCTCTGTAATTTTGCACTCCTGCCTGAATGTGCACAGTAGCCAGGAGTGTTATGGGTATGCATACTTGACAAGTACTGCTCATACATGAGCATCATTTATGAAGTATGAATGCCCAGAATATTTTTACCTGATGTGCACATCCGGGCAGAAGCACAAAATTACAGGGAGCGCTAGTGGAGAAAGCCTTCACTGCTTCTTTGTAGAAAGGGAGGCAGAGCAGAATGGAGGGGAGCCCATTCAAACCAGTGATTTCCAGAGTGTTGGACACAACGGTGTTGGGGTGGTTGGTTTTGACAGCAGGCCTTGGGTGCTGGAGAGTAAAAATTTGGCCCTGAGAAGTAGTGAATACACATATTTGAACATACATTCACCCAACAGGGGCGTTTTTAGGCATAGTCATCACAGACCACTGCCTGGAGTGCCATTTATTTATTTATTTTTGGTCCTGAAAGGGTGCCATGCCCCAGATTAAGCTCCGCCCCTGAACTAAGCCCCACCCAAACTAAGCCATGCCTCCTGAACAAAGCCATGCCCCCTCCTTCTGTCCCCTTGTTCCTCTCTCTGTCTCTTTGTGCCATCTTAAGTCCCTCTGTGCCACCTTTGACCCCGTGTGTTCCCCTGTCTCCCTGTGCCTCCTTTTCTCTTCCTTTGTGCCTCCTGTCTCTATTTGAGCCTCTTTCTTTTTCTTTGTGCCACCTTCAGTCCCCCTGTGCCACCTCTGCCCCTCTGTGCATCCAGAGACAGTTTAAAGTGAAATGGTGACCTAGGCAAGCAACAACTTTGGGCACAACCTTGATGGCCACCTAGCTTTTTTGGCAAGATTGGTTGGGGGTTAGCATAACCTGGCCACCTAGACTCTCTCCAGGTTCTAGGCACCTGCCTAAGTTGACTTGTGGATGATCTGGCTCTGTGCACATCCCTCTGTGCCTCCCTCTGTCGCACTGTGCCTCCTTCTGTCCCCCTTTGTGCCTCCCTCTGTCCCCTTGTCCCACTATCTGTTCCCATCCCCCTCCTGCACTCCCCCAGTCCAGTATGAAAAGGCATCAGGGCCAGATTTGTACTTTTTACCACCCAAGGCCACTATCACCAGCTGCCCCGTGACAAACAGCAAACCCCCTACCACATACACACACTTTTATTGATCCCAGTAATCAGTGTATTTAAAGATGCTTATTAACAATGCAATTTTACTGAACAATTATCAAATCCGATTGATTGGATTGGAAAGTGTTGATGGTGCCAATTGACTACAAACAACTAATTTGTCAATCGTTTTATCAATCTGTTTTGTGAATCTATTGAATCTGAAATGATCAGAATGGCTATTAGTTTTACTCCATTTATGGGCCAAGTCAATGGCTTCTGCTCTGATATGTTGGAGCTGGGTGGAAGGCGGAGTTGGACTCGAAGAGCATCTGACAGTGATGAGTGACAGCTCAGGTCACAGACAATTAGCTTCCCTCGTTTGTTGCACCTTCATCCCCTGAGTCCCAGACACTTACCAGACTGCGGAAGTTCACATGTTTAGCAGCTTGACTGCATAAGTGTGCCAGCCTGCAGCCCGCCCCTTGCTTCCTGGTGCCTTAGGCCATGGCCTTTGGGGCCTTGCCTGAAATCCGTCCATGAAAGGCATAGTATAGAGCAGTAGAAGTTTTGCTCTAACCTCCCCTCAGGAGTCTAGTGCTGAGACTGTGCAACCATCAAGTCTATTTTCTGCTCGCTCCAGTGCTGGCTCTCCTTATGTAACATGTAATAATCACGCCACATGCAGTAGGACATGTACAGCACTGGTCTTGAGTGGAGAGGTGAGAGCACAGCTTCTGCTGCACTATACTCTGCATTTACACACTAAGCTGGGATAGTGCAGGAAGGGGTGTGCAATGGAATGTGGCAGGGTCGGTGGGTTCTTTGAATCTCAGGGACTCCCAGTACCATGCATCCACCCTAAACAGAACATGGTTTATATTCTCTAGTGTGTGGTGGTGTTTTTTGTTTTTTTCTGGGTGGGGACACTGGACTTCTTGCCTAGGGTGACAAAAAGGCTAGAAACCCCCCTGTCACCCAAGATGGCATTTTCTGTCATATTCTAAAAAAAATGAGATATCTGTAATCCACCCGGAAGGCCAATCATTTTGGGAATCGATTTCATTATGAGAAATCATATTATTATTATTATTATATTTGTGTCCTGTCCAAGACTTTAAAGGGACACTTAAGTTGAACAAAAAAAATGAGTTTTACTCACCCAGGGCTTCCAATAGCCCCCTGCAGCTGTCCGGTACCCTCGCCGTCTCCCTCCGATCCTCCTGGCCCCGCCGGCAGCCACTTCCTGTTTCGGTGACAGGAGCTGACAGGCTGGGGACGCGAGTGATTCTTCGCGTTCCCAGCCACGATAGCACCCGCTATGCTGCTATATGGTATATGATATATGTTATAGCAGCATAGATGGCGCTATTGTTGCCAGGAACGCGAAGAATCACTTGCGTCCCCAGCCTGTCAGCTCCTGTCACCGAAACAGGAAGTGGCTGCCGGCGGGGCCAGGAGGATCGGAGGGAGACGGCGAGGGTATCGGACAGCTGCAGGGGGCTATTGGAAGCCCCAGGTGAGTAAAACTCATTTTTTTTTGTTTGACTTAAGTGTCCCTTTAAGTAGGAAACATGCTATATAAAAGATTACTTGGGTAGCTCACGCTGACCCATTGACAAAGAACCACTAGCAGAGTATAAGGGGCTAAAAAAGATCAAACACCCTCCTTACTAAAATAATGATGCTAAATATAATGTTGTCTTAGTATTTGGAATAATTCAACTTTAAAGGGAACCAAAATCCAGAAGTATAATATATGGAAACTGAAATATTTATTTACTTTAAACAATACTAGTTGCCTGGCGGCATACGCATGCATCTGCAGCCAGTGAGCTGGGCGCAGGGTAAGCTGAATAACAACTTTTGTCTTTTTGGTCCAAAAGATTTAGGAAAGCATTGTAAAACCTTATTGTTTGTTAATGACAAATGGTGTAAAGGCTCCTCTCCTCTTAAGTGCATTACTAGGACTCATAGATTTGGAAATTCTTTGATGTATTGCATTTCTCAAATTGATCATCTTGATCACAAGGTCCAGTCACCTTCCTGACCTGGGCCAAAGAATTCCTCTTTTCTTACCTTTTTCCATTTAATAAGTATACAAAAGAAAAAATTCTGATTCACAATTACTGATCTGCATACATACTTAGGCTACGTTTCCACTAGTGCGGTGTGATTCCACTGCGGAAAACGCGTAAATGAATTTACATGCTTTTGTATGCAAATTGTAATGCGAAAATGCATGCATTTTCGTGTATTTTTGTAAGTATGCGAATTTAACCATGTCAGTGCCCGTGTGCTTTTACAGAAATTTTACACGAATATGTACGTGAATTCGCATGGAAAATTCGCATAGCACAGATTTCCTGACAAATGGAAACAGGCCCATTGACTGTTATTGGGTATGCGAATCTGCATGTAGAAAACGCATGCAGATTCGCTCTAGTGGAGACGGGCCCTTACAGTCAACTCAAGAGAATTGCAGATAAAAACACATCACAAGAATGCGAACATTTAAACATACTACACAATCACACCAGTTACTATATCACACAGTCATGTACATTCTGGAATTAAGACAGTCCTTATAGTGCCAAACAATAAATTTGTTTATGTAACTGAAAAACTGTACAGGAATTTGAGATATTGAGAAATGTGAATATAAATCGGAGTGCCTGTTCTAAATAAACAATGCGTATCACAGAAATGTGTGCTAATCTATTGGATGAAATTGCTTCATTCAGTGACGCAGTTTACCTTACAAAAACTGAATAATTAACAAATAACATCAAATTAAACAATTTTTAAAAGAAACAAAAATAGAAAATACATTTTATAGTTACTACTGCCTTCTGCAATAAAAATAATAATAAATCAATAATGAATGAACATATTCTCTAGCTTATCTTTGATGGCCATTTGTGTAAGTTTTTGATCAAGCAAGCAGCTCCCCCTAGTGGTGAACATTTGAAAAATTGCTAATTAACTTTAAAGTTTGTACATACAGCAGCTGCAGCATGGATATGAAAACCAAGTCACAATCAAAGCCCAAGTCATAGTCAAAGCACACGCTCTAACAGTAAAATCTGACAGCAGTTATTAATTGATAGAATGCAGATGATCTTTGGAATGCTCGAAAGTTAAAAATATATTAACATTTGATGGGTGAATATTTTAAGTCATAAGATCTAAACATTAAAAAACACTAAAACGTTCTTTGATTTGTTTAGTGAAAATCATATAACCCCTGTATCTCACCTCCCAAAATATATCAGAGTAAGTAATTGTTACTGTAGGAAAACATGTCTTGTGCTACCAATAGCCAATGGAATATCCTACCGGTTACTTGTGCAAAGCTGTATCTCAAATAAAGAAAATCCATTTAAATTTGAAGTATGACAGGTGTACATGCCTACCTATTTGAGGTTTAGATAGCCAAGACATTAAATACTTTGTAGATATTGGCCAAATAATGTCATTTTAAAAATATACAATTGCGTACAGTATTATGGCAGTTACAGTAATAGATATATTTATATGTGAAGCTCCGTTGGCCAAGAATCAAATGCTACTTATCCTGCAAAGAAAAAATGAAATATCCCAATGCCCTTTTCTTTCACACAGTGCATCATATAGAGAGTTCATTGTACATTTTTTTCGGTGTCGTTCTGTTCTTGCACTTGTGTGCTTCTTTCTTGCACAACCTCTTGTGGGGTTGCTGTTGAACTGCCAGTGTTGTTCACTGAGGGTGGCATTAGTTGTGCAGACTGGAGTACAGCCTCAGAGTGCTCTCTTGCCTTCATTCGAAGAGCTGCCACACTTGCTGTGCGATGACTCTGGCAGTTGTAGGGAGGTAGAAATGAAAGTGCCAGAGGATCAGATACACAGCAGGAACATAAAGGACCGCCTAGAAGAGAAAGATAAATTATCATGTTATCATGACCTCCATCAGATCAAGATGTTATACAGTTAAATGTAGTAAGTTATGTAACATTTTATGAAAACTATTTAATGTAATGAGAGGCATATATGTGGAAAAAAATCTTTTAAAGCACTGAAGTTAAAGGAATATGGAGGCTGACACAGTTATATCCTTTTTTTTCAATGACCTTTGCCTGGCTGCCCTGCTGATCCTCTGGGCCATATCCAACTCAAGGTGATAAGTAGCTTGCAGATGCAAGCTACTTATCACCTTGCCATCAGGTGAGGATTACCGGCAAATCCTACTGCCAGTTTCCTTAGCGTGATGGTCGGTTGTTAGGGGGCGTTCCTCAGGTGAAAGCCTGAGTGATGCTTCCATGTCCCTGGCAATGGGGGACAAGGTTTTATGCTGTGGTGCTGTCCTTCAGCCCTACGGCCTCGCTCCCCGGACATGTACGCGCACCCGACGAACATCCTGTGCATTCCTCAGCCACTGCATCTGGGTGTCTTTTTTAATAAGAATACCAGCAGAGCTCCCCATTGGGCCACCACACATTACCGAAGCCCCCCATGCAGGTGCGCCATCACCCCTGTCAATTTACATACCGCCACTGGACATCCGCCAACCTCTCACTGCAATGATGCAGTAATTACAGTGTACGCTCACTGTAATTAGTGTTATCGGAGCCCCAGCAAAGCAACTTTGAAGCTCCTGCCAGGGCTTCCCATTGGTCCACTGTCTGAGCCAATGAAAATGATCCAGACAGTGGAACAATGAGGATCCCCGGCAGGCAGGGACGGATCTGGGGGGGGGGGGCAAGCGGGTATCTTGCCCCAGGCGCAGTTTGTTGAATTCTTAAAAAGGCCGCAAAATGAATGGCAGTTTAGGCGCCAAAATCTGACCTTTAGGCGCCAAAACCTGACCTTGCCCCAGGCGCAACTTGGTCTTGATCCATCCCTGCCGGCAAGAGCTTCAAAGATGCTTTGCCGGGGCTCCAATAACAGTATTACAGTGACAGATACATTGTAATTACATGGCAGCGAGAGGTGGTGGGTGTTTAGCAGCGGTATGTAAATTGACAAGGGTGACAGTGCAGCTGTGTGGGGGGGCTTCGGTGATGTGCAGTGGCTTATTAAAGAAGACCCCTAGATATAGCGGAGATGACAGCGTTAGCGGTTTTAGACTAGTGGTGGGCGGAAATTTCACCTATGCGTAAGTATGCATCATAATTTGAAAATGTCTACAAATTGAACATGAATTACGCATAATTGTGTAATTAGAGGCGTAATTATGATTCACAAAAGTAGTATGCTGTACATAACGTAATCACAGTTGTGCAGTGCAAAATTTTGCGTAATCGTAACTGACCCATTACGAGCACCACTAGTTTAGACCTGCTCTTTGCAGATCTAAGCTAACACTCATGTCCGTTGGGAAGCATCGCTTCCCTCCTCTAAATTAAGGACTCACCAGTGCATAGCGCTGGAGAGTTCACCAATAGAATATGGCCTCCTGTCTCTTAACCTGCCTGGCGTTCTATTAAGATCGCCAGGCAGGCTGCGGGAGGTTTTTTTTTTAATAAAATAAAAACTATTTCATGCAGCCAACTGAAAGTTGGCTGCATGAAAGCCCACTAGAGGGCGCTCCGGAGGCGATCTTCCGATCGCCTCCGGCGCCCAGAATAAACAAGGAAGGCCGCAATGAGCGGCCTTCCTTGTTTTGCTTACATCGTCGCCATAGCGACGAGCGGAGTGACGTCATCGACGTCAGCCGACGTCCTGACGTCAGCCGCCTCCGATCCAGCCCTTAGCGCTGGCCGGAACTTTTTGTTCCGGCTACGCTGGGCTCAGGCGGCTGGGGGGACCCTCTTTCGCCGCTGCTCGCGGCGGATCGCCGCAGAGCGGCGGCGATCAGGCAGCACACGCGGCTGGCAAAGTGCCGGCTGCGTGTGCTGCTTTTTATTTGAGCCAAATCGGCCCAGCAGGGCCTGAGCGGCAGGCTCCGGCGGTACTGGACGAGCTGAGCTCGTCCAGACCGCCCAGCAGGTTAAAGGTATACTATCAATACCCAAGTGTTCTAAAATGACAATGTACAAATAATATAAAAAATATATAAAAATAAATAAGTAGCTGTGTAAACATTTTCCTACTTTTCATGTTAAATATCAGAGGCAAAAACTGTAATTTATTGAGGGTAGGATTTAGCTATATTGGGACAAATCAATTGCAGAAGAGGTGTCTGCTTCAATGCACAACCAGAGTTGCATATCAGACTACAGAAAGCAAATATCAAACATATCAAACTCTGAAAGCAAAAACAGTATGAAAAGCTGTGAGAATTAGTTACATTTCCTCTGCTCTCTTCAGACAAGTCAGTCAGAAACACAGGACACAGGAGCTGCAGCTCTTGGGAGCTCTCTCTCTCTCTGTCACACACAGAGCTACACATAGAGTTAACTGATCAAGTGTGAGGGGAATTTCCCCTCTCCTCATGGCTCAGTCAGCGTCAGTTTTGGCATCAGTATACTTTGAAAGTATTTTGCTAACAGTAAACAAAGAAGTTGCTACTAAAATGTATACACCAGTACTTAGCAGCACTTCCCAAACAATTCCTGTGTCAATTGAAAAAAATATGAGAATCGATAGTATTCCTTTAAGCCTGTTACAGTATTTCATTGGTCCAGGCAGTGGACCGATGGAGAGCCCCAGCGGGAGATTCAAAGATGCTTTGCCGGGGTTCTACGAGAACTACAACAACGGGACTTGTGGCGAGGGGCGGCGAATGTCCAACGAAGATGCTGTTAAATTGCTCAGGGGGTGCCTGCCTCAGCTACGGGGTGCTTTGGCAATGTGCAGACAGTCCGATGGAGCTCTGGGAACCTCCTTACTACAGGAGAACCCCAGATGCAGCGGCACAACTCATGCGTTAGCTGGTTTAGACCTGCTTTTTGCAGGTCTAAGCTAAAGCTCATGTCTGATATTGCATACCTATGAATATGCGCTGGGCGCAGAATAAAGCTGATATACGGCTTACCCTCCTCCTGCACAAGCCCTGGCGGCGATAATTACCAATCCCCCTCCAGGTTGACGTTGATGGTAGGGAATGATGTATTTCAGCTTCCAGGTATTGCTGGTGGCCGAATTAGAGAGTTTTAAACGTGATTTTTTCTTAAGATGGCGCCCAAGTTACTCACTGACCGCTGCTATAGCCATAATTCCTATTACGGCCTATGGTGGTGCCGCCTGCGCCCAAATCTCCTGCACTTTTTAACAGCACTCGCTGATGCTTCCCGGGAGCATGATAACTGCAATTGGATAGGGTGTAAAGAACTCGCTGGGTGATTATATTGCCCAAGTGAGTTTTTTACTCCCTAGGGGGGTGTTAAATTTAATTGGATTAGGCAATGCTCCTATCGCCTAATTTAAGAACTCGACAGCGCTTATCGCCGGTGAATTGGGTAATACGATGGGGCCCATAGGATGTGGCCCATTGAATATTATGAGCAGATTCACTTTTTAATATATAATTCACTTGTTCTCCTCAGTTTTCTCCTAGGTGATATTTTCACACCTTGTCATAAACTGCTTTGAAAGCACCAGCAAGCAAGGCCAGACCAGCAATTGGTCTGGTTGAACTTGATGGACATATGTCTTTTATCAACCTAAATAACTGTAATGTATGTAACTGTAATTTTAAAAATGGTAAAAAGAGTTATTTAGTCCTCCAGCTCACATATATTTAGCACATTCAAAGTGTAGGCTTTATCACTCACCAAGAGGGGCTTCCTCCAATCACAGCTGTACTTATAATAATTGCCGCGGCCGTGATTTCAATCGCGAAAATAAAGAAAACTAAAAGGCGTAGGGCGACAATTTAGGGGTCATCAGAAAGAGGAGAAAGAGAGCTTTAAAATGATATCCATCTTTCCATAGTTACATTGTATTACACAGGCCGACTTTTTCTGCTGAATGGAGCTGCTGACACTGGGGAAAGTGTCGCCCCGTGTAATACAATGTAACTATGGAAAGATGGATATCATTTTAAAGCTCTCTTTCTCCTCTTTCTGGCGACACCTAAATCGTCGCTCTACGCCTTTTAGTTTTCTTTATTTTCGCGCTTGAAATCGCGGCCGCGGCAATTTCAATCGCAAAAATAGCGAAAACTAAAAGGCGTAGGGCGGCGGTTTATATATCATTGGAAAGAGGAGAAAGAGAGCTTTAAAATGATATGCATCTTTCCATAGTTTCTGCACTGCTCGGAGTCCCTTTAAATATACAGTGATACTGGTCAGTTGAGGAAATAACACTTTCTAGTTTATTATGTACGGCAAATCTGATTAAAACAATTGAAAGAAACTCTAGTCCCTCATTTAGTCACACTTGCAGATGTCAGCTTACATCTGAAAATATACTAAATCTATGAAAGCATTCAATATGAAACCTTTTAAGGTATCCATTGAAATTAATGTACATTTTAAAGTGTACCTGAACTGACATGTAACATGAAGAGATCAACAGTTACATATAGTACTAAGCCTACTAAGTAATTGTCTAAAGTATCTTTCTATTTCCTATGAAGCAAGTATATCTGTTATCTATGCAAATGAGGCAATCAAATGCATTTAGCCAGATGTCCTAAAAAGTGAATAGAAGACAAAACACTTTTATCTGGCAGAGGAAACAATGCTGATAAGGATTTAGTGCTGGAAAGGTAAAGTTTAAAGTGTCAATAATTATGCTTTGGAAGTAAATAAAACAGATTTTACATCAGGTTGTTATATCTGCTGTTTAGAATTCTTAAATATTCATCTTAAATCTTAAACTGAAAATAAAGATGTGCGACTGTTCTGTTACTAGTGCTCTATTTACCATTAGTTTTACAACCAGTTTATTATCTAATAAGTTTAATATCATTTCAGATTTGCTTTAAAATATTTAGATTTTTTGTTTATATACCCACCCACACACTATTATAGAAAGTGGTGATATGTAAAGAAGTATCAGTATATGTAGAGTGGACATATTTATGCTAAAGAACTTCACAAACTCTCATTGGATTAGGCATTAATGAAAATAATAAAAAATATTTTAAAAATCTGATGTTAAAATGTAGCAGGTGTCTAAGCTATGTCTCAAATCAGTTATCCAAACACAGCTATGAGTGTTCGATCCATTTAAAGTTTCATTAATACGCTGAATACAGTAGACACAAGCCTTGGTGCAGTTAAAACATGTGGTTTCAGATTCTGTTTTTCTTTGTGACACAGCTAGTTGTTGATGAATCAGTGCTGGCAAAACCCAAACCTCCCCCCTTACACTAACTCATTCCTGATGCTTAATGTGCACCTGAGATGAATAGTAGTGCATAATTTATACTTACCTGGGGCCTCTGCCAGCCCCATGCAGGCCAAGAGCTCCCTCGCCATCCTCTTGGGCTTTATAGCTGTCCCGTGGTCAGCATGTGAATTTTGTTAGTTGCGGACTTTCACGCATGTGCTGCCTGGCCTCTTCAGTGCCTACACAGTACTACGGTACTACTGCACTGAAGCTCCTGGCCACAACGGGGACGTGTGGGTGGCCGGGCCGTTCATGTGCAACAGACCCCAATGTCAAAATTTCAGAAGCTAACCACGGGACAACAAAGAAACCCAGGAGGATGGCCAAGGAGTCCTCAGCCTGCATGGGGCTCAAGGAAGCCCCAGGTAAGTATTAATGCTGCACTACTATTCATCCCAGGTGCACTAACTCCAAACCCCCCTGACAGCTAGCCTTAACCTTTACCTTGACATTTACCACTAGAGGACCACAATGTTAACCCCCCCCCCCCCCCCCCTAAAAACCAGGCCATTTTTTACTAAATTGGCCACTGCAGCCTTAATGCCTCACTGCAGGGCCGCACAACTCAGCACACAAGTGATTCCCCCCTGCCCACTTTTCTCCCCACCAACAGAGCTCTCTGTTGGTGGGGTCTGATCGCTCCCCATGTTTATTTTCTTTTGTAAATATTTATGTCTTTATTTTTGTAATATAAATTGCTATTTATTTATATATTTTTTAAAATCCCTGCCCTCCCTCCCCCCACCAGCCAATCAGCGTGATCAGCTGTCATAGGCATAGGCATCATTTCCCTGCCTCTGGAGGGGACAGCCGATGACGGCTGTTGATTGGCATCAGGAGGTCCTGGGGCTGCCGCTGCGGCCATGCCCATCGGCGTGACGCGGTCGAAGTCAGATAGCCCTCCCCCTTCCCTGTACCCCTTCCCTTCTCTCCTCCCATTATGGAGCACAGTGGGGAGGATGACAAAAAGCAGCCCCCCCAGCATGGCTAATTGGCCCCTCTCCTTCAGGTTGAGCAGTGTGTGCTTACCAGTGCAGTTTCTAGGTTAAACTGCTCCCAGGGCGAATATCAAAAATACCCCTCCCCCCCCCCCCCCCCCCCCCAAAAAAAAAGCTAAAAAGCTGTCAGCTGCACTTAGTGCGCTTCTGTCCGTTTTTTATCAGCACATCAATGTTACAGATTGTTACGCATTGCTGAAAAGCGGATAGAAGCGCGCTAGTGTGTACAGGCCCTAAAGAGTTTAGGCTGCTGACACCGGTCCCACCTGTTCAGTGACATGTTGTGGGCAAGCACAGCATTGCGTGAAGGGAGAAATCAACACACGTGGTGATTGGCTCCTGCCTGCAAGGGTAGGGGTGTTGGGCCAGGGCTGCTGGAAGCTGCAGCCACACTCCCAACTTTTTGAGATGAGAAGGAGGGACACTTTAAGACACTCCCACGGCTAGATTTGTACTTTTTCCCGCCCAAGGCCCTCTGTCACCAGATGCCCATACACCACTTACTCCCCCCCCCTCCCACACACACACACACACACACACACACACACACTCACTAACGGAAAAGTCAACAACTACAGAAGAAAGCTTTTTACATCCCATCATTCCAGCACTAGGGCGCTCTTTGCTCAAGTAGGTTTCTTCATAGAGCAAGCACGGGCGTGAGCGAGCGTATCCATACTGGCCAAGCACAAGTAAAGTCTGTGCATGCCTAGTAGAACTAAGGCACTTGTGCAAGGCTTTTTTATTCTGTGCACAAGCACTTAATTTTACTGGGCATGTGCGGACCTTGCTTGTGCATGCCCAGTGCAGATACATTCGCCCACACTCGTTTACGTTCTGAAAGGAAGATATAGGAAACCCCTGGACTATCCTGCCCTTCCATTGAGGCACCACAGCTCCCAGCAAGCCCTACCTCCATTATAGAAGTACCACAGTTTCCAGCATGCTTCTCCCCTCCACAGAGACACCACAGCTCCCAGCATGCTCATCCTCTCCCTTAGAGGCACCACAGTTCCCATATAGTATTGGATTGTCCCTAGGGCTTCAAGAGATGGCTGCTGGGGCCCTCAGGGCCCAAATGTGAATTATGGTCCCCTGCAAAACATTTTCAGTGGAGTGCACTCACCTGTCCGGCTGACTTGCTCCTCTATGTGTTTCATCCTCGTGGGCGCCTCATCTCTGTGACCTGACGGCATGAACATACTCCAGTGGTCACAGAGATGAGGTGCATGTGAAGATGAAAAGCGAAAAACTTGTAGAGGAGCGCACCATCCAGACAGGTGTCTGTGTGCTCTGCTACGAATACTCAGAAGATCCAGGGGACCACTATTCACTGGGAGACCAGGGGGGTTTGCCAGCCGGCTCTGGCGCCCTAAGGGAAATCACAATACTATATGGAGGTGGAGGGGCATGCTGGGATCTGTGGTGCCTCTATAGAAGGAAGATGCATGCTGGGACATGCGGTGCCTCTGTGGAGGAGAGGAGCATGCTAGGAGCTAGGAGCTCTATAAAGGGGAGGGAGGAAGGGGCTTGCTGGGAGCTTTGATGCCTCTACAGAGGGGAGGGAAATGCTGGCAGCTGTAGTATCTGTATAGGCTGGGAGCTGTGGTACCTCTGTAGAAGGATGGCTTGCTGGGAGCAGTGGTACCTTTATACAAAGGGGAGGGTGGCTTGCTGGGAGCAGTGGTACCTTTATACAAAGGGAAGGGTGGCTTGCTGGGAGCACTGGTACCTTTATACAAAGGGGAGGGTGGCTTGCTGGGAGCACTGGTACCTTTATACAAAGGGAAGGGTGGTTTGCTGGGAGCTCTGGTACCTTTATACAAAGGGGAGGGTGGCTTGCTGGGAGCACTGGTACCTTTATACAAAGGGGAGGGGGGCTTGCTGGGAGCAGTGGTTCCTTTATACAAAGGGGAGGGTGGCTTGCTGGGAGCACTGGTACCTTTATACAAAGGGGAGGGGGGTTTGCTGGGAGCAGTGGTACATTTATACAGAGGGGAGGGTGGCTTGCTGGGAGCAGTGGTACCTTGATAGAGAAGGGAATAAATGGGACACCTAATGCTGTGGGATGGAGGAGGGGTTGTCAGGACAGAGGAGCAGGGCAAGTACTCACAGCATGCAGGCCAGGGGGACACAGGCAGTAGACACAGACACATCCTGTGTTCAGCTGAGCACTCTCCCCTTCCCCCGACACCATGCTTTGCAGTCTGGACTCGGACTCTTGGAGGGGAGGGGAGAAGGAAGAAGATGCCTGTGACCCACTCTTCAGGAAGTTATAATCCCAACCAGGCTGTCAGATGAGCTTTCTGATAGGTGGGAGGGGGCGTTCCATGTGGGAGGAATAGCTTATTGGCTGCCAAGTGTTTGCTGACTCTGGGGTGAGGGGTCAAATTTTGGCTCCATTCTAATGTTTAGGGGGCAAATAGAGCATGACATACGTTCACAAACAGATGCAAACTCGAACATGCCTTGTTCGCCGCCAACTATTCATCCGGTGAACAGTTCAGGCCATCTCTAGCGTTCACCACCACTGCCTCCCCCCGACCCCCTGGCAGCATTATGGAGCGCAGCAGCGAAGAGGATTACAAGCAGCCCACACACACTCACATCTCCTAGGTTCCAGACGCTAGAGGTTCTGCCTGTCTGCCCTGCATTACCACCACTCTGTACTTGAAGTAGAGCGGCGGTGATGCGGGGCAGACAGACAGATCCTCCAGAGCTTTTAACCTAGGAGATGTGAGTGTGTGTGGGCTGCTTGTAATCCTCCCCGTTGCTGCGCTGCGCTCCAGAAAACTTATCCCTAACTCCCACTGCAAAATCCCCTTCTTGAACCTAACCTCCTCCCTGCAAAATGACCTTCTTGACACCTTTTTCTAACTCTGTGCTAATGCTAATTCCTAAAACCTGATCTCCACCCTAAATTTAAATCCTCCTAACCACCTCCTTTTTCCTGACCATTGTTTTTTGGCAGCTAACCCTCACTGCAACCTAGCGCTAAATCACCCTCCTGACATCTAATCCTAACCTTTCCATGAACACTGGGGCTGGGGTATTTAGTCCACAGGGTGTGGAGGATGTAAGGGTCACTATGGGGGGATGGGATATACAGTCCATAGAGATACTGGGGGTATACAGTGGTATCATGTTCCTTTCAGTTGGTGGCAGGCCGTGACATATCGAGCAGCTATTTGCACAGTTGTTTCCTCTCCTCTTCCTACAGTAGTAGCGTTTCCTCTCCTCATCTGTGGAGGTGAAATCCTGGATGTGGTCAGAGAGTCTCTGGAAGTGGACAGTCCTCACATCGTACTCTAGAATGTGGCCAGATCCTACCCTCCCATTGGACTTGAGCGTGCGGGAAATGATTGGGTGTAACTCCCCCAATCACTCGTTCCAGCGCCAATCTCCATAGTGACAGCGGTGTTGTGACTCGCTGGTATGTAAGGATTGATCGCCACTGGAACAAATTATATGGTGAGTGCATTGAGTTGCTTCATGCTGCACTCAACTTTGTAAGGATGGCTGGAGGGAGAGGATGAGAGGGGAGGAATACTGCCTGCGATGGGCTGGTTTCACAGTAGCTATGGGTCAAATCCGGCCCACGGGCTGTAGTTTGCCCAGGCCTGATCTAGAGGATAGAATTATATGAATAACATACATGCTTATAGTAAAGTGGAGCTGTCAGATATATTGCATTCCTCTTCTTTATATTTTTATGATTTTTTTCTTTACGAGTTGTCTCTTTTCAAGATGTCATAATAACATTGTTGAAATACTGTATAACCAATTATTTGATAGTGTGAAAATAGTCTGTGAAAAAAATGTTCTGCTTTTCCCTGGCAGTGTGGGAATCATGGCTTTATCAGGTGAATTCCTGTATGACTCATATTTAAGACATGAGTACGGGAAAATAGTAGAATGAAAATAGCCTGTTACTAGAAACTGAAAGTATTCTGGTGAAGGACAAGGCTAAATGCATACGTATGCAATTAAGGGAGGAACAAGTCCATTGCATAGTATAAACGTGGGAACTTAGAAATGCAGAAAACGTTACGCCACATATATGAGATGCAGAAACCATTACTACAGATGCATAATACAGAAAACGTTACCTCCGACACATGTGAAATGCACATATATTACTCCACATATATGAAAAACAGCAAAGGTTACTTTAGATATAAAGGGTGCTGGTGGGGTGAGAGGGAAGAATAAATGCTAGGTGCTGGTGGGGTGGATGGGAGGGATAAACACTGAATGCTGATGGGGTGGGAAAGAGGGAGGGATAAACACTGTGCGTTTTAGTGTTAGGTGTAGTGGTAATGGAAGGGTTAGTGTTAGGTGTAGCGGTAGGAGGGTTAGTGTTAGATGTAGCAGCAGTGAGGATAGTGTAGGGTAGCAGTAGTAGAAGGGTTTGCAATAGCTTTGCAATGTGTCCGATGAGAGTGCATTTTTGAAGTGCAGTGGGATGTATCGCAAAGTACTCAGCAGTGTTGTTCAGCCCCCCACACACACAGACACGCATACATACACAGACACACACATATACACACACACACTGTTTTAGTAATACAATGTTGACAGTGGCAGACATACGGCCATGCAGGCGCAACGGGGGCCCCTCAAGTTCCGGGTGTCGCCAGGTTTTGTTTTTTTTTACTTTTATTCCCTGGGGGGCCCGACTCCTATACTCTCCCTTCCACACCTGGGGGGGCCCCCCTCCTATTATGAGCGGCAGAAGAGCGACAGATACAGCAAGGCTCTGGCAGGGTAAAGCAGACGCTAGAGGTCCAGCCTCCCGGTCCACGCTGTCTCCTCTGTAATGCTGATCGCACTGCTTAATGATTTAATGCGTGCAGCAATTACAGAGGAGACAGTGTAGACCTGGAGGCTGGACCTATAGCGTCTGCTTTACCTCGCCGGAGCCTTGCTGTATCTGTCACTCTTCCGCCGCGCATAATAGGAGGGGGCCCCTGAGGTGAGGAAGGTTAGGAGTCGGGCCCCCCATCCCCACCCACCAAGCTATCTATCTGCCCACCCTCCCACCTGGCTATCTAACTGCCCACCCGGCTATCTGTCGGCCCACCCTCCCACCTGGCTATCTAACTGCCCACCAGGCTATCTTATCTGCCCACCCTTCCACCCCCACCATGCTATCTATCTATCTATCTATCTATCTGCCCACCCTCCCATTTCCACCAGGCTATCTATTTGCCCAACCCTCACCAGGTAATCATCCACCCACCCACCCACTCTCCCTACCTGGCAATTGTTTAGCCCTCCCACCTTAAGTGTTCAGGCGTGGGGACAGACCTGGACTGCTCAAGCAGGCACCATGGTCAGTCGGTATCGGTAAGCATTGACATCTTCTACAGCACTTTACAGAGTACATATTCGTGTCACTGACTGTCCTCAGAGGAGCTCACAATATAATCCTGCCATAGTCATAGTCTAATGTCCTACCATATTATGATGTATTTACATAGCACTGACATCTTCTGCAGCACTTTACAGAGTAAAAAGGAGATGTGCAATCTTGAGCTACTTGAACACAGGTGCGGTGAACAATACAATACTTTAGCCGCTCCTCCTCCCCGGCTGAAGGGATGGACTTGATTAAAAAGATAAAAGAAAAACGGAGAAGCACTTCATTGTGTATGAACCTTTTTTATTTGCAGAAACATGCAAGATAAAATTCCACTTACTAAAAAGCGGTGTAGAATCAGCTTATCATGGGTTAAACCCATAATAGACCTTCAACGGGCAACCAACTCCTCTCTGTGGCTAGCAGCGGGGGGTGTCCTAGATGGTGTGGACGGGGTGCCTCCTGTCGGTGTCTGTGTGCCATTGACCTCACAACGCGTTTCGGCGTATCCATGCCTTTGTCAAGTGAGTCACTGGCTGGCACACGGGGGTTTTTATACTGTGGTGGTGGATAAATTGGAGCACGTGGGTATGACGTCTGTGAGTGCGTCCATAAAGACGTGCCCCAACTTTTTATCCTTCCATCTCATGTCATGGCCCGCCCCCAAGTCGTTTGACACAGCTAGCCACCTCACGCGAGTGGAACGTCACTGCTGGCCGCCCCATGTGATCTGACGTGGACCAATAGTCAGGGTCCACGATCGGGTTGCAATGGCAATAAGGTACAACGACGGCCTGGACCTCAGGACCTTAAAGAAAACCTGAACTGAAAATGAAAAGACAAAATAACCATACACAGGTCATACTTACCTCCTGTGTAGTCTACTCCTCAATCTATTTCTCCTCTCCTGCGTCCTGTTTGTCCACTGTGATCAATGGAATTCTCCGTCCTCCATTTTGAAAATGGCTATTACCCCATAACAGCTTCCTGGTCAGCACACTGTTAAACTGTTACATCGCTCACTTGAGCCATAGGGAAACATGGACACATCAGTTCTCCTCTCAGCTGTAACTGACAGCAACTGATATATAACTGACAGCAACTGATATATAACTGACAGCAACTAGTATATTTCAGTTCTGACAAAATGTTGTCAGGACTGGAAGGGATCACTGTAAGAAGAAAATGGTGAGCTTCTGAGAGGAACTGATGGCAAGGTAACTATGTAATGTTCATTTTAAGTTACCTCATGTGTTTATTTTAAATAATTTTACTCAGTACAGGTTCTCTTTAAGGTGAGAAAGGTCACGCAGGAAATTCATTTCCTGGACTTAAAATCTCTTTTTTACCCTTATATGTTTGCTGCATATTTAGGCACATAGCACACACCCTGCTGGACTATTCACCAGCTGGCTTGTGATCAAATTTGCTTTAAATTTAACAATGTATGGCAGATAGTTTACCAAGGTCGTCTTGGTTACAGACCTTTGGTTCCCGCCTCCAATTTATCCACCACCACAGTATAAAAACCCCTGTGTGCCAGCCAGTGACTCACTTGACAAAGGCGTGGATATGCCGAAATGCGTCGTGAGGTCACTGGCACACAGACACCGACAAGAGGTACCCCGTCCACACCCTCTAGGACACCCCCCGCTGCTGGCCACAGAGGAGGAGTTGGTTGACTGTTGAAGGTCTTTTATGGGTTTAACCCATGATAAGCTGATTCTACACTGCTTTTTAGTAAGTGGAATTTTATCTTGTGTGTTTCTGCAAATAGAAAAGGTTAATACACTACGGAGCACACCTCCATTTTTCTTTTACTTTACATAGTCATGTCACTGACTGTCCTCAGAGGCGCTCACAAGTTAATCCTACCATAGTCATAGTCTAATGTCCTACCATATTATTATTATGTATAATAATAAAAAAAAACATCTTGGAGTCATCCACTGTTTACAATCCACTGCCTTTTCTTCCCACTGCATCTTCTGCCTCCTAGCTCACTCCTCCTCTGTACTAGGTTCCAGCCAGGTAGTCTAGAATAAAAGAAGAACACAGAGAGCCCAATATAATGTAGTATATACTGGATGAGGGGATAAGTTAAATGTGAGAATGAGATACTCTCAAACCAGGGTTGCCATCCAGGCAACCACTGTAAATGCAGGTGAGGAGATTAGGCCTGTCCTCACTCAGGATTAAGAATTCGCTCTCGTTAGATCAGGAAAGAAGGGGGTAGAGCACCCCTCCACCAGGGGTGAACACTGTAGTACTATTAGAGAACAGAGGCGTCAGCAGGATAAAAATACTTAAAAACTTTAAAATGCTTGGGAGGCAGTGGTGGACGTACGTCCAAAAAGCAGACACATAAACTGTTAATTTCAAATAGACAAATGTATTGTGGCATAATCCCCAAAAATAGATACAACGCGTTTCGCAGGTACAATCCGCTTCATCAGGCAATAAAACAGGGATATGAACTGTAGACAGAGACAGAACATTATTCCATGAGCCCACTGGAATGTGCATAAGTATAAAAGTACTTAAAACAGTTATAGGGATATTTACACATATGATATGAAAATGAGGAACATACGTAGACATATTCACATAAAACCTTCATATATTCTAAATAGACATAAGTGGATCTGCTTTGTAATTACAAAGCAGACCTATAGGTGTCATAAAGGTGCAGGTGGTGCAGAGGAGGGGGGGGGGAGGTGGCGAGAGATGCAGTGTTCAGTGGAAGAAAAGATCTGAGTTATGGGGGAGGTAGTATGGAGGGGGTACACGTGCAAGGCTGTAAGGCTGATACAGTATAGTGAATTACAAAATATATTGTAAAAGTAAGTATACCATATGGGAACCAAAAGGCATGGGTAGTAGAGAGGTGGAGGGTACAGTGTCAGAAATACAAAATGATGAATGGATCAAGTAATTAAAATGCTAGGCATATGTGTATAATAATAAAAAATCAGCTTACCAGAAAGTGGTCATGAGCGAATGTAGCACCTCTGTAATGTGTGTAGGCTAGACGGCACTTTAAATATGATGTAATAGGCTAATTGGGACTGAACGACCAATGGGAGAGGAGCGTGGCAGGATCGTGACCGGTGTAGTGACAGAATGTGGAGCCCCACAGATTGGGCAGCCCCGCATGTGCAGTAGATGCCTGTGTCCCATTAAATTCTGCAGCTACGTAAAACGTCCTAAATATCTCAGCTTCCGTACCACGTACACTCCCGAAATTTTCCGGCCAGTGAGGGGACGCCCTGATCTGGCTCTGTGCCGAATTGCAGCCCCCGAGCCCCACTGGTTCCCGAGATAGATTTGCTGTAATCGGTCTCGAGAACCAGAGGGGCTCAGGGGCTGCAATTCGGCACAGAGCTAGATCTGGGGGTACTCTCCTTACCCGGAAAATTCCGGGAGTGTACGTGGTGCGGAAGCAGAGATATTTCAGGAAAATATTATCTAACTTTCCACTGAGCATGCGTGCTACTCAGTTAGGAAGGCTGCCTCCGGGCTGCCCTATCTGATATTACACCGGCAGTGGCGAGGGAGAATGAGGGGAGCGTGATGGAAATGTGACTGTGACGTTGCATAGTGGGCGTGTGTGGGGGAGCTGTGCGGCTGCGCGCAAGTGATGTGGGCAGGGGAATTAACAGTGAATAGACAGGGTCAGAGGCAGTATAGGTGGGGAGAAAACAGCGCCATGTTTAGGAAGGGTAAGAGTGGGCAGTGGTAGTAGTGTGAAGGGACGATATAGATGGGGATTAAGACAAGAAGAATGGATGAAAGACGCTAGAGCAGGTATGTCAAACCGGTCCTACAAGGGCCGAGATCCTCACACATTTTTGATACAGCTCAAATGAATTGATGGGTCTGCACTTTGCACGTGCCACTTTGCACGTGGCACTTTGCACTTTGCACGTGTTTGCACATAGCACTTTGCACTTGGCACTTTGCACGTGGCACTTTGCATGTGTTTGCACGTGGCACTTTGCACGTGTTTGCACGTGGCACTTTGCACTTTGCATGTGTTTGCACGTGGCACTTGGCACTTTGCACGTGTTTGCATGTGGCACTTCGCACTTTTCACTTGGCACTTTGAACGTACGAACCTAGGCCTGATGTTAATTGACAGCCATTTTTTTGTTGTTGTTTTTGGGGGGATTTTAAGTCCCCACATCATCAATTATTGTTTCCCTTTAAAACATAATGATGTTACATACCTCATTTACCCTCAAAAACGTTTTTAAAGCAATTTAAAGGGCCACTTCCGGGTTTTCTACCCGGATATCCAAATTTGCCCTTATACCCCGGATAGTAGGGTCAGATATCTGATTCTATTCGGATACCCAACAGTTCGGATCCAGATATCTGGTCTGGATCTGGATATCTGGGTATCCGGATCTGGGTCAACCCGGATTTAGAAAAGTGGTATCCGAGCACCCCTGATATATATATATATATTGCTGCAGTATATCATGAGGTTATATACCATTATTGCCTCTGAGGAAGCAGGTCTTTATCCTGTGAAACAGCTGTAAGGCTCTCTTTTATTGCAATGTACGGGGAAGGTTGGAGGAGTCAATAAACTGTGACTGATATAATTGCAAGCTGGTGCCTGGACTCTCTTGGCCTTCTTATTTGGAATATCATGAGATTTACTGCTGACCTATGGACTGTTTTTAAAATATTTTGAAAATAAAAGCTATGCTTTAAATATCACGCATTGGATGGTTAAATGATAAAATGAAATATTTCCCCATTAACGTTCTCTATACGGACCTACTCCCCCTTCTCTTCCAAAACAACACTTTACAAAACTATTTTCACTGGAAAAAAAGGTGTTGGAAAATGTGGTCAAGTGGTCAATCATTTGTCTTAGACTAGGTTTTATATACATATTATTAAGCTACAATATCCTGGATTTAAACCTAAACCTAAAGATGGACATATATAAATCAAATTAATAATAATAATAATAATATGGACATGCTACACTTTTCATGTATATGCAAGACTTTTTTATTTTATTTTTTTCGGATTTAGACACAATCCACACTTGTATACTGGCAGTAACTGCAAACTAAAGGCCTGTACCCACGACGCGATTTTCCCAACAATTTTTCTGATGGCCGGCAATACTTTAACCACCCTGGCGTTCTGATTAAATCGCCAGGGTGGCTGCGGGAGGGTTTTTTTTAAATAAAAAAAAAACTATTTCATGCAGCCAACTGAAAGTTGGCTGCATGAAAGCCCACTAGAGGGCGCTCCGGAGGCGATCTTCCGATCGCCTCCGGCGCCCAGAATAAACAAGGAAGGCCGCAATGAGCGGCCTTCCTTGTTTTGCTTATATCGTCGCCATAGCGACGAGCGGAGTGACGTCATCGACGTCAGCCGACGTCCTGACGTCAGCCGCCTCCGATCCAGCCCTTAGCGCTGGCCGGAACTTTTTGTTCCGGCTACGCTGGGCTCAGGCGGCTAGGGGGGCCCTCTTTCGCCGCTGCTCGCGGCAAATCGCCGCAGAGCGGCGGCGATCAGGCAGCACACGCGGCTGGCAAAGTGCCGGCTGCGTGTGCTGCTTTTTATTTCGTTAAAATCGGCCCAGCAGGGCCTGAGCGGCAGCCGCTGGCGGTGTTGGACGAGCTGAGCTCGTCCAGACCGCTCAGCTGGTTAAGCGACCGTTTGGCAATATCGGGGCATGGGTACAGGAGCTTAATGCAATGTAAAATGGTACCTGCCGGCCACAGAGATGGTTCAATTTTTATGGGGAGTCCAGTGCAGTGAGAGGTCCATCAAACCCCTCGATAAAGTTCCAATCAATCGTACAATCCACATAGGACTCGACCCTCCAGGGATGATTCAAGTGATTTTTATTGCGTACATAAGCGGTGATATAGCACACAAAAAGCACAACGTTTCGGGCAGAGGCCCTTTCTCAAGTGCTCAAGTCATCTGGTAAAACCACTGTGAAATATATAGACTCAAATTAACACGCCACACCCAATGAATTGGGGGGCAGGCACAATCTTAAACATACATTAACCCTTCCAGGGCCAGAGAGCAGCATAAGCATTAGTGGAAAACATCTATAGAAAACATCTGAGACTGAAGTCTTCGTTAAGGCCAAAAGGTGACTGTGTCCCCAGCTTCTACATCCACCAAGCCTCTCGTCTAAGTAAAATGGTTCTGTGGTCACTACCCTCAGGGAATCGCACCACCTCTAAGATGAGCCATCTAAGCTGAGTCACACTATGAATAAATTCTTTAAAGTGTCTAGCTAAGGGGGATTCACGATTGCTGTCTTCCTCCCCACTCTTAGATTTAAATGTATTGAGGTTCTGTATATTGCTTCTGTGTTCGTTCAACCTGGTTTTGATATCTCTCTTGGTCTGGCCTACATACAGGAGCTTAATAACATGAACGTCGTTTAGCGTAGTGCGGTGATAACAACTATCATGGCGCATTAGATCTTTAAGATCCCCAATGACTCTACACAAAGTACTGCGATTGATTGACTTCCCGTTCGCTCCCATCCTGTGCTGTTGTGTGACGTTGCGCTTACCTGCTGGCCGAAAGATGGATCGTGGAACGCTCGTTTTGAGGGGGACTTTGCTGGATCCATCTTCCTCTGTCAGGTGGTGAGTATTCAGCTTAAGAGTTGCTGCAGGACTTCCCCTTACTTGCATTAAGTGACTCAGTCAAACCTAGAGTTCCAGAGGCTAATTAAGATTAGGATACAGATGCACAAGGGTCTAATCTAGGATTGTAAGTTTTTGCTTCTCTTATGGCTAAGTTTTCTTGAATTCCAAACAAAGCAGGGCAACAAAGGGTGACAGTTGCTTGAAACGGTGTTTGCTACTGCATCATCTGGTGTTAGTGCTACCAGATCATCAGTCATTGCCACTTCGAAATCTGGCTTAACAACCAATTGGGTACTTTATCTGGTAGCCCACACTCCCACCTTGCTGCTGGTGCTATAGTTGAGTGTAGCTTGTGTTGGCCTAGGTGGGCCACAGTGAAAATATTTACAAAGATCCAGCACAAGGGTTACACGTTTTAATTACTGGATTATATCTAAACTGAGTGTTAAGTGTATGGGTCATTACATTATTTTGGTGGTGACATTAAATAGTAAGTGCTAATATTGTTATAAGATAGTCTCTTGCTACACAAAATACAAATACTGTAAATGTAAGTGTGGTATTTATTTTTTTTACACATCCTTGCTATGGTATCATTATGATGTTAAATGGTTTCTTCAATTAAATATGGAGCATAAGGTGGTTCCATAACATAACTACTGCCCATTAAGCAGGCAAAGCATTGGGGACTTATAAAATACTTCAGAAGTTCTCATATAACATTGTAACATTATCACAAGATAAATTAATTTATGTCAACTATTCCCAGAGCTTGTATTGCATTATAAAATGAATGTAATAGCTTGATCGGAATTTACATGAGGAAAAACTAAGAAACTAATCTACTTAAGAAAGTTAACATTCATTTAATACATTTAAAATGCATATGTTCTATATGTTCTTTAAAAAACATAAAACATAAATGGAATATTTTCCCTAAAATGTGTAACATGCTTTAAAGGCATTTGCTTGTTAGCCGTTAACCACTGTTGAAAGTATCCACATTTTCTATTCTTGGTTCAGGTCCTAAGCACTGCATACTTATGCAGGTCTGGCAATGAAAGAGTTTTATCTCCATTAGCTGCCGATATAGTGCTGAATCAGAGCATCACACGGTGAGATCATCTGAACAGATTAATACTTAATGTAATAATCCAGGCTCACTGCGGTGGGGTGAAGGGGAATCAATTCTGTGAGTCTGACAGGAAGAACTCCCCCACTCCAAATCTCACATCCCTAGCCCTGATCAAAGCACCGTGCACAAGGCAAACAAATCGACCGCTGGAAACAAACATTAACCATTATATCCCTGCACAGAATATTGGTCAACCTCTGAAGAATGATCTCCACTGCAGCTGGTAGAACAATTTTTTTTAGCTCTTTAAAATGCAGTTCAGCAGGACTTGACACTCATTTCCCAGAGACTGATATTAACTACGGTGACCAGACATCCCGCTTTAACCGGGTCACGCCCTGGGTCCGGGTTCCCCGGTCCCAGGTTGCATTGCGTCCAGGGAAACATCCCGCTTTTACCCGTGGATGTCTCGGCCGCAGGACTCCATGGCCACCATGCAATGCGTAGGAGGGCGCGGCCACTCAACCGAATCAGCCTCACCCCCAGCTTGCTACCCTGCCCACCCACCAATCATACGGCCAGTTCTGCCTCCATTTGCTCTGCCCACCTTCCAATCACGCAGCCCCAAGACTACAATACAAAAGTGGCCGAGTATGCGCCGCATACTTCTGGTTCTGCATTCCACATGGACCACAGGAACCAGAAGTAAGTGAATGGTGCATAACTCTCGGCAGAGCGGCCCAACTCCCTGCCCGCCTGGCTACTTATACCCCCACTTCCATGGCTGGCTACCTATACCTAGCTACTTACATTGGGACCCCTACCTATGCCCTATGCCTAGCTACCTATGCATAGCTCCCTGAACTGGGACACCCACCTATGCCTAGCTACCTACTGGGGCACCTACCTATGCCTAGCTACCTATACTGGGACACCTACCTATGCCTAGCTCTCTACTGGGGCACCTACCTATGCCTAGCTACCTATACTGGGACACCTACCTATGCCTAGCTACCTACTGGGGCACCTACCTATGCCTAGCTAACTATACTGGGACACCAAACTATGCCTAGTTACCTACTGGGCCACCTACCTATGCTATGTCTAGCTACCTATACTGGGACACCTACCTATGCCTAACTACCAACTGGGGCACCTACCTATGCCTAGCTACCTATTCTGGGACATCTACCTATGCCTAGCTAGCGATACTGGGACACCTACCTATGCCGAGTTACCCACTGGAGCACTTACCTATGCCTAGCTACCTATACTGGGTAGAGTTGGGCCGAACGGTTCGCCTGCGAACGGTTCCATGCGAACTTCCATGGTTCGCGTTCGCGTCCCGCAGGCGAACCTTTGCGGAAGTTCGGTTCGCCCCATAATGCACCATGGAGGGTCAACTTTGACCCTCTGCATCACAGTCAGCAGGCCCAGTGTAGCCAATTAGGCTACACTAGCCCCTGGAGCCACTCCCCCCTACTAAAAGGCAGGCAGCGGCGACCATTACGGTCACTCGTGTGCCTGCATTAGTGAGAGTAGGGCGAGCTGCTGCAGACTGTCTCTCATAGGGAAAGATTAGTTAGGCTTAGCTTGTCCCTGGCTGCATACCTGTTCTGTGAACCCACCACTGCATACCTGTTCTGTGAACCCACCACTGCATACCTGTTCTGTGAACCCACCACTGCATACCTGTACTGTGAACCCACCACTGCATACCTGTTCAGTGAACCCACCACTGCATACCTGTTCTGTGAACCCATCACTGCATACCTGTTCAGTGAACCCGCCACTGCATACCTGTTCTGTGAACCCACCACTGCATACCTGTTCTGTGAACCCACCACTGCATACCTGTTCTGTGAACCCACCACTGCATACCTGTTCTGTGAACCCACCACTGCATACCTGTTCAGTGAACCCGCCACTGCATACCTGTTCTGTGAACCCACCACTGCATACCTGTTCTGTGAACCCACCACTGCATACCTTTACTGTGAACCCACCACTGCATACCTGTTCTGTGAACCCACCACTGCATACCTGTACTGTGAACCCACCACTGCATACCTGTTCTGTGAACCCACCACTGCATACCTGTACTGTGAACCCACCACTGCATACCTGTTCAGTGAACCTGCCACTGCATACCTGTACTGTTCAGTGAACCCGCCACTGTATACCTGTTCTGTTCAGTGAACCCGCCACTGCATACCTGTTCTGTTCAGTGAACCCGCCACTGTATACCTGTTCTGTTCAGTGAACCCGCCACTGCATACCTGTTCTGTTCAGTGAACCCGCCACTGCATACCTGTTCTGTTCAGTGAACCCGCCACTGCATACCTGTACTGTTCAGTGAACCCGCCACTGTATACCTGTTCTGTTCAGTGAACCCGCCACTGCATACCTGTTCTGTTCAGTGAACCCGCCACTGTATACCTGTTCTGTTCAGTGAACCCGCCACTGCATACCTGTTCTGTTCAGTGAACCCGCCACTGTATACCTGTTCTGTTCAGTGAACCCGCCACTGCATACCTGTTCTGTTCAGTTAACCCGCCACTGCATACCTGTTCTGTTCAGTGAACCCGCCACTGCATACCTGTTCTGTTCAGTGAACCCAGCACTGCATACCTGTTCTATTCAGTGAACCCGCCACTGTATACCTGTTCTGTTCAGTGAACCCGCCACTGCATACCTGTTCTGTTCAGTGAACAGTTTGGTGTGTCAGTGTGAAGCAGTACCTTAATAACACTACCTGATTGATGTATACACATGCAAGATGTTTTAAAGCACTTTAGGCCTGTCATTTAGCATTCAATATGATTTCTGCCCTTAAAACGCTGCTTTGCGTCAAATCCAGATTTTTCCCGGGGACTTTTGGCGTGTATCCCACTCCGCCATGCCCCCCTCCAGGTGTTAGACCCCTTGAAACATCTTTTCCATCACTTTTGTGGCCAGCATAAATTTTTTTTTTCAAAGTTCGCATCCCCATTGAAGTCTATTGTGGTTCGCGAACTTTAACGCGAACCTAAAATCGGAGGTTCGGCCCAACTCTAATACTGGGGCACCTACCTATGCCTACCTACCTACTGGGTCTCTTACCTATGCCTAGCTACCTATACTGGGACACCTACCTATGCCTAGCTAGCTGCTGGAGCACCTACCTATGCTTATCTACCTATACTGGGACACCTACCTTTGCCTAGCTACCTACTGGGGCTCCTACCTATAAGTGTGCTGAGAGGAAAGCCCTGCAGTCACTCTTCCTCTTCCTCCTCCCTGCAGAGAGAGCACGGCTGCCCCATGCCCCCACCTCTTCCTTCCCCACCATGGAGGGGGGCTGCATTTATAAACATACACCCTGCTTGCCTGCATGGAATGTCATCACCTGCAGGGTCAGGATTCCCACCACAGAGCTGTGTCTGCACATGGACGGTGAGCAGCCATCTGTGTGTGTGCCCGTCATTATGTCCCCAGGGTAGACACATCAGCTTCACCCCCAGCTTGATGCCTGACTAATCCCCTCTCCGCCCCCCCCCCCCCCCCCCCCCCCATCCCAGGTTGGGCCGAGAAAAATCTGGTCAGTGTATATTTAACACACAGTTTATTGTGCTAAAGTATGTCTGCTTTTACTGGTTTCTAAGTGTGAGCTTACTTGCTGATTACATACAATAACCCCCCCCCCCCTCCATGAACCAGACCTTTACTAGTACTAAACGCTCAAGCCCTAGTAATTAGTCAATAGTGTAGGCGTGGATGTACAAAATTCACAGTTTGTGTTTACTTTTGCCTAATACTTTGGCTTTCTCTATCACCCTCTAAACAGGAGACCAGGAGCCCCTTATGGTGTAGGGTAACAGTAAATTCGGGCGCCTGAGGCAAGTGGACAAATCGGGAAAAAAGGGCGCCGGAAAAAAATAACGTTTTATAAGCGGGGGGGGGGGGTCTTAGATTTAGGCACCACCAGGGGGGTCTTAGGTTTAGGCACCAACAGGGGGGTCTTAGGTTTAGGCACCATCAGGGGAGTCTTAGGTTTAGGCACCACCAGGGGGTCTTAGGTTTAGGCACCAACACGGGGGTCTAGGGGTTAGGGGTAGGTACAGGGAGGGTTACTTACTATTTTTTTTAAACGTTATTATATGTTTCACTTTTTAAACGGAAGATTAACGTTTTCACAATTGCCAATTTCATGCACATTATTTAATGATTTATAACTTTATAAAACATTATTTTTAAATGAAATATAGTACATTATATTTTTAAACGTTATCCATGTTTATCGTTTAAAACCCCGCGCCCTTTTTTCCCAGCGCCCCTTTTTAACGTACGCATGGTGTAGTACATTAATATCAAGTTCTGGATAAATACAAAGTGATGAGATACTCACAAAGGTGGGTTGCAAGACCAGCAACCACAGTATAAAAACAAGTGAGGAAATCCCGTCCCCACTCGGGCTCTTTGTCTTCAAATTTATGGGTCGCACTCCAGAAAAAACGAGTGGGTACACAAAACAAACAATTGACAGCAACCTCTAATAGCTAGGGGGCTGTAAACAATACCACTGGGAGGGAGAAGGCACCCCAAAAAATAACCATGGATGTAATAAATATAAAATGGCTTACCTCTAAAAAGAAGAGGCAATGCCAATATAGGAAAAAAAATTTGAATAATCATACACATAAACGATAACGTGTTTCGCGGAGCACAGTCCGCTTCCTCAGATCAAATAAAGAAGTGTCTGGGCAGCCAAGGTGCAAAGTTTGGAGCGCCTTTTTAGGCGATTGTCTTCTTGCCTCCCAGGGGCACAGCCGTGTAACACGGCTGTTCCCAGTACAGCGCTGCCGTAGATCGCAGTGCTGTACTATGTAAATAGATGGCTAACAGTCTCCTAGCGGTGATCGCTGCTGGGAGACTGATGGCGGAGCGGATCTCAGTCACCCGAGTGGAGATGTGTGCACATTGGCGCGCGCAACCTCTTACAAATCCCCGCCCCAGGACTTTACGCCGATCGGCATTAGGCTGTCCTGGGGCTGCCCCATTGGTGTGACCCGGTCGCCAAGAGGCTAATCTATCCAGTCACTGCATACAAATACATTAGGCAAAGCAAGGTTAGCTCATACACATTGCGTGCCCTGTGTAAGTATAACACCACACAGTTTTCACACTTACTAGGATGTTTTTTCCCTGGTCAGATGTCTGGGAAAGATTTAACCGTTAATGGGGGCAATCTGCATGTTAATATGGATCTAAACGTTAAAGTTCTAAACATCTAAAGGATGTTATAGTCTGTAATCTAAATAGGTCTAAACATTTTCAAGATAAGTATCCAAACCTCCCTATAATTATATAAAAGTGCTGTTATACAGCAAAAATATCAGCACAGCGCCCCAGGCCTCTTGGCAAAGGCACATGACAAGGCAGCAGAAATGTTAAACCGCTCTCCATGTTGGATGACCAAAACCCTATATAATAAATGTGGAGCTTGAATATTTAACCAAAAACGGCTTGAGGTCTACTTTGAATTGTAGATAACTGAGTTTATGCAGAACACATTTTTTTTAAACCAAGCAAATAGGCACAGAGAAGTTAAGAGGAGTTATGTCACTCAGAGGTGGATTAAGATGTAATGGGGCTTTAGGTAAGGTAGTAGATTTGGGCCCCCTTTGTGGTCCTTTTGGTAAACTAAAGTAAAGAGAGCTCAAATAAGGTGGCAGGTGGGCCCCTTGATACCCACTAGGCCCCAGACACCTGCCTAGGTTGCCTGGTGGATGATCCTGCTCTGATGTCACCCTCAGCAAGTAAGCTGTGGTTGTTATTTTTCCAGGTCCAATTTCATTTTCAAGTGCTTCTATTGTCTACTTGAGCTCTTTCTATGTTGAGTGGTGTCCATCATCTGCTTCTTTCGAGGGGACAACAATTAGACTTCTCTCAACTTTTAATAAAGCCAAAGACTTTAGTTAGAATTGGCAGAAAATGTAGTAGTCTTCATTTATTTTGCATTTGTTACTCATAAATGATTGACTTTCGTCCAGTGGATCCTCCACTCAAGGGGGGGCCCAATCCAATTCACTATTTCTCCTAAGTTTTCTCCTAGGTGATATTTTCCCATCTTACAATAAAATGCCTTTTAAGCCACCAGCAAGCAAGTAAATACTCTTATTCATCATATTTTCATCTACTTTGTGGTACTTTTGTGCCCCAGGGGGACAGCCATGTCACATGGCTGACCCCAGTACAGCACTGCTGCAAATCGCATACCTGTACTTAGTAAAAAGACAGCGGTTTTGCCGTCTAACAGTCTCCCAAGCGGTGATCGCCGCTCGGAGACTGAAGGCAGGGCGGAGCTCCGCCTCCCAAGCAGGAGATGCGCACACATCCTGCGCGCGATCTTCTGCAGTAGCCGGCCCCATGACTTGACGCCAATTGGGAAAGTTAAACAAAAGATGAAAAATTATCTCCTAGGAGAAAACTTAAGAGAAAAAGTGAATTGAAAAAGGCCCTATGTGTTCATCTTTGACATTTGTCATATTGGACCATGTTTATCCCCTTTTATTCCTTTGCTTTCAACAAATTGCAATACACACAGAAATCGGTAGTGATGGCCTAAAGAGTTCGATGCCAGACAGTTCCTGGAAAAAAAACAAAAACATTTTTGCCAAAAAAATCCTGTCTAACATTAAAATCAATGGGCAATAACAAAGCCCCAGTACCAAATTTGCAAGGTGTGTTAAGGAGGACAGTGGGAACAAGTAGAAGAAAAAAAATCAAAACGTTTTTGAGAAAATCGGTGTTAAAATTAGGAAATGTGATAAAATGACAGATAATGTATCAACATTAATATAAATGTATTGTTTTATATATACGTTCAGAGTGTGGGAAATAAAATAAAAACATGGAGTGGGGCCCCACTCCCGAGCCTCTTTAACCCCTTATCCCCCATGCTGGCTAGGATAGCCAGAATGCAGAGCCGCGGCCGACTGGGGCTTCGCACCCTGAGCTATACCAACCCGCATGGTCCATGGTATGGGGGGCTCCAGGGGGGGGGGGGGCAGCAAAGACTTCCCCTCCCCCCAAAAGCCCTTGTCTAGGAGGAGGTGGGAGTTGACGATGTCCTGGGGGGTTTCATGGTGACATCTGGGAGTCCCCTTTAAGAAAGGGACCCCCAGATGCCAGCCCCCTTCCCAGGAGAAATGAGCATGAATATAGTGGTACATAGTACCCCTTACCTATTTCCACAAAGGGTTAAAAGAAATAAAACCACAACGAAAAAAAGTCCTTTATTTTTCTCAATTAGCCATGAATACTTACCTTTAAAAATAAAGTTCAATATCCTTGGAAATGATCCCACGCCAATATCCTCTCGTTAAGTTGACTGAAGATCTCTGCTGCATACCCGCTGCCACAGACCACCTCTCTTCACACAGCTCTAGCAAACTAAACCCACAGCACCCTAATATCAGGGTGTTGTGGGTGCTCCATAGAGGTGTAGCGAACGGTTCGCCGGCGAACGGTTCCAGGCGAACATTGGTGGTTCGCGTTCGCCTGCGCCAGGCGAACTTTTACGGAAGTTCGATTCGCCCCATAATGCACTATGAGGGTCAACTTTGACCCTCTGCATCACAGTCAGCAGGCACATTGTAGCCATTCAGGCTACAGTAAGCCCTGGAGCCCCACCCCCCCTTATATAAGGCAGGCTCCGGCAGCCATTACACTCACTCGTGTGCCTGCTAGTGAGAGGAAAGGGACAGCTGCTGCAGACTTGTTCTTCTAGGGACAGATTAGTTAGGTTCTTGGCTGCTTAGTTTGCTCCTTGGCTGATTGTTATTGCTTTATAGCACCCTAGCTTTTGTCAGAGCTCATCCTGTACTTTTTTTTTTTTTTACTGTGTGTCAAACTGACACTTTTGTTGCATGCACAGCCTTGCTAATTGATAGTGTGTGTGTGCCACTGCCAGCAGCCCAGCACATTCAGTGACTGACTGCCTGTGTGTGTGACACACACCTGTTGTGTTTACTTAACCCACCTCATCACTGCACATAACTACCTTTAGTGTTGAGTGAACCCAGCTCACTGCATATATCTACTAGCTGTTGTGTTGAGTGAACCCAGCTCACTACATCCTACTTCTACCTGTTGTGTTTACTTAACCCACCTCATCACTGCACATAACTACCTGTAGTGTTGAGTGATCCCAGCTCACTACATATACCTACTACCTGTTGTGTTGAGTGAACCCACCTCACCGCATCCTAGTACCTTTACTGTTCAGTGAACCCAGCTCACTGCATCCTACTACCTGTAGTGTTGAGTGAACCCACCTCACTGCATCCTAGTACCTTTACTGTTCAGTGAACCCAGCTCACTGCATATACCTAGCATCCCCCCGAGATGGACAAAATGGACAAACCAGGTAGAGGAAGAGGTAGAGGCAGACCCAGAGGAAGGCCACCAGGCACCGGCAGGTCTGTGCGAGGTGGTGTTGCTGTGATTTCATGCAGACCTGGCCCAAAATACAGTGCTCAGAAGAAGGCACGTGCCATCACTTCCCAAAATCGTGAGGAGGTGATTGAGTATTTAACACAGAACACCTCATCTCCCGCAGCCACCAGCGCTACAACAAGCACCACATCCGCTGCATTTGACACTTCGCAGGAGTTATTTGGTGGTGGTGGTGGTGAAATCACTGATTCACAGCCACTACTGCAACAACAAGAAGAAGGCGCAGGTACGCCACCTCCTACGTCTGAGTTAGGTGGCGATAGTATGGACGTAACGTGTGTGGAGGGGGCTGATGAAACACCTGAAGTTGGTGCAGTTGAGGAGGTGTCTGAGGAAAGTGCAGCTGGCCAGGAGGATTATGATGGCGATTATACGGATACCACATATGTTCCCGGTAGAGGAGATAACCAGGGGGACAGTTCAGAGGAGGTGTCAGAGAGGACTAAGAGGAGACGACTCCATGATAGAAGCAGAGGGAGCTCGTCCTCAGAAACAGCTGGGGGCAGTGTCCGACGCCATGTATCGCCCGCTATGGCCAGACAGCCAACATGTCCTTCAACGTCAGCTGCTGATGCCACCGTAGCGCCATCAGCCCAGGGGGGCTCAGCGGTTTGGAAATTTTTTAACGTGTGTGTCTCAGATCGGAGCAAAGCCATCTAGTGTCTCTGCCAGCAAAAATTGAGCCGTGGAAAGGCCAACTGTCACATAGGGACAAGTGCTTTACGAAGGCACAAACAGCTATGGCAAGAACACCTGAGGAAAAGCAGCACCCCTCAAAAGACAAGCCGCGGAGAACAACCGCGGCAGCCCTCACAGGGGGCTTCTGCTGCTCCACGTTCCCATGGTATTGTTCGTGGCTGGGGGGAGGAAGAATGGCTACACTTAAACAATTTAAAAATACAACCATCTAAACTTTCAACCAATTTAAAAATACAACCATCTAAACTTTCAAACAATTTAAAAATACAACCATCTAAACTTTCAAACTATTTAAAAATACAACCATCTACATTTTCAAACAATTTACAAAAATGCCAACAAAACTTGCCCTCCGTAAAACATTCTTGGCAAATGCTTTCGACTTGGTTTGTCTTCCGCTGGCTCAAGGGTCCATCTGACCACAGATGCCTGGTCTGCAAAGCACGGTCAGGGCAGCTACAGCATGGGTCTCAGCAGGCTCCCACTTCGGGCCGGAATCCAACCTTCATTCCCGCGGTGACAATGGCAGACTTGCCCTCCACAACGGATTCCCGTTAAAGGATTTAAAGTTAATTCATTTCAAATACACAGCAGGGCCTCGAAAGTCCGCCTCCTGTATTGTTATTTTTGGTCACTACCTCGGGGCGGGCGTGCACGCCTGCCTGCTGCCCTCCTTGGATGTGTAGTGGTAGCCGTTTCTCAGGCTCCACACCGGATTCCATCCCTCATTCCCCGGCCATTACCCGGGGTCACAAATGGCAGACTTGCCCGCCTCCATATGATTCTCATGAAAGGAATGTGGTGTCATCTTTGCCCGCCATAACTGGTTCTCGTTCATGGATTTAAAGTACAGCCATTTCAAATACACAGCAGGGCCTCAAAAGTCCACCTTCTGTATTGTTATTTTTGGTCACTACCTCGGGGCGGGCGGGTGTGCATGCCTGCCCGTTGCCCTCCTTGGATGTGTAGTGGTAGCCGTTGCTCAGGCTCCACACCGGATTCAAACCCCTCATTCCCTGGCCATTACCCGGGGTCACAATGGCAGACTTGCCCGCCTCCACAGGATTCTCATTGTAGCGCTACTGAACAAGTACACAGCAAGTAGAAAATGTAATTTAAAAACAAAACGTAAGCTTTTTAACAATGCCATGGAAAGTTGAGAAGGAAGTCACACATTACCTGACATCACTGAGTGAGGAAGAGCAATCTCGCCATGTTGCGCAGTAGTCCAGCATGGCCGTCACTACACAAAGAGCTGTTTGCGGTGCGTTACACAGTGAGTTTGGTGTGTCAGTGTGAAGCAGTACTCTAATTACACTCCCTGATTGATGTATACACATGCAAGATGTTTTAAAGCACGTTAGGCCTGCAATTTAGCATTCAATGTGATTTATGCCCTTAAAACGCTGCTTTGCGTCACATCCAGATTTTTCCCCGGGACTTTTGGCATGTATCCCACTCCGCCATGCCCCCGTCCAGGTGTTAGACCCCTTGAAACATCTTTTCCATCACTTTTGTGGCCAGCATAATTTTTTCTATTTTTCAAAGTTCGCCTCCCATTGAAGTCTATTGCGGTTCGTGAACTTTTCCGCGAACCGAACCTTCTGCGGAAGTTCGCGAACCCGGTTTGCGAACCGAAAATCGGAGGTTCGCGACATCTCTAGTGCTCCAGGGTGATGGTGTGGGTTGGCGCTTTAGGTGCGGTGGGCAGGAAGGAGAGCCGGAGCCCTGGAGCTAAAGCACAAATAATCTTTACATTTCCCTCCATGGCTCCACATTGGTCTATTAACAGACCAATGGGGAGCCTTGGAGGGTAATTTAAAGATGCTTTTTGCTCTAACTATACTTATGGGCTCTGTAGAATCATCAGTGAAGAATCTCAAAAGCTAGAATAAACACACCTTATAAACCTTCATTTGTTTCTTTAAGTAGTACACATTTAATTTAATTGAACCAGTGGTGCTTATCATGACCTCCTAATTACAGCTATCCTGTAATTACAGGCTGATTTATGAAATTATGGCATCGGAATTGTCATCCGTCCATGATCTGCCGCAATAATGGATGGCGAATCCGTATGCATCCGTAATTGAATCCACATTCCACACGTAATTCCGGCTTATGAACCGTAATTACGACTGCCTTTATATAAATATATATAATTAGCGGTGAATAGCAAAGCCCCAGAACGTGCTAGAAACACCAAGTTCATTTATTTATTTATTGTATTTATAAAGCGCCAACATATTACGCAGCCCTGGACATTAGTTTAGGTTACAGACAATATTTAGGGGTGACATACAGCAATATGACAATACAAGAATACGAGAAAAACCAGATCACACAGCACAGTATGAGTACAAGGTAATGCTTAGTCAGTCACTGGATGGGAGCATGGAGATTAGGCAAGTTGAGTTCGCTCAAATTCATAACATGGGTGCACAGTAATGGAGGTGCATGATCAGGTAGGACACAAAAGGAGGAGGACCCTTGCCAATGGAGGATGTGTATAGGGAGATGTATAGGGAGAACAGTAGGGGGCCAAGGACCGAGCCTTGGGGGACTCCCACCGAGAGGTGGTTGGGGGTGGATGAGGACTCATTGAAGGAGGTTGTGAAAGAGCGGTTGGAGAGGTAGGATGAACGCCAGGTCAGGGCGAGGTTGTGAATGCCCATGGACTGGCGGGACTGGAGGAGTAGGGGATGATCGACTGTGTCAAAAGCTGCTGAAAAGTAAAGGAGGAGGAGAATGGAGTATTTACCTTCAGCTTTAGCTAAGGCAAGGTCATTGATCACTTTGGTGAGAGCTGTTTCGGTTGAGTGGGCAGGCCGAAAGTTTGCAGGGTATGTTAAGGACAGTGGGAATAATTGGAAAACATTTTTCTTTCAAAAAGTCCTTATAGTTTTTGAGAAAATCAATGTTAAAGGTAGGAAAAATGTAGCAAAGTCACTGCACCAAAATTACAAATTCCTTCTGTTTTAAGAAGGCAAACTTTTGTTTTGCTTAACATTTTAGTAAGAGGGCTTTTTGGTCTTTTGTAGCCCCTTACACACTCCAATGAGTTCTGGTTCACCATGAGCTTTCTGGGTAGTCTATAACTCTGGGTGTTTCAAGTCCTACTCCATAGAGCTATATTAATCCATGCTATGCACTAATGAGGATCAACCAATCCGAAACAGTCTATGCGTGTTGGATTATTGTGGCTCTGTACAGTTAACAAACTGACACATTGCATACCAGTGGTTCTGGAGGTGTGGCTAGCTTACAGGGACAACAAGGAATAATTTGCATATCCAGCAGTAATGCATCGTGGGAGACATCATATGCTCACTCCAACCTGAATTATCGCAAATTCCTTCTGTTTTAAGCAGGCAAACTTTTATTTTGGCAAAATGACAGATAAAGTATTAACATGTATATAATTTTTTATTTTTTTTTATATATGTTCAGAGTGTTGGAAATATAAAAAAAATGACCAAGGGCCCCACCTTCTGAGCCTCTTTAACCCCTTGTCCCCCATGCAGGGCGGGATAGCCAGAATGCAGAGCCCTGGCTGCATGAGGCTTCACACCCTGAGCTATACCAGCCCGCATGGTCCACGGTATGGGGGGGGGGCTCTGGGGTAAAGGGGTGGCCAAGCCTCAAACCTTCTCCCCCAGAGCCTTTTTCTGAGAGTTATGAGTGATGATGCCCTGAAAGGGTTATGGTGGTATCTGTGAGTTCCCTTTAAGCAGGTGACCCCCAGATGCCCACCCCTCTCCAGGAGAAATGAACATAGCGGTACAAAGAACCCCTTACCTATTTCCACAATAGTTTAAATGAAATAAAAAACAAATCATGAAAAAGTTCTTTAATATTCTTAATTAACCAGAAATACTTACATGTAACTTTAAAAAAATGTTCCCACACCAATATCTTTGGAAAAGTCCCACAATATCATCTAATGCTGTGATCTTGATTGAAGATTTCCGCGTATCCGCCGCCACACACTGCTTCTCCCTGGGCAACGCTAACCATACTAAGTATAGCTAGAGCCAAGGCTCAAGGCTCCAAGGCTTCCCATTGGTCTAGTAACAGACCAATGGGGATCCATCTGATCTCCCTTGGTCTGTTAATAGACCAATGGGGAGCCTTGGAGACAAATTTAAAGATGCTTTGGTTCTAGCTATACTTGGTATAGCTAGAGCTCCCTCCTCCATCCTTCCTCCACGGCTCCCGCTCTCCTCCCTGCCCACCACACCTATCGCCCACACCCTCACTGGTACCCTGGAGCACCCATAGCACCTAGATATCAAGGTTCAATGTGTGCTGGGTGAGAGAGGAAATCCGCACAGGAGGGACGGATGGAGCTCTAGCTATACTAAGTATAGCTAGAGCTGTGAGGGGAGTGGCGGTGTGCGGCGGCGGGTGCATGGAGATCTTCTTTTTTTAAAGGTACAGGTAAGTATTTCTTATTAATTAAGAATAATAAAGGACTTTTTTGTGGTTCTGTTGTTATTTCAATTAACTAGAGTGACCAGATTTTTCTGGGTTCAACCTGGGATGGGAAGGGGGGGGGGGGGTGTTCGACCCAAAAATTGGGGGTATATGCGGCGCGCCGCGTAAAAAATATGGGCATGGCCATGACATTGTGTGGGCGGAGCTAACGTAATGATGTAACAGCGAGACATAAGAAAGCAGTGTTTCCGCCATGATGTGGTGAAACGAGGATTCGCATCATGGGTGTGCAGAAACTGTGTGATGCTATTTATTAGTATACCGTAACCCCAAAGCAGCAAATATAGCCAACTATGACCGTTAAATAATAAATGCAGCAACAGTTTCCCCAGACACCAGAAAATAAACGCAATGTGGGCCACATGTCACCAGAAAATAAACGCAATGTGGGCAACATGTCAGCAGGAAATAACACAATGTGGGCAACATTTCACCAGAAAATAAACGCAATGTGGGCAACATTTCAGCAGTAAATAAACGCAATGTGGGCAACATTTCACCAGAAAATAAACGCAGTGGGCCACATTTCACCAGAAAATAAACGCAATGTGGGCAACATTTCTCCAGAAAATAAAAGGCAATGTGGGCAACATTTCACCAGAAAAGAGAATGCAATGTGGGCAACATTTCACCAGAAAATAAAAGGCAATGTGGGCAACATTTCACCAGAAAATAAAATACAATGTGGGCAACATTTCACCAGAAAAGAAAACGCAATGTGTGCAACATTTCACCAGAAAATAAAACGCAATGTGTGCAACGTTTCACCAGAAAATAAACACAATGTGGGCAACATTTCACCAGAAGATAAACGCAATGTGTGCAACATTTTAGCACTAAATAAACGCAATGTAGGCAACATTTTAGCAGTAAATAAACGCAATGTGGGCAACATTTTAGCAGTAAATAAATGCAATGTGGGCAACATTTTAGCAGTAATTAAATGCAATGTGGGCAATTTTTTAGCAGTAAATAAACGCAATGTGGGCAACATTTTAGCAGTAAATAAACGCAATGTGTGCAGCATAACGTTGAAAATGTTTACCGTGCGCTCCTCTGCCAATTGTCTAAACTACAAAAAAGTAAAATATATATATATATATATATATATATATATATATATATATATATCAAGAAGGATACTCCGCTGGATCGCTATCTACCTAACACAGTGTGTGTCTCTGTCAGTACAAATATTAAAAAAGTGGTACAGCGCTCAACAGCCTTCAAATCCACTTAGCCCAATACATACAGCAAAAATGCACCATAAATTGTATCTATATTAGTTAAATTATACAAGGAAGTCTCTAGTTTTTATCCCCAAATGGGGCAATGTATACAGTTCCAAGAAACAGTTCCTTCTGAAACCTTCACACGATTGTCTTCATTGAAAATTCCTTAAAAACTATGTACGTTCACCAGATCAAATGGCCAACCAATCACGATTGGCAAACACGTTTATGACACTCAGTCAGTAGATTCCACAGATTCACCTCTCTGTATCTTGAATAGTCGATGCATGCAAATAGATGAAATTATCATAGTGTAACTCTGCCTTAATGTATTTGATTTTCACACCACCAAATAAATGTTCCTAACACCAGTGAGGTTTTTATCGTTAGCAACACAACCAGTGTGCCTTCACCCGTTTTTCAAACAAGCCCCTCACCTGATGTCAGTGCTGATCCAGTTATAGACCAGCTTCAGCGCTTTCACCATTTAAATGGTGGCATATCATATCGGATGTTGTTCTACCTAGAACTAAATAGGACTGGACATAGTGTAACTCCGTCTCATTTATTGATAAAAGATTAAAATTGTGCACTCACAAGCTTCCAGTAACAAATGCGCATATAAAATTCCACTCCCAGATCAGCGTCTTATTCAGTCCATAGGCTCCGCCCAACTAGTTTCATCATTCGACTCATCAGGGGCATGGCCTATCAGCACCGAGAGACGCTGTTTTAACCCTCCCCTACAGTCACATGATCCGCTGTTTCAGTATGTCTCATTCGCCGTTCTTATCAAGGATTCGTAACTCAGCTGGGTCAATATTCACACCACTAATATTAAAATTAAAAATACCTTTACCCTCTACCTTCTTCTTTTCATGTCTACCCCCTCTTCTTCCTCTTCTATGCTTCTTTTGCGTATATTCCTTCCTTGATATTCCATTGTTCCCCATGTTCCTCCCACCTGTCCCCTAAAAAATGACAGTGAATAGTTTCATCAGCTTCCATTTCTAACGGTTCGTACCTATTATAAGTGGGAAATAGGGATTCTCTTCTTTCTCTTTCTTCCTAACTGCCCTTCACTGGATTTCTCCTTTGAGGGCTAAATGATCCCACTTGTGATTGGTATTGCTGAGGGCCTCCATTTTGAGCTCCTACATAACTGCCTCTGTTACCCCTTGTTCCACGACCTCTATTGTATCTAGGTACCTCCCACTGTTCCTCTCTACCAAATCTCCCTCCCCCTCTCTGAGGGGATGCATGCATACCTCTTCCTGAGTGTGCACCTCTTGGTGGTACAGTATATGTAAATTGGAAACCCGTTGGATTTACAATTTGAAAACATTGGTCCCCGGGGGGCTCAATGTTGAGCTAGATATTAATTGCTTTATAACTGATAGTTAAGGCTGATGTGAAAATTGGTGATTGGATCCACTCTTGAAGTATGAATATGGGATTTGGGTTAATAAGACCAGTTTTATATTGTTGTTCCCCTTTATTTGTGAAAAAATGGGCTTATAAAATGGGCTTATAGTGATAAATGGGACTTGCTAATTGGCACACATACGTGTGTGCTTGTTATCAGGGACTTTGATTATTATTCATGTGGAGGTATATTTCATGAGCCGTGGAGCCCCAAGTGAATTAAGGGGTGGAATAGAAATAGTGTGCAGGACTGAATAGTGGAATGTGATAGAAGTATAAAGGTGGAAGGTTTTTAGATATATGAATGAAATTATGGCATCCATGACCTTTTTATTTAAGGAATTAGAATCTACAGTTCAATTTTGTAGTTTTATCATTTAAATTTTTATTTTCCACTTTCTGGGCTTTGTAGTCCGTGATGTGGGAGATCGCTATTAACTCCATTTAGTTTAACCAGGAGGCTTTTTAATTGGAGGATCACAGCCGAAAGAAGTATGGGGATTGTAGTTTATTCCCGTACCCGATAGCTTTAAATTTAGATGAGCGCTATGTTTTATGGGGCTTGTAGTGCAGTGGGAATACGGATATTTTGGCTGTGAAGTGGCCTGGGGCTGGTGCGGTAGTCCGCAATGGATAGACCGCTAGGCACTCTGGGGGACGTAGTGCTGAAGGGAATATGGGTAGTGTAGTCAGGAGAGTTTTAGCCAATCAGATTTGCTGGCAATGAACTAGGTAAAAGAACGGCGAATGAAACATACTAAAACAGCGGATTATGTGACTGTAGGGGAGGGTTAAAACAGCGTCTCTTGGTGCCGATAGGCCATGCCCCTGATGAGTCGAATGACGAAACTAGTTGGGTGGAGCCTATGGACCAAGTAAGACGCTGATCCGGGAGTGGAATTTTATATGCGCATTTGTTACTGGAAGCTTGTGAGTGCACAATTTTAGTCTTTTATCAATAAATGAGACGGAGTTACACTATGTCCAGTCCTATTTAGTTCTAGGGAGAACAACATCCGATATGATATGCCACCATTTGAATGGTGAAAGCGCTGAAGCTGGTCTATAACTGGGTCAGCACTGACATCAGGTGAGGGGCTTGTTTGAAAAACGGGTGAAGGCACACTGGAGGTGTTGCTAACGATAAAAACCTCACTGGTGTTAGGAACATTTATTTGGTGGTGTGAAAGTCAAATACATTAAGGCAAAGTTACACTATGATTATTTCATCTATTTGCATGCATCGAGTATTGAAGATTCAGAGAGGTGAATCTGTGGAATTTACTGACTGAGTGTCATAAATGTGTTTGCCAATCGTGATTGGTTGGCCATTGGATCTGGTGAGCGTATATAGTTTTTAAGGAATTTTCAATGAAGACAATCGTGTGAAGGTTTCAGAAGGAACTGTTTCTTGGAACTGTATACATTGCCCCATTTGGGGATAAAAACTAGAGACTTCCTTGTATAATTTAACTAATATAGATACAATTTATGGTGCATTTTTGCTGTATGTATTGGGCTGAGTGGATTTGAAGGCTGTTGAGCGCTGTACCACTTTTTCAATATGTGTGCAGCATAACACCTGCAAAAAACAAGAATTTACTCACCTGACAGAAGTCCCTTCATGCGGCCAGCCTCTGGTGCGCAGCTCCTCCCGAGATCTTCCTCCTGCAGTCTCCCGCGCTGATGGAGTAGCAGGGCTACAGGAAGATGGCGTCCAAAGCCCCGTACTGGAGACACAAATAGTCTCCAGTACAGGGCTTCGGACGCCATCTTCCCGTAGCCCTGCTCGTCTGACGAACACTATGCAGGCTGGAGCGGGGCTGCGGGCTGCGAACTGGCGCGGCGTCTAATAGACGGTGGCCAGAGTCCCGAGGTCGGGATCCTGGGATGCAAGGCATCCTGGGACAGCGGACCCTGAAGGTGGTCGCATTCTGGGTAAAGCGGGACGTCTGGTCACCGTAATTTAACCCTTTGTGGAAATGAGTAAGGGGTACTTTGTACCCCTATAGTCATTTCTCCTGGGGAGGGGCAGGCATCTGGGGGTCTCCTTCTTAAAGGGGACTCCCAGATGCCACCGTGAAACATACCTCCCCACCCTCCGGGCGGCATCGCCATCACCTCCTCCTGGGGCACAGGAGGTGGGGAAGAGCTCCTTGACCTTGTCCATGAATTGGATAAGGTCTCTGGGGGAGAGGGAGAAGCCTGGCTGCCCTCTCCTCCATGTTCCCCATACCATGGACCATGCGGGCTGGTATTGCTCAGGGTGCGAAGCCGAACGTGGCCAGGGCTCAACATTCCAGCTATCCAATCCTGCATGGGGGACAAGGGGTTAAAGAGGCTTGGGAGGGGGTACCCCACTTATTTTTTTTTATATTTCTCACACTCTAAACATATATAACAAAAAAAATTATATACATATTAACCACTTAACATCTCAGTCGTTTTCAGCTTATGCATCCGAGCAATGTTTACCTCCCATTCATTAGCCTATAACTTTATCACTACTTATCACAATGAACTGATCTATATCTTGTTTTTTCTGCCACCAATTAGGCTTTCTTTGGGGGGTACATTTTGCTAAGAGCCACTTTACTGTAAATGCATTTTAACAGGAAGAATAAGAAAAAAAAATGAAAAAATTCATTATTTGTCAGTTTTCGGCCATTATAGTTTTAAAATAATACATGCCTCCATAATTAAAACCCACGTATTGTTATTGCCCATTTGTCACGGTTATTTCACAATTTAAATTATGTCCCTATCACAATGTATCGCGACAATATTTTATTTGGAAATAAAAGAGCATTTTTTCCGTTTTGCATAAATCACTATTTACAAGCTTATAAAAAAAATAGAGAGAGAAATATTTCATCTTTACATAGATATTTAAAAAGTTTAGACCCTTAGGTAAATATTTATGTGTTGTTTTTTTTTATAGTAATGTTTTTTTTTTTTTTATTAAACATTTTATGTGGGCATTTTTGGGAGGGTGGGATATAAAAGTGTTTTATTTGGGGAAATATTGGTGTATTGTAATGTTTTGGGGCATTTACTTGTAGTTTTACTTTTTGGCCACAAGATGGCAATCTCGATTTTTTTTACATAACGTCACTCTAAGCGTACAATGTACGCTTAGAGGGACACAGCTTCAGAAAGAGCGAAGCTTCCGAGAGAAGCTGTCGCTTTTTCAGCGGGGGAGAGGAATCAATGATCGGGCTCCATAGCCCGATACATTGATTCCGTGGCTACCGACTCCGCGGCCGGGAGTGCGCGTGCACGCGCGCGATCGGCCGCGGGAGCGCACCTGTCCTCCTTGACGTTTTTATACGTCAAGGAGGACAAAGTGGTTAATACATTATCTGTCATTTTAGCGCAGTGACTTTTTTCCTCTAACTTTAACATCAATTTTCTCAAAAACTGTAATGTCTTTTTGAAAAAAAAATTCATCTTGTTCCCACTGTTCTTCTTAACACACCCCACAAATTTGGTATTTCTAGCATGTACAGGGGCTTTGCTATTAACTGCTAATTATATAAAACTAGCCAACCCGCGGCGTAGCATACGCCACATAATAGGGTAGAGGGCAGTAAGGGGGTATTGGGCACAGCGGCGGGGAGTGGGGTTGGACCCCCCTCAACTGGGTCCCCCATGTGTGCTCTACCTCCAGCTTAAGCTCAGCAGGAACCCCCCCCCCCCCTCACCTGGGTCGCCCATGTGCGCTCCCCCTCCTGCTTAAGCACAGTAGCAGCCGCAACTATTAGTAAGAGGCAGCAGGCGGGGATGACTCACCTCTTCTGTGTTCCATCGTGCGTTCCACTGTCGTCACTTCCTGCAATGCCGCACACTGTATTGGTGTAATTTGCCTTTTTAAAACAGAAGGAAATCTGCAATAATTCAGCTATAAGTGAACATGTGTGGTTACCCACAATGCACTGTTACTAAATATGTAAATTTCCCCTTTTAGCCCTTGGTATGCCAATCAAGCATCTAGAGCCGCTGGTGTATAGCAAACATATAGCCTTAAATTGTACACAATCATACCAAACCCACATGTAGACAGCCTGTTTGAGACTTTTGGTCCTCATCAGTACATGGCAGGGATTGATATGGCTGTATGAGATAGGGCTTGGACCCAGGGCCGGCCCGCCCATGAGGCGGGGTGAAACTTTTGCCTCAGGCGGCACTTCTGGGGGGGCGGCACCCACCCGTTCGTGGGTGTGAGGGGCCGCCCGACAGGGCCGGCTTTAGGATGGGGCGAGAGGGGGCAGAGCCCCCTCAAATAGACTTCTTGCCCCCTCAAATCAGCCGCTCTGCCACTGCTTCCTGGTCCATGAAACGCGCAGTGGCAGAGTGTAGTGCGCAGCAGGCGCGTCGTTATGACGCCACCACTCTCTGCTCTCCCTCCTTGCACTCAGCTGTACAGTGGTGGGGTACGCAGTGCCAAGCTGCTCCGCCCCTTCTTCCCGTCACCTTCCTCGATTTGGCCCTCCCAGCTGGTTTTGAATTCAGCGCGGTCTAGCTGGGGCTGGGGAACAGAGCAGAAGTGTGCCGACAAGATCAAAGGGCTGCAGGCACCTGGCACTTCACCGCTCTGAAGACTGAGGAGCGATAAAGCGAGACTGACTGATGAGGGGGAGAACACTGAATGTTTTCACAGCTAGGAACTCAGAGGATGCAGCGGCAGCTGACCAGTAGAGCTATGAGGACTGCACGTCGGGGGAGGAGGTCTGGATTCCTGTCTATCTTGGGTTTTTTTGTGTGTGTCTGTCTCTCCCCCCCTCTCTCTCACCCTCCTTCTTTCTCTGTCTCGCTCTGTGTGTGTGTAGTAGTGTTATGTGTGCAATGTGTGTGTGTTGGGGTAGTATGGAAACAGTGTGTGTGTTGTGTGCCTCTCTCTGTGTCCTAGTGTGTGTAGTGTTTTGTGTGTGTGTGTGTGTGTGTGTGTGTGTGTGTGTGTGTGTGTGTGTGTGTGTGTGTGTGTGTGTTGGGGTAGTATGGAAACAGTGTGTGTGTGTTGTTTGCCTCTATCTGTGCCCATGTGTGTGCCTCTCTCTCTGTGTCCTAGTGTGTGTAGTGTTGTGTGCAGTGCAGTGTGTGTGTGTGTTGGGGTAGTATGGAAACAGTGTGTGTGTTGTGTGCCTCTATCTGTGCCCATGTGTGTGCCTCTCTCTCTGTGTCCGTGTGTGTGTGTGTGTGTGTGTGTGTGTGTGTGTGTGTGTGTGTGTGTGTGTGTGTGTGTGTGTGTGTGTGTTTTGGGGTAGTATGGAAACAGAGTGTGTGTGTGTGCGCTTCTTTCTGTGCCCTGTGTGTGTCTCTCTTAGTGATATAGCCCCTGCTAAAGCTTATACTCTATGCCTGTACTGACAGTAAACTAGCTGCAGTGTGAGATCTCTAAAGCCTCCATTATGTACATTGTAAGCTGTTCCTCTGTGCCTGTACTGATACTAATCTAGCTGCAGTGTGTGCTGATCTCTGCTACCTCCAGTATGTACAGCATTAGCTGTTACTGTGTGCCTGTACTGATGGTAAACTAGCTGCAGTGTGTACTGATCTCTGCTACCTCCAGTATGTACAGCATTAGCGGTTACTGTGTGTCTGTACTGATGGTAAACTAGCTGCAGTGTGTACTGATCTCTGCTACCTCCAGTATGCACAGCATTAGCTGTTACTCTGTGCCTGTGCTGATAGTAAACTAGCTGCAGCATGTTTTGATCTCTGCTACCTCCAGTATGTACTATATAAGTTGTTATTCTGTGCCTTCTGATTGTAAATCAGCTGTATTGTATGTAGAGTATTAGCTGTAAAGCCTGGTACACACATACATTTTGATTGGCCAATTTTACTCTTCTAGGTATTATGACAGCTCAGCTCTGTTCATAGTATTTAAAGTCTGTTGGCCCTCATACTAGATGGGGGTGGTAAAATTGGTCAGTGATTGGCCAATCAAAAAAAATTGAACGTGTGTATGCATTTTTACTCTATGCCTATACTAATAGTAAATAATCTAATTAAAGGATAGGAGGCTCCACCCAACATTTTTCTGGGCAGGCCCTTTATCTTTAGGTTACAACGCTGCTAAGTTCATGTATATTTGGCCCCACCCATGACCACGCCAGTGGTCTGCTGCATGACCACACCCATTTTTCGGAGCTACGCGCGGCGCAGGTTTTTTTTTTTATGCCCCCTGCAAATTTCTGTCTGCCCCCTCATATGTGCCTGTCTAGAACCGGCCCTGCCGCCCGAGCTGAAGGGGATAGTGGGCAGGAAGGGGGTATTGGGCCTAGCGGCGGGGAGGGGGGTCGGACCCCCCCCTCCCTCGCCTGGGTCCCCCGTCCTCCGCTTCCCTCCAGCTTTAAAAAGTTGCGTTGCTGGCTGCAGCTGTAAGAGGCAACGGGCGGGGATCACTCACCTCTTCCTCGGTCCAACGTGCGCTCCACTGACGTCACTTCCTGCGGCGTAGCGTCAGTGGAGCGCAGGCTGGGCTGGAACGAGGAAGAGGTGAGTGATCCCCGCCCGTTGCCTCTTACAGCTGCAGCCAGCCACGCAACTTTTTAAAGCTGGAGGGGAGCAGAGGACGGGGGACCCAGGCGAGGGAGGGGGGTCCAACCCCCCTCCCCGCCGCTAGGCCCAATACCCCTTTCCTGCCCGCTATCCCCTACAGCTCCGGGGGCCCCTCACACGCACGGCTTGGGGGGGGGGGGAGGGAGGGGGGGTGATTTGCTTAAAGCTTGCCTCAGGCGGCAAAAAGCATAGGGCCGGGCCTGCCTGGGTCCCCCGTCCTCCGCTCCAGCTTTAACAAGGTCCGTGCTGGCTGCAGCTACTTGTAAGAGGCAACGGGCGGGGATTACTCACCTATTCCTCGTTCCAGGTCAGCGTGCGCTCCACTGACGTCACTTCCTGCTACGCCGCGGGAAGTGACGTCAGTGGAGCGCACGCTGGCCTGGAACGAGGAATAGGTGAGTAATCCCCGCCCGTTGCCTCTTACAAATAGCTGCAGCCAGCACTAACCTTGTTAAAGCTGGAGGGGAGCGGAGGACGGGGGACCCAGGCGAGGGAGGGGGGGTCCGACGCCCCTCCCCGCCGCTAGGCCCAATACCCCCTTCCTGCCCGCTGTCCCCTCCAGCTCGGGCAGCCCCCCCACACCCACGGCTTGGGGGGGCGGCGGCGATTTCTTTGAAAATTGCCTCAGGCGGCAAAAAGTCTAGGGCCGGGCCTGCTTGGACCAGTACAACAGAGTAACCAAGCAGCTCAGGGTGACCCAAACCACTCGGAATGTATAGGGGGTTAAAAGGGACCAAAAAGACCTCCTACTAAAAATAGCAAAGCTTGGTGTAATTTGCCTCCCTAAAACAGAAGGAAATATGCAATAATTCAGCTATAAGTGAACATTTGTGGTTAACCACAACGCACTGCTACTAAATATGCAAATTACCCCTTTTTCCCCTTGGTAAGCCAAGCAAGCATCCAGAGCCACTGGATATGGAAGCATATAGCTTTAAATTTTACACAGTCATATCAAACCCACATGTAGACAGCCTGTTTCAGACGTTTGATCCTCATCTGTACATGGCAGGGATTGATATGGCTGTATGAGATAGGGCTTGGACCAGTACAACAGAGTAACCAAGCAGCTCAGGGTGACCCAAACCACTCGGAATGTAAAGGTGGATAAAAGGGACCAAAAAGACCTTCTACTAAAAAAAATCAAAGCTTGGTGTAATTTGCCTTCTTAAAACCGCAATAATTCAGCTATAAGTGAACATTTGTGATTACCCACAATGCACCACTACTAAATATGCAAATTATTCCTTTGCACTCTTGGTAAGTCAAGCAAGTCTATAGCTTTAAGTTTGACACAGTCATATCAAACCCACATGTGACAGCCTATTTCAGCCGTTTGGTCCTCATCAGTACATAGCAGGTATTGAAATGGCTGTATAAGATAGGGCTTGGACCAGTACAACAGAGTAACCAAACAGCTCAGGGTGACCCAAACTACTATATACAAATGTATAGGAGGATAAAAGAGACCAAAAAGCCCTCCTACTAAAAAAAGCAAAGCTTGGTGTAATTTTCCTTCTTAAAACAGAAGTAAATCTGCAATAATTCAGCTATAAGTGAACACTCACAATGCACTGCTACTGAATATGCAAATTATCCCTCTTTGCTCTTGGTTTGATATGACACTACTTCTTCTTCTTGCTTGGACCAGCCCCTTCTTCTTGCTTGGCCTGGCCCTGGGGGCAGGGCGCTACTTCTTCTTCTTGTTTGAAGGTTGAGGCACTTACTCTATATATATAGATGACACTGCAGTTATAATTACGGCTTCTAATTACAGCTATAATGCATAATTATGACTCTAATTCAGATTCGATTTGGAACTGCGATTTTACCCATGAAGTGGGATTCAAAACCACTTGAATTCAAAACCGGGTCCTTCCAAACAACAGCTATTTCAAAAACAGAATCTATTTTTGAATTTCTAGATACCTTTCAGCATTAAATCCCAGTCAAATTATATCTACAGTAGTACTTTTCATAAAAATTAAGTGTAGAGAAACCGAGAGCCCAATATAGTGTAGTATGTTAAGCATAAATGAAGTAAAGGTTATCGTGAGAAAATTATACTCACAAACGTGGGTTACCACAAAGGCAACCACTGTATAGGCAGGTGAGGAGATTAGACCTGTCCTCACTCAGGGATAAGAAGTCGCTCTCTGTAGATGCGAAAGGTGGTAGATCACCCCTCCACCAGGGGTGGACACGGTATAGCAGTAGGAGAACAGAGGCGGCAGCAGGATAAAAGCGGATGAAAACTTTAAAATTTGCTGGGAGGAAGTGGTGGACTTACCTCCATAAAGCAGACTTGAAAGACTGTCTGAATAGTAGCAATCACATTTATTAAATAGTACCCCAAAAAAGTGCAACGCGTTTCTCAGGCCCAGCCCGCTTCATCAGGCAATAAACGTGGGGACAAAACAGAATTTCAGCAATAGCAGGTGTAGCGCCTCAGTTTTTAATAAAAATAGGTGAAATGGATTAATATTTTGCATTTTTTTTGCTGCACCAATATTTGGTAGTAGACAGGGAACTTCATACTTTTTATATAGTAATAAATGCACCCCAGCAATTTATTTTTCATGTTTGTGCACATTTTATCTTTCATTTAACCAGTGGTGGCTCCAGCTTCAAATTTTTGGGAGGCGCAAGGAGGGGACATGACGGCTGGCTGGTGGGACCCATTTGGGTGATCAAAATTGGTGTTTGTATGGTGAGATTTAGATATTTTTTAGCTAACTTAGTTAATAAAAAAAGACTAGTTATGATAGGAACCAAATGTAAACTTCGCAAACAGAACTTATCGGCTTTTGAGCAGAGCAAATCGTACAAATGATGGATCTGTTATTAAAAGATGTACTTGCCTAGTTTGGCAGGAGGGAGAGAAACACGGTGTGGGTAATTCCTCATCTTAGTGTGCTCAAGACTAGAGCTTGTATTTTACAGACAGGAAGTTTTGAATCATGATTATTATGCTGATTCTAAACTTCCTGTCTGTACAATACAAGCTCTAGCTTATTGGCTAATTTAAAAGAAAATCAGTAATCTTTCAGCTTCTAAGCCTTCTTCTGATTCTATTCCAGTTGACTGACCATGTAAGAGTGTTAGAACATACAATCAGAAGGAGGTAGAGAGGTTTGGTTTTTTTTTTGACAAACCGATAAGACACTTGGTTTACTTAACCTTCTGCCGACCGCATCACGCCAATGGGCGTGGCCGCGGCGGCAGCCCCAGGACCGCCTAACGGCAATTGGCGTAAAGTCCTGGGGCTCTGTTTTGCAGGAGATCGCGCGCATCTCCTGCTTGGGGGGTGGAGCTCCACCCCGCCTTCAGTCGCCGCTCGGGAGACTGTTAGACGGTGTGATCGCCATCTATTTACAAGGTGCAGCGCTGCGATCAGCAGCAGCGCAGCACTGGGGACAGCCGTGTGACACGGCTGTCCCCCTGGGGGACAAGATAGCGATCGGCTCTCATAGGCAGAAGCCTATGACAGCCGATCGCCATAATTGGCTGGCTGTGGGAAGGGGGGAGGGAGGGAGGGAAGAAATTTAAACAAAACAGGGGTTTTTTTTTTACAAAAAAACCCAAACAATAATATTTATTGTAAAAAAAATAAACATGGGGGAGCGATCAGACCCCACCAACAGAGAGCTCTGTTGGTGGGGAGAAAAGGGGGGGGGAATCACTTGTGTGCTGTGTTGTGCGGCCCTGCAGCTTGGCCTTAAAGCTGCAGTGGCCAATTTTGCTAAAAATGGCCTGGTCACTAGGGGGGTTTAGCACTGCAGTCCTCAAGTGGTTAACACCTACACTTAACACTTAGGATGACATGGAGAATTTTACAGACTCTTTCCTGTTCACCTGTACACTACTGGTGCCTGGAAACAGTTAACTGTATGTTACTGAGCGGGGGGGGGGGGGGGGGGGGCAGCACAGTGATTCCAGTGGGGGAGGGCAGTGCCCCAGTGTGCCCCAGTGTAGCACCGCCCATATATTTAACCTGTGAAGTGAGCCATGACACTGTTAGGGAGGCATTGTAATTTCAGTTATGGCCATTTTTAAACCAATAGGGAGTAGTGTAAAAAACATTTATGCTTTAATGTAATATTGACTTTTTAGGATTATGTCTAAGAATTATGGATAATGATTTCAAGGGATACATTATGTATAAATATGATGTGGGCTGGGGTAGCATAGTAAGACATAAGTATGTATACATCTGAAGAAAACTATACCTTGGGCTTTATTGTGTTTCATTTATCTCTGAACAACCAGTTGGAGTTTTGAAAAAGGCTGGCGCAAAGACTGATCCTGTTGCTCCCAATTAATAAGTGGCCTCTATTAATGAATAGCCTAGGTATGTTGCTGGCCATTAAAGGATGCGACTGGATTGGATATATCCACAGGCCTAATGCTTTTTAGCAGTAAGTAATTGCAGTGACAGGAAATCTCCTCCATCAGACCGCACAGTCAGAGGATTATGCTGTATTCGCCATGAATGCACACCAAGATAATGTCGAGGACAGAAAACCACAGAGCGCAATGCTTCATGTGATAGATGTCTTCTCTAATGCTAAAGCCATAGAAGATTTTTTTTTTCTTTTTCTTGGCCCACCTGATAAAGAGCTGAGCACTTGGTAGCATTATATGTGCATGTGTAGATGCTGAACAGTTAATAATTGGTTTGCTAAACGATGATTTGTATTATTTATATGCTGCTGCTGAGTGTATATATGAATGTATGTATGTGTATATATATATATATATATATATATATATATATATATATTTATATATATATATATATATATATATATATATATATATATATATATATATATATATATATATATAGTTACATAGTTATTTTGGTTGAAAAAAGACATACGTCCATCAAGTTCAACCAGTATAAAGTACAACACCAGCCTGCTCCCTCACATATCCCTGTTGATACAGAGGAGGCGAAGAAAAAACACTTACAAGGCATGGTCCAATTAGCCCCAAAAGGGAAAAAAGTCCTTCCCGACTCCAGATGGCAATCAGATAAAATCCCTGGATCAACATCATTAGGCATTACCTAGTAATTGTAGCCATGGATGTCTTTCAACGCAAGGAAAGCATCTAAGCCCCCTTTAAATGCAGGTATAGAGTTTGCCATAACGACTTTCTGTGGCAATGCATTCCACATCTTAATCACTCTTACTGTAAAGAACCGTTTCCTAAATAAATGGCTAAAACGTTTTCCTCTATGTGCAGATCATGTCCTCTAGTCCTTTGAGAAGGCCTAGGGACAAAAAGCTCATCTGCCAAGCTATTATATTGCCCTCTGACGTATTTATACATGTTAATTAGATCCCCTCTAAGGCGTCTTCTCTCTAGACTAAATAAACCCAGTTTATCTAACCTTTTTTGGTAAGTGAAACCTTCCATCCCACGTATCAATTTTGTTGCTCGTCTCTGCACCTGCTCTAAAACTGCAATATCTTTTTTGTAATGTGGTGCCCAGAACTGAATTCCATATTCCAGATGTGGCCTTACTAGAGAGTTAAACAGGGGCAATATTATGCTAGCATCTCAAGTTTTTATTTCCCTTTGTAACGATCGGTGTCAGCACACATAGAGAATCTGATTATTGGTGATCTGCAGTATCGCCAAGAATACAGATTATACCTGATTATTGATGATCTGCAGAATCACCGATAATCCAAGTATAACTAACCTCTGGACACCTTTATAGTGTGAGTGTTTGGTGCAACAGTAATGACTTTGAGTAAGACCACCCGAGGAGCAGGTGGTCTTTGGCAGTATGGGCGATACCGCCTTTTGGAAGGTGCAAAAACCTTCCAGCAGCTTGAGGCCTCCAAAGGGGTGGAGTCCCAGGCTGAAAGTAGGAAGGACCTGTGAGTGAGTGACACCTGAAAGGTGGATGTCACTAGCAGGTCTGGAGACTATCTCTTAAGGAGAGAGATAGCTCTCAAGGTCGGGCAAGCCAGGTCGGCAACACACAGACAGACAAGGTACAGAGACAGAATGCTGATTCGGTATCCAAAGGCAGGCAGGGTTTGGCAACAGGTAATCAGATATACGTAGGTACCGAATCAGAAAGCAGAAGGATAGTCAGGGATGCTATAGGTCATAACAGATATCAAAACAATGCCTAGTCTTGGGTGTGAGGTCCGTGGTCTCTACACCCTGGATTTAGTCTGGAGTACTGGAGTATAATACGATGGTACAGAGTATCCCTAGTCTTGGGTGTGAGGTCCGTGGTCTCGACACCCTGGAACTAGTCTGGAGTATAACACAATGATAACACTGAGTCCCTAATCTTGGGTGTGAGGTCTGTGGTCTCGACACCCTGGAACTAGCCTGAAGTATAACAGAATGATAACACAGAGTTCCTAATCTTGGGTGTGAGGTCCGTGGTCTCGACACCCTGGAACTAGTCTGAAGTATAACACAATGATAACACAGAGTCCCTAATCTTGGGTGTGAGGTCCATGGTCTCGACACCCTGGAACTAGTCTGAAGTATAATACAAAAATACACAGAAGTAATTTGGCTCAGTGTGAATTCCCAGGTCCTCCTGGTTCTAACACACTGTAGGATCTGACTAAGGTCTGAGTGCTTCCACGTAAGTGTTCGCAACGGCAGACAACCTGAGACTGACCAGCAGTGACTATATATAGAGCAGCGCTCACCGGCGCCACCCATCAGCGATCAACCAATAGTCACTTGCTTTGAGGTCAGCTGACCAACCTGGTCAGCTGATCCATCCTCGTTTGTCATAAAGGTTCTGCCTCTTAGCGCGCGCGCGTATTTCTCAACCTGTGTGAACTAACAGACCCAGCCACACCAGACGCACGCTGCTGCGGACAAACCGCCGCGCTGGATGCGGAATCAGCCGCCTTGCCGCCAGTACATGCGGCGGCTTTTCCGCGTTCTATCACACCCTTTTAATGCATCACAAAATTTTGTTAGCTTTAGCTGCAGCGGCTTGGCATTTAGTACGATTATTTAACTTGTTGTCGATGAGTACTCCTAAGTCCTTCTCCAAGTTTGATGTCCACAACTGTATCCCATTTATTTTGTATGGTGCTAGACCATTGGTATGACCAAAATGCATGACTTTACATTTTTCAACATTGAATTTCATCTGCCATGTATGTGCCCATATAGCCATCCTATCCAGATCCTGTTGCAATATGACACTATCTTCCTGAGAGTTGATGATTCTGCACAATTTTGTATCATCTGCAAAAATAGCAACATTGCTCACTACTGTATCTACTAGGTCATTAATAAATACATTGAAGAGCACTGGACCCAGAACAGACCCCTGTGGTACCCCACTGCTAACAGTCTCCCATTTTGAGTACGATCCATTGACCACAACTCTTTGTTTTCTGTCCATTAGCCATCATAGCTGCAAATATGTAAATATGTTCCTTTGCAGATTCTATTGCTGTTCTCATTTGAAAATTATAGTAACGCTGAACATTACACCTCCTTATGGAAGACAAGAGGAGATATCAATGCTTAGTGCAAAGCATTCAGACTAGGTTCCAAGTGGTCAGTTGCATAATAGATGCATTATAATGACATTGAACTGCAATGGAGACTGGACATAGACTTTAATACGAAGCCTGCATGCAGCGAGTTAAAATAACATGCAGGGGCGTAACTAAAAATCACTGGGCACTCCTGCAAAACTTTTGATGCCCCCATCCTCCCACTTAAAATAGAAATTGGAAAGGCAGGCGAGGCAGGATATTAAAAAAACATGATTCCACTATAGGTAGCCTGGTATAGTTGCCCCCAGTATAGGTAGCCATATATAGGTGCCCCGAGTATAGGTAGCCTGATATAGTTTCGCCTATTATAGGCAGCCTGATATAGCTGCTCCCAATATGGGTAGCCAGTAGAGATGGCCGAACGGTTCGCAAACAAACTTATTCGTGCAAACTTCGGTGGTTCGCGTTTGACCCGCCCCCCCCCCCCTATATTACATCATTAGGGTCAACTTTGACCCCCTACATCACAGTCAGCAGGCACAGGGTAGCCAATCAGGCTACACTCCCTTCTGGAGCCCCACCCCCCTTGTAAAAAGCAGGCAGCGTCACCCATTTCACTCACTCGTGTGGCTGCAGTAATTAGAGAAGGGAGAGGTGCCGCAGAGACATTAGGGAAAGCTTAGTTAGGCTTGTTAGGTTGCTCTTTCTTGCTGATCCTTATTACTAAAAAGCACTCCTCATCCTCAACAGCTCTTTTGAGAGCTAATGTTCTTGTGTGTGTGTCCCACAGGCACTTGTGTTGCATATACAGCCCTGTCAGTCAATCTGAGCTGCTGGACCTTGGCCCCTTGGTAATTCCTACTGTGCCACTGCCAGGCCCAGCACATTCAGTGACTACCTGTGTGTGTGACAGCTGTAAATTTGTAATACCCATCACTGCATATACCTACCTGTTGTTCACAGTGCACCCACCAATCTACGTGAGCGAACGCAGTGTCACTGTACCTGTTCGGTACCTGTGTGTGTGTGAAAGCTGTACATTTGTAATACCCACCACTGCATATACCTACCTGTTGTTCACAGTGCACCCAGCTACCTATGTGTCTTATATTTCAAGGGTGCTTGAAATATAAGATAGGGCTTACTTTCGGAGGATGTCTTATTTTAGGGGAAAGGCGGTAGTTGGATTTGTATTAGTTAGTTATCTCTAAAGTGTGCGTTTGTTTTTTGTGAGCCATTTTGCAAAATATACTGAGGGCATGAATTGCTGTTAGCAATAGGCCCAGTCAGCGTGTACTATTGCAAGAGACGCAAAGCTGCATATATGCACATGACAAAGGCGTGTGAGTAGGAGAAAGTCATGTTGCGTGGAGAGCCTCCTTCCCCATATAGCCACGGTCATATATGTATAGATGTTGTGACTAACAGGAGAGGCACTTCTTCAAATGTGTGGCCACAAGAATGCCTAGTGTTGGGTAGGTTGCCATAGAGGAGCCTGCGCTGTACGGCCATGTTCGTACATGGATGCAAAAAGGGGTTCCTGGAGAGCAGTGGTGGGGTGTAGGAAGATCAGAGAAGCCTCTGGATCATCCAGGGGCTGCAATCCACTGAGGTAAGTATGTAAATTATTTTCCCCACAGGTTTGCTTTTAGAAAAATCACTGTTACTGGCTGCAGCAGACAAGATTGAATTATTTATTTATTATTTATTTAAGTATTAATATAGCGCCGACATATTACGCAGCGCTGTACAGAGTATATTGTCTTGTCACTAACTGTCCCTCAGAGGGCTCACAGTCTAGTCTCTAATTATCGCAAATAATTTCTGTTTTAAGTAAGCAAAATTACAATTAGAAAACTTCCTTATAATCATTCAAAACTCCAATACAGTAAGCAAGTGTTCATAGTGTAAATTAATTTATTATAAAACCACTATGCTTATCCAAAGCTTAACAGCATCATTGTGTTCCTAGTCAACAACACACACCTTTAATCTCTGACAGCAACTATCTTAATCTTCCTACTGGAAATCCAACATCATTCCCTGCTAGCGGCCTCCAAAGTCGTCCCTATGTGTCCCATCACAAAATAGTGACTCATCATCTATATCCATACTGAGATTTCTATGGAAAAATGTTTGGAGTTTTTATTTGGGGAGAGAGGTCCAACATTCTCCAACATTCACTTCATTGACCAATACAGATTAAATGGTTTTTCTAGGTTTTCCTTTAAAAACAGTATTTTTTTTTGGTCTGGACCGCCCATGGCACCAGGTGATGGCACTTCCTCAGGAGACGTCATGCGTCAGGGCAGCATCTTGATTGCCCCAGGCCTCGCACTGAAGGGGGCTCTGCCATGAGCGGGAGGGGGGAGCAGCGCAGGAAGTAGGAGCAGCGGGCACACAGCGGTGGAGAGGGAGGCCAGAACCCCCCCCCCCCTCATCTGGGTCCTCCCCTTCTGCGCTCCCCCCTCCAGATCAGGCCCGGCCCTATGCTTTTTGCCGCCTGAGGCAAGCTTTAAGCAAATCACCCCCCCTCCCTTCCCCCCCCCCCCAAGCCGTGCGTGTGAGGGGCCCCCGGAGCTGTAGGGGATAGCGGGCAGGAAAGGGGTATTGGGCCTAGCGGCGGGGAGGGGGGTTGGACCCCCCTCCCTCGCCTGGGTCCCCCGTCCTCTGCTCCCCTCCAGCTTTAAAAAGTTGCGTGGCTGGCTGCAGCTGTAAGAGGCAACGGGCGGGGATCACTCACCTCTTCCTCGTTCCAGCCCAGCCTGCGCTCCACTGACGCTACGCCGCAGGAAGTGACGTCAGTGGAGCGCACGTTGGACCGAGGAAGAGGTGAGTGATCCCCGCCCGTTGCCTCTTACAGCTGCAGCCAGCAACGCAACTTTTTAAAGCTGGAGGGAAGCGGAGGACGGGGGACCCAGGCGAGGGAGGGGGGGGTCCGACCCCCCTCCCCACCGCTAGGCCCAATACCCCCTTCCTGCCCACTATCCCCTTCAGCTCGGGCGGCAGGGCCGGTTCTAGACAGGCACATATGAGGGGGCAGACAGAAATTTGCAGGGGGCATAAAAAAAAAAACCTGCGCCGCGCGTAGCTCCGAAAAATGGGTGTGGTCATGCAGCAGACCACTGGCGTGGTCATGGGTGGGGCCAAATATACATGAACTTAGCAGCGTTGTAACCTAAAGATAAAGGGCCTGCCCAGAAAAATGTTGGGTGGAGCCTCCTATCCTTTAATTAGATTATTTACTATTAGTATAGGCATAGAGTAAAAATGCATACACACGTTCAATTTTTTTTGATTGGCCAATCACTGACCAATTTTACCACCCCCATCTAGTATGAGGGCCAACAGACTTTAAATACTATGAACAGAGCTGAGCTGTCATAATACCTAGAAGAGTAAAATTGGCCAATCAAAATGTATGTGTGTACCAGGCTTTACAGCTAATACTCTACATACAATACAGCTGATTTACAATCAGAAGGCACAGAATAACAACTTATATAGTACATACTGGAGGTAGCAGAGATCAAAACATGCTGCAGCTAGTTTACTATCAGCACAGGCACAGAGTAACAGCTAATGCTGTGCATACTGGAGGTAGCAGAGATCAGTACACACTGCAGCTAGTTTACCATCAGTACAGACACACAGTAACCGCTAATGCTGTACATACTGGAGGTAGCAGAGATCAGTACACACTGCAGCTAGTTTACCATCAGTACAGGCACACAGTAACAGCTAATGCTGTACATACTGGAGGTAGCAGAGATCAGCACACACTGCAGCTAGATTAGTATCAGTACAGGCACAGAGGAACAGCTTACAATGTACATAATGGAGGCTTTAGAGATCTCACACTGCAGCTAGTTTACTGTCAGTACAGGCATAGAGTATAAGCTTTAGCAGGGGCTATATCACTAAGAGAGACACACACAGGGCACAGAAAGAAGCGCACACACACACACTCTGTTTCCATACTACCCCAAAACACACACACACACACACACACACACACACACACACACACACACACACACACACACGGACACAGAGAGAGAGGCACACACATGGGCACAGATAGAGGCACACAACACACACACTGTTTCCATACTACCCCAACACACACACACACACTGCACTGCACACAACACTACACACACTAGGACACAGAGAGAGAGGCACACACATGGGCACAGATAGAGGCAAACAACACACACACACTGTTTCCATACTACCCCAACACACACACACACACACACACACACACACACACAAAACACTACACACACTAGGACACAGAGAGAGGCACACAACACACACACTGTTTCCATACTACCCCAACACACACACATTGCACACATAACACTACTACACACACACAGAGCGAGACAGAGAAAGAAGGAGGGTGAGAGAGAGGGGGGGAGAGACAGACACACACAAAAAAACCCAAGATAGACAGGAATCCAGACCTCCTCCCCCGACGTGCAGTCCTCATAGCTCTACTGGTCAGCTGCCGCTGCATCCTCTGAGTTCCTAGCTGTGAAAACATTCAGTGTTCTCCCCCTCATCAGTCAGTCTCGCTTTATCGCTCCTCAGTCTTCAGAGCGGTGAAGTGCCAGGTGCCTGCAGCCCTTTGATCTTGTCGGCACACTTCTGCTCTGTTCCCCAGCCCCAGCTAGACCGCGCTGAATTCAAAACCAGCTGGGAGGGCCAAATCGAGGAAGGTGACGGGAAGAAGGGGCGGAGCAGCTTGGCACTGCGTACCCCACCACTGTACAGCTGAGTGCAAGGAGGGAGAGCAGAGAGTGGTGGCGTCATAACGACGCGCCTGCTGCGCACTACACTCTGCCACTGCGCGTTTCATGGACCAGGAAGCAGTGGCAGAGCGGCTGATTTGAGGGGGCAAGAAGTCTATTTGAGGGGGCTCTGCCCCCTCTCGCCCCATCCTAAAGCCGGCCCTGTCGGGCGGCCCCTCACACCCACGAACGGGTGGGTGCCGCCCCCCCAGAAGTGCCGCCTGAGGCAAAAGTTTCACCCCGCCTCATGGGCGGGCCGGCCCTGCTCCAGATATTAGATCAGTGTCAGTGGCAGCAGGTGGGGAATGACTCACCACTTCCGCATTCCAGATGCCGGAACTCTGCGTGCCATAGGTCTTTTCCGCTTTCAATGCCGCTCACTGTACTTCCTGATTAGTGGAAGTACAGTAACTGGCATTGAAGGCGAAAAGTACCTGTGGCACGCAGCGCTCTGGCGTCTTGAATGCAAAAGTAGTGAGTCATTCCCCACCGGCTGCCACTGACACTGTTCTAACATCTGGAGGGGGAGTGTGGAAGGGGGAGACCCAGGTGTGTGTGGGGAGATGACCCCCCTCCCCACCACTGTGTGCCTGATGTTCCCCCTTCCAGGCTACCTATACTGGGGACACCAATAGCTGACTACCTATAGCTGGCTATCTATACTGGGGGCAACTTTACTACCTACATTGGGGCCAACTATGCTAGCTACTTATACTGGGGCAACTATACTACCTATACTGGGGACAACTATACTAGCTACCTACTGTATACTGGAGCAACTATACTACCTATACTGGGGGAAAATATACTAGCTACCTATACTGGGGCAACTATACTAGCTACCTATACTAGGGCAACAATACTATCTGTACAAGGCCAACTATACTAGCTACCTATACTGGGGCAACTATACTAGCTACCTATACTGGGTTAACAATACTATCTATACTGGGGCAACTATACTACCCATACTGGGGGCAACTATACTAGCTACCTATACTGGGGCAACTATACTAGCTACCTATACTAGGGCAGCTATACTATCTATACTGGGGCAACTATACTAGCTACCTATACTGGGGCAACTATACTAGCTTCCTATACTAGGGCAACAATAGTATCTATACTGGGGCAACTATACTACCTATACTGGGGGCAACTATACTAGCTACCTATACTGGGGCAACTGTACTAGCTACCTATAGACAACTATACAACCTATACTGGGCAACTATACTAGCTACATATACTGGGGCCAATATACTACTTATACTGGGGAAAACTATACTAGTAGCTACCTATACTGGTTTAACTATACTACCTATACTGAGGGAACTATACTAGCTACCTACTATACACTGGGGCAACTATGCTACCTATACTGGGGGCAACTATACTAGCTACCTATACTGGGGCAACTATACTACCTATACTGGGGCAACTATACTACCTATACTGGGGCAACTATACTAGCTACATATACTGGGACAACTGTACTACCTATACTGGGTGCAACTATACTAGCTACCTATACTGGGGCAACTATACTACCTATACTGGAGGAAACTATACTAGCTACCTATACTGGGGCAACTATACTAGCTACCTATACTGGGTTAACAATACTATCTATACTCGGGCAACTATACTACCTATACTGGGGGCAACTGTACTAGTTACATATACTGGGGCAACTGTCCTAGCTACCTGTACTGAGGGCAAATATACTAGCTACCTATACTGGGGCAACTATACTAGCTACCTATACTAGGGCAACTATACTATGTATACTGGGGCAACTATACTAGCTACCTATACTGGGGCAACTATACTAGCTACCTATACTAGGGCAACATTAGTATCTATACTGGGGCAACTATACTACCTATACTGGGGGCAACTATACTAGCTACCTATACTGGGGCAACTATACTAGCTACCTATACTGGGGAAACTGTACTAGCTACGTATACTGAGACAACTATACTACCTATACTGGGCAACTATACTAGCTACATATACTGGGGCAAATATACTACCTATACTGGGGAAAACTATACTAGCTACCTATATTGGGTTAACTATACTGCCTATACTGAGGCAACTATACTAGCTACCTACTATATACTGGGGCAACTATGCTACGTATACTGGGGGCAACTATACTAGCTACCTATGCTGGGGCAACTATACTACCTATACTGGGGCAACTATACTAGCTACATATACTGGGGCAACTGTACTACCTATACTGGAGGAAACTATACTAGCTACCTATACTGGGTTAACTATACTACCTATACTGGGGCAACTATACTAGCTACCTATACTGGGACAACTATACTGCCTATACTGGGGCAACTATACTAGCTACCTACACTGAAACAACTATACTACCTATACGGGGGGCAACTATACTAGCTATTTATACTGGGGCAACCATACTTCCTATACGGGGGGCAACTATACTAGCTATTTATACTGGGGCAACTATACTACCTATACTGGGGGCAACTATACTAGCTACCTAAACTGGGGCAACTATACTGGCTACCTACCAACCTATACTGAGAGTTACAATTTTTGGGTGCTGTGCGTCATTCCAAATTTGAGGGGAGGGGGGTGGCATCCTCACAAGTTTGCCTCAGGCAGCAAAAAGTCTAGAACCGGCCCTGTCAAAACTGAAAATATAACCATGCAGTATGATCTGAGGGTGTGAGTTATCTTAGAAACCTTAGACATATCCCACATGCAGTGAATTCCACTAGGGATGTATTGTCAACACTGGTTGCTACTGTGCAGAAAATGAAAACCTACACAACAGTAAGGAATGCAGTTTATTTCTCAATGGAAACATGCATCTTCTTCTCTGTAAGCCCGTAGGATTGTGAATAATACTGAAATCTATGGGTAGGTCGGGTGATCTGAGAACACCCTGGAGTGAAAATAAAAAAACACAGACACCCACCTGGAGCCCCAATAGTGTAGTATGTCAAACAATTAAAGTAAATGGTGGAGAAGAATGGGTGCTCACAAAGGGAGGTTGCAGGTGAGAAGCCAACTACTGTAGGCGGGTGGAGATACACAAACCTGACTCCACTCAAGTGTCCAGTCAGACTGGAAGTGGTCACTCTCTTGGTACAAAATAGCTGTAGATGGTTGTACGGGTAGATGGCCCTAACCAAAAAGACTATCCCTCAGAAAGAGGGTGAGTGACACAAAGGGGGATAAGAGGCACCAAGATGATGATAAAACTGTGTTAAAAACAGTTAACGTAGAAAGAGTGAGGTGTCTTACCTCAAGGAAAAGGTCAGATAATGACAAACAACTTTAATATGCACTTGCCAAGCACCGTATATTACCGTTACTACCATCAGAAGTGTACCATGGGTTACGCTATTAGCATGACCCCGGTGCTTGATTAACCTTTTGAGGACCTCAGGTTTATACTCCCCTAGTGACCAGGCAATTTTTTACAATTCAGCACTGTGCAGCTTTAACAATTTTTTGCTTGGCCTTACAACTTACCATCAAAATGAATTTTACCTCCTTTTCTTGCCACTAGTGGAGGAATTTTTTGGTGGTCTCTGATTGCTGCTGTAATTTTTTTTTCATTAATTTTAATAGATTTTTTTAAAATAAAATTTTAAAAAAGATTGTGATCCAATCAGATGGACAACTAAGTGACAGGGCTGTCCCATGTACAGCGCTGCAGTAGATCGTAGCACTGTAAAACTGTTTATGTGTCTTTTTTTAAACATTGCAGCCTGCCAGCTCCAATTGCGGCTGACAGGCTGCTAACAGATCCCTGCTCTGTTGATGTGTAGGGAACAGGCACACATGGGTGCGCTCGTTCTTCGCAAATCCCCACACACCGCTCTTGACGCCATTCAGCCTTAGGCAGTCTTGGGGGAGCCACTCTGCGACCACTCCTCTGTGTTAGGTGGTTGCAGAGCAGTTAATGTGACCGCTACTATAGTAATGAATGTTACAATGCATGTTACAATGGCCGTAGTAATGCTCTAATCATGTACCACGGGGCGCGCTAATAGCGTAACCAGTGGTACCCCTGCTGGTGGTAGTAAGGCCCCTTTTACACTTAATCCGTTGTTCTCAGCTATAACTGAAAAAAAACCTGATTTTCAAAGTAATGCCCATGTTTTCCTATGGCACAGTTCCCGCTATACACGTTTCAACTCAAAGCTTTTTCACAATGCACTGCTATGGAAAAAACGCAAACCAACACGTACTAACGCATACTAACGCATACCAAAAAATTAAGGGTAAAAGGACCCTAATGGTAATATTGGAATGTGCTGCCTGCACACAGCAATATTACCCGGGTATAGTATATCAACCCCTTTGTCTTCTTCCGGTATCCTGGGAGCCCCAGTACAACCCGCCAAGCCTCTTCAGCAAACTGTAATTTCTTCATTCAATGTTCAATGCATTCTTGGTAAATTAGCTAGCAGTAAATTAATGCCAAATACCAAACTTGAGTTAGAATAAATGGAAAGTAGCTTATGTACTAACCTTTGAGAGACGCTACATGTGAAAGAGCCTGAGCATAACTGGCAGTGTTTAAGAGAGCTCCGGGAAGACAGGAAGGAAAGAACGATGTTGCTGGAGCCACCGGTCTGTCATGAGTTAAGCACCTACATGCAAACAACAATAAACAGAATAATGACGTATGAAGAATAATGATGTGGTACTAAAAGTACAGTTGGGCTTCAAAGGTTCAGATAGTCCCATTGCTGCAAATACCCTACTCTGTAAGTGGAGAATCAAAATGTCATTGTAAATATCACAGATCACAAACATGTGTACCCTGTAAAAAGTTTGGTGGCAATATTTATCCATAAAGGTATAAACAGGCATGCCATACACAAATAAAATGCAACAATTCATTAGGAAATAGAGGTTGGTGATACATATTCAAGTTTATTCCTGAACCCTGTAAATAAGCTAAGGAGAAGTTTGACAGGGTTACACAGTTACATAGTTATTTGGGTTGAAAAAAGACATACGTCCATCGAGTTCAACCAGAGAACAAAGTACAACACCAGCCTGCTCCCTCACATATCCCTGTTGATCCAGAGGAAGGCAAAAAAAACCCTTATAAGGCATGGTCCAATTAGCCCCAAATGGGAAAAAAGTCCTTCCCTACTCCAGATGGCAATCAGATAAAATTCCTGGATCAACATTATTGGGCATTACCTAGTAATTGTAGCCATGGATGTCTTTCAACGCAAGGAAAGCATCTAAGCCCCCTTTAAGTGCAGGTATAGAATTTGCCATAAATACTTCATGTGGCAATGCATTCCACATTTTAATCACTCTTACTGTAAAGAACCCTTTCCTAAATAAATGGCTAAAACGTTTTTCCTCCATGTGCAGATCATGTCCTCTAGTCCTTTGAGAAGGCCTAGGGACAAAAAGCTCATCCGCCAAGCTTTTATATTGCCCTCTGATGTATTTATACATGTTAATTAGATCCTCTCTAAGGCGTCTTTTCTCTAGACTAAATAAACCCAGTTTATCTAACCTTTCTTGGTAAGTGAGACCTTCCATCCATCGTATCAATGTTGTTGCTCGTCTCTGCACCTGCTCTAAAACTGCAATATCTTTCCTGTAATGTGGTGCCCAGAACTGAATTCCATATTCCAGATGTGGCCTTACTAGAGAGTTAAACAGAGGCAATATTATACTAGCATCTCTAGTTTTTATTTCCCTTTTAATGCATCCCAAAATTTTGTAAGCTTTAGCTGCAGCGGCTTGGCATTGAGTGTGATTATTTAGCTTGTTGTCGATGAGTACTCCTAAGTCCTTCTCCTAGTTTGATGTCCCCAACTGTATCCCATTTATTTTGTATGGTGCTAGACCATTGGTGCAACCAAAATGCATGGCTTTACATTTTTCAACATTGCATTTCATCTGCCATTTATGTGCCCATATAGCCATCCTATCCAGATCCTGTTGCAATATGTCCCTATCTTCCTGAGAGTTGATGATTCTGCACAATTTTGTATCACCTGCAAAAATAGCAACATTGCTTACTACTGCATCTACTAGGTCATTAATAAATGAATTGAAGAGCACTGGACCCAGTACAGACCTCTGTGGGACCCCACTGCTAACAGTCACCCATTTTGAGTATGATCCATTAACCACAACTCTTTGTTTTCTGTCCATTAGCCAGTTCCCTATCCATGCACACAGACTCTTCCCCAGTCCTTGCATCCTCAACTTTTGCACCAGACTTTTGTGTGGAACAATGTCAAAGGCCTTTGCAGAGTCCAAGTATATCACATCTACAGCATTCCCGATATCCACATTAGCGTTCACTACCTCATAAAAGCTGAGCATGTTAGTCAAACAGGACCTGTCTTTAGTAAACCCATGTTGATTCTGAGTAATAAGATTATTTTCGACTATGAAGTCATGTATAGTATCTCTTAGTAACCCCTCAAATAGTTTGCATACAACTGACGTTAAGCTTACACGTCTATAATTTCCTGGATCTGATTTTTTGCCTTTCTTAAATAATGGGAAAACGTGGGCTGTACGCCAATCCACTGGGACTCTGCCAGTTGAAAGAGAGTCACAAAAGATAAGATAAAGGGGTTGTTATCAGCCGTGCCGGTTCCAGACTTTTTGCTGAGGCAAATTTATGAGGATGTTCCCCCCAATCCCCCTTCAGGATAAGGAATGATTGCACAGCACCTGACAATTTACTCAAGTAAACTGCTTAATTTAATGTTCTCAGTCAGCAATGGAACATATGCAGCAACTTGAAACATGACATGGTGCAGCTCAACACAATAGCACACTGGCTGGTTGGCTGTGAGTCTGTGACAAACAAGCCGCTCACCCTCCCTCAGCCAGTCGGCTATCCTCCATTCCTCCGTAGTCAGGACAGCTGTGCCACCTCCTCTTTTCTGCTGTGCAAGTCAAATGAAACACTGCTGCTCTGCTGCCTACCCCCTCCTCACTCACTGTCAGACTCCTCACACAGCACAACAAGCTGCTTTTCCCCACTATGATGACCTTGGCCTCAATTCACCAGAGGTTACCAACCTATTTATCTCATGGGAGGTAATTTACTTCTTGTGATATCTCCAAATAGCAATTCTCCATAAGTATAGGGTGAAATATCGACAGCGAGAAATCCATGCGATAAATGTGCGATAAATAGGCGATAGTTAGTCATTATTTTTTCTCAAAATCACAATTCACCAGGGAAAAAAGGGGGTGTGGCCATTCATTATTTTTTCATCTATTTATCCCCAGAATGTACCTGGAGATATGTGGTTTTTCTCACAGCTGCTGCAGCTCACTCTGCAGCTAGTTTACTAGCAGCACACAGTAACAGCTTATACTGTACATATTTCAGGCACCACCAAAGAGCAGCCCATTTACACTATTTAGCATATTAAGCAATATTAATCATTTACAATATTAAGTGGATGGGTGAAACGAAGGAGGAATATGGATACATTTTTCATCAGGAGGGAGTGTGAAAATGTATCCAAATACCTCCTCCGTTTCACCCATCCACTTAATATTGTAAATGCTTAGTATTGCTCAATATGCAGAATGGAGGAAGGGATTTGTAATGGAAGGAGGGGGTCAAAAAACAGGGAGAAAAACCCTCTGCGGTCACATGCTGGTAATAACCTCCTCCTCCTACCCACAATCCTTTACTTCCAGCATCCAGAGAGGCAAAGTATTGCATGCAAATCACTAACACTGCATAACTATCAACCTTTATCGCTCGTTTTTCGCATCCATATTGCTCCATTATCGCACTATTATCGCCTGCTACCGAACACTCCTCTCTCTATCCTCTCACAGTGGTGAATTGCAAACAAAGTGTTAAAATACCGCATGAGATAAAAAAACGACCTTTTATCTCTTACTAACTCTCCTCTAGTGAATTGAGGCCCTTGTCACCTCACTCACTCTCCTGTCGCTTCTTCTCCTACTCTGTTGTAAGTGTAAACACACAGTACAGACATATTGCCCCTGTAATCTCTGCGCCTGATGCAAGTGTTCCACCTTGCTTCATGAGAGAACCGCCCCTGGTTGTGATTGTGAACTTGCCTGGAAAGATTTTACAGTGCATCAGATAATTTCTTTAAAAGGCCTTCCATAACTTATTTGGTGGAAATAATAGAAAACCTTGCTTCCTAGTCTTTTATTGACTTACACTTTAGTACTAAGCGATTACCTCTGCTGTGCTTCCAAAGTTTCTTTTTTGGTCCTAGCAGGTTCCCCTGAAGAAGGTGAGTTAAGGTTTCTGGGAGAGGATGTTATTTCAGATGCGCCTTCTTTAGACCCATCCTGCTCGCTGCCTCTCTCTGTTTTCCTCCATTTGGCTCGACGGTTTTGGAACCAAACCTTCCAGTAAAGAAGAAAGATGGAAGAGGATAAGAAATCCAAACATAACATTAAAACATTATCTCTTGTCTGAACTTTCAAGTGGTTATCAACATAAAGAAGTTTCCAAAAACAGCTTGTAGAGAGAATCGAGTCACCCGCGGAATGCATGAAGGAGCTCATGGGGGCGGCAGAGTAGTGGGACAACAGATTGCAGTTAGAACACTACATACACTTGGCAGTGAGCATCTATTTCACTCACTCATTGATCAGAGGTTTCTCTGTTGATGGATTGGTGCCTGTACGAATCTGTTATTGCTTTATATATTTACGGTACGGTATATGCTGAACCTTGTGGAATTTTTTTTAACGTTAATTTGCATTTATACTGCCTTATTGATGGTCTGGCTCCCCACCAGCTGAGTTTTTAATTGTTTTTAGATTTTTTTTTTGGGCATTCAATAAAGACTATTTTGTAATTGAAAGTATATTGTAGTGGGATATTTGTTCCAATATGGATGTCTTTTCTTGCTGGCTTTTATTTTTTAAATAATAAAATTATAGATGACTTTAAGGATACACGAGGTAACATGTGACATGATGAGATAGATATGTGTTTGTACAGTGCCAAACACACAAACAACTATGCTCTGTTCCTGTTTTTTTCTGTACCTGAAAGAGAAGTGTGCTGCTCAGGGTAAGAAATATTGCTGCACGCTTATACAACCAAAGTTACTGAATAAAAAACTCTGAACCTCCTAGAATTTTTATTATTTGTATAGAGTGGATGAGTATCTGAATACAAAAGTTTAAGCTATGCAATGAATTATAATATGTGACATTATCCTAATAATGTGTAAAGTTGAAGTGGAGTGATTACTTATTTATTAACAAAGGTATAATTTTACTTTAATAAGTCGATGCGGGTGCATGATTAGGAGCTGTGTGTTGTTCATTTTCATTTTTGTGGCTTGTAAGTATTATGATTATATGAGAAGATTCATCTGCCCTGATGATGCTGGCATTTCACCAGCAAAACCAGTTGGCATCATAACAATCGCTGACCTGACAAATCATAGGAGTAGGACTTTGCTAATGGGTTGCTGCCCAGCAACCATACATCTGCTGATAAGTATCATGCTTTTAGGCTGCTATGCTGGACTTTAGAATGTATTGAGTATCCCAGGTTTGTACATGAAATTTGGACTCACACTGTTTCATTCCTGGACTGCCTATATCAGTATGAGGAGTCTGACATCTGCAATTTGGTTGTCGGCTCCCACACTATTCTGATCTTGATCAATTACCAATAAACCTCTTCAAACTTTTGATTTGATTAAGGCAGTGCCATTGCCAAAGCCACTGCTCGCAGGTCTGTGACTGGTCCGCCGCCAGCCACTGACCGCAGAGTTGTGGAGGAGGGAGCAGAGGCGCAGCAGCAGCATATTGCGCCCATCTTTGCCTTGGGTCGTCGTCCCCGGCCCATTGCAGAGAGTTAGGCACAGGCTGTGGTGGAAATGATGGCGGAGCAGCAGGCCAACGTTTCCAGCCAGACCTCCAGCGCCAGCGACACCAGTGCCACCACCAGCACTCCAGTCCGCAGCAGCAGCCGCCCTCCACCACCGCTTGAGGTCACGTCGACCCCAGCGGCCAGCCTGCTCTCACTGAGCGTGCTCTTTACACCCGGGACCGCGAGCGAGTTGATGGATACGGTTGGCCAGTATGATGAGGACATGTTGGGGGAATGCAAGGAGGAGGAGGATTAGTTTGAGGTGAAGGAGGTTGTTGTTAACGGCGCACAACAGGTGGAATTTCAGGAGGAGGGGCCTGATGCAGGGGACGTTGAGGCAGAGGAGTTGGTTGAGGGCTCAGAGGAGATGTTTGGGGATGATGATGATGATGAGGTGGGGGACCGTCCCTATGTGCCACCACCAGCACAGTTGGGTGAAGGCAGCAGGTCATCGGAGGAGGAGGCGTCTCCGGCACAGAGGCGCGGCAGCAGCAAGGCGTCCAGCACAGGGCCTGGAAGGCAGGATCCACAGCTTGCTGCTTCAGCCGCTACCACCACCACCCACACCAAAGCTCCTCCCAAAAAAAAAGATGCCCTCCAAAGCCAAAAAAGCTACTCAGCCCTCAAGCAGGAAGGGCAAGTTAAAATCCCCAGTCTGGCGGTACTTCACTGTGTGTGAAGACGACAAGACCCGTGCCGTTTGCAGAGGTCGCGTTCTCAACAGGTTGGGTACCTCGTGCCTGCAGACCCACTTGGAGACAAAACATTTTGAGGACTACAGTGACTTTATGAAGATGAAGGACAGTGGCGCAGGCAGTGGTCAGAGCCAGACAGCCACTGCACAGACTTCAGTTGCAGCAGCAGCATCCCACCCTCCTGCTCATTCAGCATCAGCAGCTGGAGCACAGAAATTCACCGCCCCCCCCCCCCCAGCAAGTCCTCAGTGGCCTCATCTGCTCCCTCCACAGTGGCCTCGCGTGCAGGCAAACGCCGCCAGACCCTGCTCAGCGAGTCCTTTCCCGGTGCGACCAAGGTTCTGCCTCCCACCAACAGGTGCATCCGGGTGCTAAACGGGTTGCTTGCCTGGGCCATGTGCTCCCAGCTCCTGCCATACTCCTTCATGCAGGAGGGGAGTGACATGAGAATGCTCCTGCAGTATGGGATGCCGGAGTGGCAAATCCCCAGCCGCTACTACTTCTCCCGCACAGCGATCCCAGAACTGCACCAGTTTGCTATGGCGAACGTGGACCGCTCGCTTGATCACACCCTGAGTGAGCGGATCCACATCACTATGGACTCCTGGAGCAGCCATTTTGGGACAGACCGCTACCTGTTCTTCACGGCTCACTGGGTCAGCCAGGTGGAATGCTCCAGCGAGGAAGCAGCAGGTCCATCCTCGGGCGCATCAGCAGCAGCAACGGCACCAGTTGTCCACTATGTGGTGCCACCACACGGGGTCAGGGGAGAAGCAGCAGCTCCCGCCGCCAAGTCACCCCGCATCAACAGCAGCGTTAAGGCCAGCCACTGCCAAGCGCTGCTGGAGATGAGAAGCCTGGGGAAAAACAGTCTGACAGCAGCCAACGTGCTCCGCTACCTGAGGGAGCAGGAGAAAATGTGGCTGACCCCCAGAGACCTGAGAGTCGGATTGGTGGTGTCCGACAATGCGGCAAACCTGCTGGCTGCCATCAGCAGGGGAGACTTGAGCCACGTCCCCTGCTTGGCCCATGTCCTGAACCTGGTGGTGCAGAAGTTCATGCGCACCTACCAGGGGATGGATGATCTGTTGGAAGTGGCTCGGAAAATTGTTCGCAGTTTCCTGGCGCTCAGCTGCTGCTGCAGCAAACCTGGCCGACATTCAGCAGCATGAGGGCCTGCCACGACACCAACTAGTGATAGATGTGGCAACTCACTGGAATTCCACCCTGGTGATATTAGAGTGGCTGGTTGAGCAGAGGAGGGCTGTCCACCACTACATCATTGAGGCCACTGTCGCCGACACCACCAAATTCCAGCTCATCTCCAACGCGCAGTGGGGGCAGATGCAGCAGGTCTGTTTTGAGTTGGCTCACTTCCTGCAGGGAACCAACCGAGTGAGCGAGGAACCGGCATCCCTCTTCCAGTGGGTGCCCTTTGTTTGTCTGCTGGACAGGGCACTTTGTGATTTGATGGATGTGGGAGAGGAGGCCCTAAAGCAGCTGGAACAGCAGGAGCCTGTGCAGTCCACTTCTGCGCAGGAATTTGAGTTGTTGGAGGAGGAGGAGATGGAGGTGCTGGATGTTGCTGTTGAGGGGGAACAGCAGAGCGCAGTGGCAGTGGTGAGAGGGTGGAGAGAGGAGGAAGAGGCTCAGAGGCCAGAAGAGGAGGAGGACAGCAAACATGAGGCCACTGACCCTGATGTCTCTGCTGGATGGACCACCCTGTTCATCGTGGCAAGACACATGCTGGGATGCCTGCGCACAGACCCCAGGGTTAAGCAGATGCAAGCGAGGGAGGACGCCTGCATCAGCATGATCCTGGACCCACGGCTGAGGAGGAGGGTGGCTCAGTCCCTGCCTGCTGGAGACCGTGAGAAGCGAACAAGGGAGTTGCAGGAGATCCTAGTTTGGCGATTGGAGGAAGCCTTCCCCCAGCCTGCCACCCCCTCTGTCCGTGTCCAGCCAGCAAAGCAGCAGGTGCCTGCAGCCAGCAGCAGCAGCATCAGGCGCCCAGGAGACCTGTGGGCATTGACAAAGGCACTCTACCTGATGGTAGAGCAGCCAAGAGAGGAGGTGCGTGGAGCAGCATCCTCCTCTCAAAGTCACAGGCAGCGCCTGACCCAGATGGTGGATGACTACATGGGGTCCTTCAGCGGGCTTGACACCGGCGACAAGGAGCCTGTGGACCCCTTGGAGAACTGGGTCGAGCGCATGCAGACGTGGAGTGAGCTGGCGAAGTACGCCCTGGAAGTCCTGTCTTCCCCCCTTCCAGCATGCTGTCAGAGAGGTGCTTCAGTGCGGCCGGTGGTGTGGTCACGGAGAAGCGCTCTCGTCTGTCCACAGAGTCAATGGACAGACTAACATTCCTGAAGATTAACCAGGCCTGGATTAAAGGCACATTCCACGCACCTGTTGTTGGCGACAGGAGGACATGAGGTGCGTGGGAATCATTTTTTGACATCATCAACCTTCAGTCCCCTGCAAATGTGGCCTGGTTTTTCTTTAGGTGCTGTGGTACCACCACTAGGTGCCATGGCTTAGGCTGCCTGCTGCCATGTATGTCCTTCTACTGCTGCATTAAACCTCCTGTCTGTGTTCCCACCACCACCACCAGGGTCCACTCCGTTATGCGCTGCTGGCTGCCACTAGCTATTTAACACACCCTCAAAATAACTATTATTTCTGTTCTTGTGTAAAAAAAAAAAAATATTCTGAGGTGTCTGGGTTGAAAACTGTGCTGTCCCAGTTGTGTATTGGACACAATGTGGGCTTCACGACTACTGTCCGGAAACCTGCTGTTGGTGTTTATTATTACAGCCGTGGTACCAACGCTAGGGACCATGGCCCATTACATTTCCTGCTGCCACATGTCACTCCTCCTCCTGCTGTTGCTGTAATTAACCGCCTGCTGTCTGTGTTCCCACCACCAGGGTCCACTGAATTAAGCGTTGCTGCCATGCGCCACTAGCTATTACTCCACTACAATAGCTACATTTTAAAAAAAAATATATTCTGAGGTGTCTGGGTTGAAAAATGTGCTGTCTCAGTTGTGTATTGGACACAATGTGGGCTTCACGACTGCTGTCCGGAACCTCCTGCTGTATGGTGTTTATTACAGCCGTGGTATCAACGCTAGGGACCATGGCCTGTTACACTGCCTGCTGCCACACGTCACTCCTCCTCCTCCTCCTGCTGCTGCTGTATTTAACCGCCTGCTGTCTGTGTTCCCACCGCTAGGGTTCACAGACTAATGCGTTGCTGTCATGCACCATAGCTATTACGCCACTACAATAGCTACATTAAAAAAAATATTCTGAGGTGTCTGGGTTGAAAACTGTGCTGTCCCAGTTGTGTGTTGGACACAATGTGGGCTTCACGACTGCTGTCCGGAACCTCCTGCTGTATGGTGTTTATTACAGCTGTGGTACCAATGCTAGGGACCATGGCCAGTTTAATTGCCTGCTGCCAAACGTCACTCCTCCTTCTCCTCCTGCTGCTGCTGTATTTTACCTCCTGCTGTCTGTGTTCCCACCACTAGGGTCCATAGACTTATGTGCTGCTGTCATGCGCCATAGCTATTAATAGCTACATTTAATAAAACAAGTATGCTGAGGTGTCTGGGTTGAAAACTGTGCTGTCCCAGTTGTGTATAGGAAACAATGTGGGCTTCACGACTGCTGTCCGGAACCTCCTGCTGTATGGTGTTTATTATTACAGTCGTGGTACCAACGCTAGGTACCATGGCCAGTTGCATTGCCTGCTGCCACACGTCACTCCTCCTCCTGCTGCCACATTTCACCTCCTGCTGTCTGTGTTCCCACCACCAGGGTCTGCAGAATTATGTGCTGCTGCCATGCGCCACTAGCTATTATTAAGCTACAAATTTAGCTATGCTGTTGAAGAACAAATTTTACAACAGTTCAGTTCTGTAAGGAAAAAAACATTACGTTGGGTACAAGAGGAAGAATATGAACACAAAAAAAGGAGAAGAAGGAGGAGGAGGAGGAGGAGGAGGAGGAGGAGGTGAAGATGAATAAACAAGAAATGCAGAAAAAAAGTTTTCCATCATTTTTTTTTTTTTATTACACCTATTTCATAGCGATTTCCCTTTCAAAAAAAAATTAGCTTTAAGGCCATCCGAATTTGTGATCACGAATTCGGGGTAATACCCAAATTCAATTATCGATCACGGACCGAATTCAAATTCAAATCGAATTCTATTGGTCGTGATCATGGCCGAACCCGAATTTGACCCGGACCCGAATTCGAATGTACTCAAATCAAATTTTGGTACATTCGAGCATCACTGATTTTAAGGAGAACAGTAGAAAAAAAGGCTGAAACAATTTTAAAAAATACCTTGTAGTTTGTGAGAAAATCAATTTTGATAAGATATGGCCACGGCTGGAGGAGGAGGAATCCAATCTGGACCTTGTTTTTACTTGGATTCCTAAAAATATTAATAGGGTTTACAATTTATCGTCCCATCCATTGATCAAACCAACCCTAAAATCATTGCTCGGGATAATTAAAAAATGGCAAGAGAATACGGGGCTCTCTCCATTGACAACTTTACGAGATAACCCAGACTTTCCCCCAGGTCTTGACCCAGCTTGGTTTGGCAAACATAATATAAGTCGGGAGACTCGCTTCATTGATGTTAGAGGTAGCCGTGTTCTGGGAATTAAGTCGATTTTTGAAAGTAATAATGAGGTTAGCTTATGGGGTTCTTCTCAGATACACAGTTTTACTCAAAAATGGATTTCACGGTTTGTCCAGAGGATGGAACTGAATAATTTTGAGAAACATCTTTATCTGGGGAAAAAAATGAACAAATCAATTTCTAGTCTATACTCAGACATCTGTGATGCAGATTATGGGCGGGACCTCCCGGCATACTGTAAGAAATGGGAAATAGAGCTGGGGGTCAGTCTGGAAGGAGCTTGGCCACAGATATAGGCAAATAATTTTAAAATTCAGGACCCAAGGTTACAATTGATACAATTTAAAACAATTGGTAGATGGTATATGACACCACTTTGTGTTAGCAAGTTTGCAAGGCACAGGGTGATGTGCTGGAGATGTGGACAGGGGGATGGAGATACTCTGCACATGTGGTGGGGGTGCCCGATTGTCAAAAAATTCTGGGATGACATATGCCTCTTGGCTGGGAAACTGCTAAAAGAAAAATTTGAGCTTACTCCAAAAGAAGCAATCTTTAGTTATACAGATATGGAAAAAAAAAAAGAAAGCCCCGGATGCCTACTGATCAAAGAATATGGCACAATAGTGGCTAAAAGCATTATTGCGAATAATTGGAAAAATCCGGCCACTTTGGATACAAGGGAATGGTTTGTTGGGATGGATGAATTATGTATGAATGAGGGGTGGGGACATGCAGCCAGATGTGAAGAAGTGTGGAGAAGCCTCACAACTAACCTTAGTTAGGTCATCTGAAGGGGTGGCTGGGGAGAGGAGAAGGGCATGGGAGAAAAGGTGCATGTGTAAGTAGGTGTGGTTGTATGGGTGAAGGTTGTATGGGTGAAGGTTGTGTTTTCGAGAAGGATAGCCAAATATCAGGCTCAGCAACAGTCGTCTAATGATGAGGCAGGGTGTGAAAAAGACCGAAAATGCTTGTACGTAGCTTCTACCAAACTATGATGATCACACAATTCAGTTCAGGGGTACGGCAATAAAATAGTATTGCTAATGCCACATGTAACTGATTACTCATGAATTTGGGTCTGTGTGCTGAGTTTGAAAAAAAAAAAAAAAGAAAGAAAATCAATTTTAAAAATGAAAAGAAAAATGTTTTTAAACCTGGAAGTACACTTTAATGTATACTTTTTGGAGGTCTGTTTACACATTTGATACATTAAAAAAGGACAGTGTTTGGTTTTATAGTATGGTGGGACCACATGATCCATGGTATGGAAGTCCATGGACAAGGGGCTCATTCATTCCCCACTGGAGAAGTGGACAAGTGCTCAGCATTCTCCATTCCAGTGCTCCATTCCACTGGAGAAGTGCTCAGCAGAAGAGTGGAGGTAACTACCCCCATGCCTATTTGTGTAGGCCTTGAGTGTTTCATGGTGGCATCAGGGGTCCACTTTAACAAAAGGACCCCCAGATGCCCACCCCCTCCCCAGGTGAAATGAGTATATGGATACTTATGTACCCCTTACCCATTTCCATAAACAATTAAAAGTAAAATAAAAACGTGACTGTCAGGATCTGTGCCACTGGTGTCATCACTAGTGAACTTTGCTGTGAACTTCCACTGTCAACCAGCAGATGTCTCCCCTGTTGCTGAGAACTGTGCAGTTCCCCAGATCACCAGCAGATGGAACTATGTGAACTTTCTGAAAGATCACCTGATCAATGTGCTGCTAATTTAAGACCAGACTTCCTAGCAGCACATTGCTAGGTCATTCTGTTTCCTCATGCAGTTTTGTGACTCTGGCCATTGATCCTGTGTTCCCTGTTTCCTGCCTTGCCTTGCCTTATTACTCTGAATTCCCGGTATCGATCCTTGCTAGCCTGACCTTTCTCTGCCTGATGTTATTGCCTGATCCTGATTTCCTGGTTTGACTCTTGCTTGTATGACTTCCCTTTGTGTATGCAGATTCAGAGTATTTATTGTTGCATATATTCTGATATTTTGTGTGTTGCTGTATATATTCTGTATAGATAGATAGACAGTTAGGACATTAGCGGTCGCCGTCCGGAATCGCCGTGCCGGAGCCGGACCGCATGCAGAACGGACGGAACGGACAAACGGCATAGCAATGAAAGCCTATGCGTCCATTCACATGCGTCCGTTTCGTCCGGACCGGATCCGGACCGGATCCGGACTCCGGCATAAGACCCAACATGCGCTATTTTTTGGTCCGGCTCCTCCGGCAGCCGTATCCGGAGCGGAGCCGGACTGCACCATCCGGCCAATACAAACCAATGAGAACCGGAGAGCGCACAACACACTGGCTAAAAATCCGGATGTTCTACCCCACTTCCTATGCGTATTGTAGTGGCGATTTTGGATGGGGACACATGGGCAAGCATTTTGGAGTGGAGCAGCAGTGACTTTAAACGTGCTGGAGATGTTGGCAGTATGTCGGAGGTGGAGGTGAGTGCTAAACAGCGGAGGGCCTGATTCCACAGGTCCACCTTCTGCTGACCGCCCAGACCCCAACATTTTTATTCGGTTTCTACTATCTTTTGCCAAACGGATCCGGATCGCATCCTGATGAACACCTGATGCAACCTGACCGGATCCGGATCGGATCCGGATCAGAACCGTACGGTTCCGATCCGGATCCGGTCCGGATCCGGTCAGGTCATCCGGTCCGTTTGGCAGAGAACCGCAAGTGTGAACCGGCCCTTAGGGGTTCTGGTATTGCGCTGCACCATGTATTGTTTGATTGTATGATTGTATGTGTATGGTGGATCTATATTTGAATTGCTGCACCTTTGTAAATAAAACACGTTTTGACCTTCAAATCCAACCTGTGCAGACCTCAGTATTTTCATATATGTGATTTCTTGGTCTTGCATTGTCTTAATAAGAATCTGCAGGTGCAGATCCTTACAGTGACCATGAGTAAAGGCCTTTATTAATCTTAATTTACCATTAATATTTACCTTAGGTTACCCCCACAACAGTATCCTCAGTGGTACCACATATACAAAGGACATCAACTACTACATGAATTGAACAAAGTAGGCTACATCTCCAGCCAAGTATGCACTGTATATGTGGGATATTATCCTTTCTATCAATTAATAAATTCATTACAATCCTCGTGTTTAGTGAATACAATTAATCTTATGACAGTCCATAGGCTATTATCTATGTACCCTGTTTGGGGCAAATTCCCTTTTTCCATGTAACACTCTAGGTTACTCTCCATTAGGGGCAGAGTTTTAACTCAAATTAACTCAATTGATGATTTTGTTGTGTTGTGACGGCCGTGCTGGACTGGTGTGCACCATGGCGAGAGTGCAGGCCATGGTGGTTTTCAAGTCCAAATGGTCGCCGGGCTGTGGTAGCTCAATGATAGAACAACAGTGACTGTCCAGCTGATCAAATTTTGTCTGTCCGCAATGAAGCAATGACCTTATTATCTTGAGTGTGCCCCCCCCAGAGACACTCATATATCCGTTGGTCATTGCTTCATTGTGATACGCAAGCCCCTTCACCACGGCAAGGTGATGATCATGAAGGGGAATTGGCACATGTACATGCCTTTTGATGTTGCAGCTGCACTGGAGCCAGAAAAATTAGGCAGGCATGTACACGCACCAGAAAAATGTTTATAGTGGCCGCAGCTAGCAGCGGCCTTAAAAATTCAGGAACCCACCTGGAGTCCTGGACCCTGTTGGTGGTGGTGGAGAAGGCAGTCAAGTGGCCTGCAGGCAGAGGTGCTGTGTGGGGAGCGACTTAGTCTTGGGGCAGGCAGTCACACGGCGTGCAGGCAGAGATGCTGTGTGTGGGGGCTGACTTAGTCTTGGGGCGGGCAGTAGCCCTCCAGGATCCATGACTCATTCATTTTGATAAAGGTGAGGTACTGAACACTTTTGTGACTTAGGCGACTCAGTGACAATGCCTTCAGCTGCGCTGAAGGTCCTTTCTGACAGGATGCTTGAAGCAGGGCAAGACATAAGTTGGATGGCAAATTGTGACAGCTCTGGCCACAGCTCAAGCCTGCGCACCCAGTAGTCCAAGGGTTCATCGCTGCTCACAGTGTCTACATCCACACTTAAGGCCAGGTAGTCGGCAACCTGCCGGTCCAGGCGTTGGTGGAGGGTGGATCCAGAAGGGCTAAGGCGAGGCGTTTGACTAAAGAATGTCCGCATGTCTGACATCACCATGTCGACATCATCCTGCCCTTGCCTGCGTGGACATGGGACAAGGATTACTGGCAGTGGTACCTTTATTGCATTGTGCTGTAAATGATCACCCTTAAACGCATTGTAAAGCATAGTTGCCAGCTTGTTCTGCAAGTGCTGCATCCTTTCTGTCTTCAGATGAGTTGGTAACATGTCCGCCACTTTGTGCCTATACCGAAGGTCTAGTAGCGTGGCCACCCAGTATGTGTCATTCCCCTTGAGTTTTTTTATACGGGGGTCTATTAACAGGCTGGACAGCATGAAAGACACCATCTGCACAAAGTTGGATCCAGACATACTATCCATCTCCTCTTGCTCTTCCTCAGTGACATCAGGTAAGTCCTCCTCCTCCCCCCAGCCACGAACAATACCACGGGAATGTTGAGCAGCTCAAGCCTCCTGCAACGCCTGTTGCGGTTGTTCTTCTGCCGCCGCCTCCTCCTCCTCTGCCAAAGAAACACCTTCCTTATCATCCGAGTCTGACTCCTCTTCCCCACACGACTCTTCCTCCTCTTCCTCCTCCCTCCTCTGTGCTGCCACAGGTGTTGAGGAAACATCTGGTTCTGATGAGAATTGATCCCACAACGCTTCCTCCTGTAACTGTTCCTGTACCATGATTTAATGCAAACCAATGGAAGCAGATTTTTTTTCAAATGAAAACGACCCGCAAACTGCTCTCTGGTGTGTCAGGGCCCAAAGTCGTATTGGGTTTATAGGGTCAGCAAGGTATATAGAGACAGGGGTAGTGATTCGTTTTTTGGTTGTACAAACACTACACAGGTGCTGATATATCACTGTTTTTTTTTTTACTTACATAGTTATTTGGGTGGAAAAAAGACTCATATACTGTAAGTTCATTGAGTTCAACTAGAAAAGTGTTGTATTTGTTTCTGCTATTATAGATAGGAGTTGAATCTTGCGCACATGCCCACATCACGTGATTGTGTATTATTTCAGTTACCAGAAATTATTATGCACATTTCCATTAGGTTGTGTGTTATTCCAGTTACAGAAATGTTTTATACTGTGCACATTTTCACATTATTGTGCATTATTTAAGTTATCGAAAAGTTTTAATGCAATTTGTGGTATCAAATTAACTTTTTTTTTTTGCAAAGAAGCTTGCCTCGCCTTTGCCTACAGATTTGCAAAGATAGGGTAGATTTGCAAACAGTTTCACAAATCAGTTTTTGGTAGATTCGCTCATCCTTATCAGCGACAGCCGACAGAAGAAAGGCACTGCTCTAGTCTAAAATCTATAAACTTTTTCAAAAAATAAGTATAAAACCTAAATACAGTATATGTAGAAAGTTAACAACATTTTACATGTGAAGTTATTTTTAGTTGACTAACAAATCATGTATTAGGCCTGGGACACACTAGAAATTGCATAAAAACTATTATAATCAGTAGCGCTTTGTGTCAGTGTTTTGGTAGCGATTTTACCTGCATTTTCAGTGATTCAGCTAACTCATATACGATGTATGGGAGCCCAGGTGTTCAAAAAATGCTGCATGTCCTGCGATTGTGATTTCCAAAATCCCAACCGCTCTAGTGTGCTCCCCTCCACACACTATCATTTTCAAAGTATGCCTGCACTTCTAAAAACTCCAAAATCGCTCCAAAAAGGGTTCTAGTGTGTCCGAGGCCTTCACTTGTTTTTATAATATATACAGGGTGGGCCATTTATATGGATACACCTTAATTCCTGTTTGTAGCACATTAGTATATGTGAGGGGGAAAACTTTTCAAGATGGGTGGTGACCATGGCGGCCATTTTGAAGTCAGTCATTTTGAATCCAACTTTAGTTTTTTTCAATAGGAAGAGGGTCATGTGACACATGAAACTTATTGGGAATTTCACATGAAAAACAATGGTGTGCTTGGTTTTAACGTAACTTTATTCTTTCATGAGTTATTTACAAGTTTCTGACCACTTATAAAATGTGTTCAATGTGCTGCCCACTGTGTTGGATTGTCAACACAACCCTCTTCTCTCACTCTTCAAACACTGATAGCAACACCGCAGGAGAAATGCTAGCACAGGCTTCCAGTATACGTAGTTTCAGGTGCGGCATATCTCGTAGCTTCACAGCATAGACAATTGCCTTCAGATGACCTCAAGGATAAAAGTCTAAGGGGGTCAGATCGGGAAACCTTGGGGGACATTCAACTGGCCCACGATGACCAAACCACTTTCCAGGAAACTGTTCATCTAGGAATGCTCGGACCTGACACCCATAATGTGGTGGTGCACCATCTTGCTGGAAAAACTCAGGGAACGTGCCAACTTCAGTGCATAAAGAGGGAAACACATCGTCATGTAGCAATTTCGCCTGTCTAGTGGCTTTGAGGTTTCCATTGATGAAGAATGGCCCCACTATCTTTGTACCCCATATACCACACCATGCCATCAATTATTTTTTTGTTCCAACAGTCTTGGAGGGATCTATCAAATATGGGTTAGTGTCAGACCAATAGCGATAGTTTTGTTTGTTAACTTCACCATCCACATAAAAGTTTGCCTCATCACTGAACAAAATCTTCTGCATAAAATGAGGGTCCTGTTCCAATGTTTGTTTTGCCCATTCTGCAAATTCAGTGCGCCGATCTGGGTCATCCTCGTTGAGAAGCTGCAGTAGATGGAGTTTGTAAGGGTGCTATTTGTGAGTAGCTAATATCCACCGAAGGTATGTTCGACTAATGCCACTCTCCAGTGACATGCAGCGAGTGTTATGCTGTGGGCTCTTGCTGAATGGAGCTAGGAAAGCCACTGATGTTTCTTCATTAGTGACAGATTTCATGCGTCAACATTTTGGCAAATCCATCACTGAACCAGTTTCATGAAACTTAGCAAGCAGTTTGCTAACTGTAGCATGGGAGATGGGTGGCCTCGTAGGGTGTCTTGCATTGAAATCTTCTGCAATGACCCGGTTACGGCGTTCGCCAGACATCAACACAATTTCTATCCGCTCCTCACGTGTTAATCTCAGCAACATGTCAATGGCTGTAAACAAAGAGAAACTTGTAAATAATTCATGAAAGATTAAAGTTACGTTAAAACCAAGCACACTATTGTTTTTCTTGTGAAATTACCAATAAGTTTGATGTGTCACATGACCCTCTTCCTATTGAAAAAACAAAAGTTGGATTCAAAATGGCCGACTTCAAAATGGCCACCATGGTCACCACCCATCTTGAAAAGTTTCCTCCCTCGCATATACTAATGTGCCTCAAACAGGAAGTTAATATCACCAACCATTCCCATTTTATTAAGGTGTATCCATATAAATGGCCCACCCTGTACTGTATATTTATGAATATTTGCAAGAGTGCAAGCCAAACTTTCTTTCTTTTAGATTCAGAAAAAAAAATGTTGTCATGCTCATAATGTTTGCAGTTACAAATAATGCCAATATCTAGAGGTCTCCAACTATGTACATGAACAATACATAGTATGTCCTTTCATTATTTAATTATAACTCTTCTTACATTACATTGGAAATAAAACTGCTCTTGGTGTGTATTATATTGTTTCAAAATGTTGCATAAGGTTCAATGTGTTGCAATCAGCAACATGTGCTCATTACCATTCTGCTGTATTTCTTTTAGCCTGGCAAATGGGTGTTTATTAGTTATCAGTAATTAATGATTCTCGTTATTATATTTAAGCAGCCTTTAATCCCACGCATCAACAATCGCTGAGTAATGAGAATCTTTAGTCTAAATTTAGGTCACTTGTGCAGAAGCTTTGTCTGGTAATTGAGCGAAGGTCAAAGCTGGGAGGCTCTTTAATTGAGTTATTTTTCATTATCATATTTTAATGACTTTGCACTGGTGGGTTGGGGGAAAACTCGTTCATTTCCCCATTTAAGGTTTTGTTTGACAACATGAAGCTGTTATCTTGTGCCCATTAATCATCATTGAATGGGTGTGAGGGTCTTGTCACCCCTCCTCTTTTATCTCACACACACCCAGCACATTCCTTTTCTTCTGTGGATTGGATAGTAGCAATCTGACTACAGACATATTGATGATTATAATGGCCATGTGCGTAAACGTATGTACAGTATACACAGATGGCATAGGATGAAATTTTAAAAATCTGAGCAGCAGTTATGCCAAACTTCTGAATTGTGCGGGAGAGGAAAGCAACCATGTGATGACCACATACGTCAAGGAATGTGGCTATAATGCAGCTAGATGGTTCATACAGCTGTTATCTTACTAATTGGTCATGTTAACTAAAATTTTTCAACCACTATATTTGTTATCACAATTAGGTCTAAAATTACCTTTCTTTATGATGCTTCCTATAATTGTTGTATTAATAGGTACTAATAAATATCTAAAATTATATTTCAAAGTAAAAATTCAAGAACAAAAAAATTACAGCATTTTACAATATTGAAAGGGTTTAAGAGAGTCTTATCTGTCTCATTCTCAGTCAGATAACCATAATTAGGAAACTTATCGTATCAAATTAGATGCTATTTTAAATAGCCCTTGTACACAAAGGGCAATTGTAATGCCTGGTACACACCATGCAATTTTCCATTAGATAGACTGATAGAATCGATTATTTCCAACAAGCCCGATCTGATTTTCAATCGTTTTTCTGATCAATTTTCTGAGCACTTCTATACAAAATTGAAATCAGATTGCACCTGTCGGAAATAATCAATTTGACCTATCTAGCTGACGAGAAATTGCATGGTGTGTATATCAGGTATTAGAGCAGGTGGCAAACAGATCTAAATTTCTGTAGTGGAAACATGGGTCATGGCTGGAGGATGCTGTACAAGGAGGAGTATACAAGTAAGGGGTTACTGCATATGAATGGGAAGTTGCACATAGACAGGGAGCATGCATATTAAGTGTTTTTACACAGAAGAGAGGGTCTGCTGAATGAGTTTACATGCTTAAAATCCGAAACCTTCAATTGTGCAACTATGACTCTGCGAGCGTTATCACTTAACCACCTTAAGACCGCCCCATGCCAAAGGGCGTGGCCGCGGCGGAAGCCCCAGGACCGCCTAACGCCAATTGGCATCAAGTCCTGAGGCTGGCTACTGCAGGAGATCATGCGCAGGCTGTGCGCGCAGCTCCTGCTTGGGAGGCGGAGCTCCGCACCGCCTTCAGTCTCCGAGCGGCGATCGTCATCTTTTCAGTTAGTACAGCGCAGCGATCAGCAGCAGCACTGTACTGAGGACAGCCGTATGACACGGCTGTCCCCCTGGAGCACTAGAGAGCGATCGGCTCTCATAGGCTGAAAAGAAAACAATAATAAATACGAAAATTTTATATAAAAAACAAACACATAAATATTTATTAAAAAAAATAAACAGGAGGGGAGGTTATCAGACTCCACCAACAGAGAGCTCTGTTGGTGGGGAGAAAAGGGGGGAGGGGGAATCACTTGTGTGCTGTGTTGTGCGGCCCTGACGCTTGGTTTAAAGAGACACTGTAGCGGAAAAAAAATAGGATATAATGAATTGGTTGTGTAGTACGGATAATTACTAGAAGATCAGTAGCAAAGAAAATATTCTCATATTTTTATTTTCAGTTATATAGTGTGTTTTATAACATTGCATCATTCTTTAATATTTGCAGTTTACACACTACTCAGCATTCTAAATGATTTTTTCAGAGCAGTCAGTGGCATAGCTAAGGAGCTGTGGGCCCCGGTGCAAGTTTTACAATGGGGCCCCCAAGCATGCTATCCATAACAATTGATACGGTTCACCAAAACCAATAACGGACAACCACAGTGTCAGAGGTGCAAGCAGGGGATGGGGAACAGTTTGTTAATGATTATTATCATTCAAATCATCTATAGAAGTGAATTTTATCAGCACAGGACCAATAAAAAGCTAATACTGTGGGTGAGGGTGGGACCTATGGGGCCCCTCTGGCCCAAGGGCCCCGATGCGGTCGCTACCTCTGCAACCCCTATTGCTACGCCACTGAGAGCAGTCTTGTGAACTATTGACCTCTCCTCTGGCAGAGAAAAATAAAATTCTTCACTGACATTTGAGATAATAAATTTCAGAAGACAGCCCTATGCACGACTTTGAAAGTCGTAGAGCTTAATGGCTTTTTTGCATATAGATAACAACTGGAGTTTCTTAACTCTTCCTGTACTGGAAACAATTAGACTTTTGTCTCTGATCCTAATGTTTTATTTCTTAGCTGTACTACACATACAAATCATTGTATCATAATTTTTTTTTTCGCTTCAGTGTCTCTTTAACTACTTCGGCTTTTTGGACGTATAGCATACGTCCAGAAGGCCGCATGTGCGCTCCCGTGTGCTCTCGCGGCCGCAGTTCTTAAGCCAGGGAATCAGTGAATCGGGACATGGTGCCCGATCACTGATCTCTTTCCCCGGCAGAAAAAGCGACGGTTTCTCTCGGAAGCCTCGCTCTTTCTGCCTCCTACATCCCTCCTACGTCCCTCTAAGCATACATTTTACGCTTAGAGTGACGTAATGTACACAAATTCTTCATTGCCATCTTGTGGCCAAATAGTAAAACTACATCTACATTAAAAAAAAATAAACACATATTTACATAAAAAAATTACTATTTACATCCCACCCTCCCAAAAATACCCAAATAAAATGTTTAATAAAAAACAAAAAACAAAACCATTACAATAAAAAAGTAACTATTTACCTAATGTAATGATCCACTCAGCTGGCTGCACAGGCAGATAGCTGTTTGACCATTCCTTATGTCTGAGAGATGCAGGTCTCTGGAAAAGAGACCTGGCTTCATCTTGCAACTTTCAGAGTTGCTTTGCTGAAGGATTTGCATACATGCAAATTGCCCAGCTGTCTCCTTTGAGGGCTGGCAGTATAAAAGCCTTCTTCTCCCACAATCCTTTGCTGGTCATAATGGTTTGTTAACACACTCCTGGAGTGTCAGCCTTCCCTGTTGGATTGTTAAAGTTATCTTAGAGTATTCTGGGGGCTGTATTAGACACCCCTCTAGTTTAGTCAGGTTGTATTATTTGTATTGCCTGTTCTCTGTCTGGGGGTGCTAACCAGAGCATCTGTTGCTACTGGTAGCTCCTTCTGTTCATCTGCTTGGATCGCACTTGCCTCTAGCGGTAGCGGCTGTGGATCCTTCTGATCTGTATTCTTGGAGGGTAAGCTGGAGCAGCGGTTGCTACTGGCTACCTCATCTTCCTGTACTTGGATCGCACTCGCTCTGGCGGAAAGAGCAGTGGATCCTGCTAAGCTCTGTTGCTGTACTTGGATCGCACTCGCTCTGGCAGAAAGAGCAGTGGATCCTGCTAAGCTCTGTTGCTTTACTTGGATCGCACTCGCTCTGGCGGAAAGAGCAGTGGATCCTGCTAGCTCTGTTGCTTTACTTGGATCGCACTCGCTCTGGCGGAAAGAGCAGTGGATCCTGCTAACTCTGTTTCCCTACTTGGTTCACACTTGCTCTGGCGGTAAGAGCAGTGGATCTTTCCTGTCCTGTCCCTGATCCCGGATCGCACTCACTCTGGCGGAAGAGCAGTGGATCTTATCTGACCTATACCTGTTTCCTGTTGGTCTGTCTGTCTTGTCTGATACGAACGCTTGCTTTAGGCTTGGTGAGGTAACCGTTAAGCAAGCGCTCGCGTTCTCTGTTTCGTGTTTGTGTGTCAGTGGTTAGTTAGGGTGGCATGCTTGTCTCTGTTGCACTTAACGCGCGGAGACCCGCTGTAAACGCGTTCGCTGTTGCGAATGAGTGCGGTGTTCGCGTTTAGTTAGAGTTTGTTATTTTCCTTATTATTCTCATTGTATGATTTGCTGTGCCTTTGCTCTGCTCCTGGGTTTTCCTCTGCTTAGTCTTGTGTCATCTCTGGCAATCGCCTCTCTCGCGATTGGGTTCCTACTCTGTTTCTGCCGTTGTGTGCGCACCGTTGCGGGTTGGTGACTAGATTGGTGCACACACATACATTCTGTCCCTGTGCTCATTCTCATTCGCAATCGCTTCTCTTGCGATTGCGTTCTCACTTGGTTTCCTCTGTTGTGTGTTCACCGCCGCAGATTGGCGGCAAGATTGGTGGACAAACATACATCCCTTTTCTGTGCTTATTCAGTCTTGTGTCGCTGTTGGCAATCGCCATCTCTTGTGATTGCTTTCCCACCTGATCTTCACGGTTGTGTGTTCATTGTCGCGGGTTGGCGACTAGATTGGTGAACACACATACACCCTGTCGCTGTGCTCTCTCTCTTTAAGGGCTATCTTGCCCTGCTCGGTTGCAATTCGGAGAATTCCCATCTGGCATCTGTGGCAGTACAAAGGCTTGCTCCTCTGCACTCCACAGCTCCACCTGCCGGTGGGAATTTCCCTCTACTGGCGCTTTGCACCAAAGCTTGGTTCTCTCCTTTCATACGCTTGTGGAGGATTTCCGCCGTGTCAGCGCACGCCTTGTGCACTGATCACGGAGATAATTCCACAATCGTTACACCTAAGGTTCTAAACCTTTTAAATATCCATGTAAGAAAGAAATATTTAAAAAAAAAAATATTATAAGCTTGTAAATAGTGATGGATGCAAAATGGAAAAATGCACTTTTATTTCCAAATAAAATATTGTCACCATCCATTGTGATAGGGACAACAGGAGCACGCCATCCATTGTGATAGGGACAACGGGAGCACGGCAGGGTGGGCGCGCATGGCCAGGCCGTGCATACATAGTATGCCCGACTGGCCACGAAGAACAGTTCTGCTACCGGGATATCTAGGAGGCTTTGGAACGTGGCAAGGAAGCACTCTGTCTGCACGAAGGGGGCTGGAGGAAGCCCCAGGTATGTATATATTTTTCCCCTCGTCTCAGTTCATTTTAAGCTCAATGCCCTACTTTGTTTTTTCTACCTACATAATTTGTTTGCTAACACGGGACAAAAACTTTTTTACTACTAGGGAATGTAACAAAAACTGAAAAAAGTTATCAGACTTGCGAAACTGGAAGTGGAAAAAAGTGGCTGGTGTCCAAAAGTCCCAAAAAGTTTTACAAATATGTAAACTCTAAAGCCCCATCTACACCATACAATTTTTTGTCCGATTCGATTTGATTCATTGATTCAATTCAATTCAATCTGACATGTCCGATCGGGATTTGATTCGATTCAATTTGCCATTGCAAAACATCCCAATCGGACATAGCGGATTGAATTGAATAAAATCAATGAATCAAATGGAATCAGACAAAAAATTGTATGGTGTAGATGGGGCTTAAAAGAAAGAAGGTAGAGAATATAGGATTTTTGCAAGATCAGGCGAGAAACTTGATTCTGGAGGACCGAGCTAAAGTGGAAATTTTAAATGCTTGGTTTGCTTCTGTCTTTACAAAGGTGATGACTTTAGCTCATAATATGGCCCTGGGTTGTTCCTACTCTACCGCATTCAGCGTGAATTGCCTAACACAGGAAGGTGTGCAAGCACACTAAAATAAGATTAAATACTTCACATCTAAGGTTTTTTCCCCCCTTACAAACCAGAGCAAGTTTCACATTTCAGTGCTGTGTCCATTCATCTGCCAATAACTTTATCAGTACTTATCACACTGAAATTATCTACATGTTTTTTTTCTAAGAATTATTTTATTGTAATTGCATTTTAATGAGAATAATAAGAAAAAAAAATGGAAAAATCATTATTTCTCAGGTTTCAGCCATTATAGTTTTAAAATAAAATGTTCTACTGTGGATAAAACCCACACGTTTCAATTGCCTATTTATTGCAACATTTAAAATATTTCCCTAGTACAATGTATGGCGCCAATATTTTATTTGGAATTAAAAGTGCTTTTTTTTCAGTTCAGCATCTATCACTAATTACAAGCCAATAATTTAAAAAATAACAGGGTATCTCTTGAAAAATATAATAAAAAAAGTTCAGTCCCTAAGGTAACTATTTATGTATTTTTTTTTAATTTTTAATGCAAAACTTTAATTTGGGTAGCTATGGGAGGAGTTAATTTTAAATCTATGTGTAGGGCTTTAGAATGCGAACAGGTAGGAATACATGGATGTCTTACTTTGTTTTTTTACAATGACCGCAGGCATCTCATTGATGCCGGCGAACACTGACACGGGGACTTGCAGCCAACAGTCCCCCATTATAATTTTAAGTGATCGTGTAGTTGTAATATCTTCAGCTAGCACTAGGCTAGCTAGCAATGGTGGCCGGCATCCCCCTGATTACTTCTGATCCCCCCGATCGCCGCTAAATACATTACCCAGCCTGGATCCAGTGATCGGCGCAGCCTCCCCAGACAGCTCCGCTCTTCTCTATGGGGAGGATCGAACATGACGTCATGACCAGGGAGGCTCAACCCGGGTATCTGACCATTTTTCCGCTATCCGGGTCGGATCCAGATCTAGATACCTGGGCCCAGATCCGGATAGCTATCTGCGGATATCTGGCCGCATAACCAGGGCTCATGAGGCGGGGTGAAACTTTTGCCTCAGGCGGCAAATTTCCAGGGGCGGCATCCGCCCGTCCGTGCGGGGAGCCGGCCGCCGAGCTGGAGGGGTAGCTGGCAGGACGGGGGTATTGGGCCTAGCGGCGGGGAGGGGGGGTCGGACCCCCCCCCCCTCCCTCGCCTGGGTCCCCCGTCCTCCGCTCCCCTCCAGCCTTACATAGAAGCAGCCGCTATTTGTAAGAGGCACGGGCGGGGAGGACTCACCTCTTCCTCGATCCAGCGTGCGCTCCACTGACGTCACTTCCTGCAACGCTGCAGGAAGTGATGTCAGTGGAGCGCACGCTGGGAAGAGGTGAGTCCTCCCCGCCCGTGCGTCTTACAAATAGCGGCTGCTTCTTCTATGTAAGGCTGGAGGGGAGTGCAGTTCGGGGGACCCAGGCGAGGGAGGGGGGGGTACGACCCCCTCCCCGCCGCTAGGCCCAATACCCCCGTCCTGCCAGCTACCCCTCCAGCTCGGCGGCCCCCCAGAGCGCCCCCCCCACCGGGGGGGGGGGGTGGCGGCGGAAAAAAATTTTTTGCCTCAGGCGGCAAAAAGTCTAGGGCCGGCCCTGCGCATAACCTGGGTACGGATATCTTGATCCGGGTAGTGAAAGTAAGGAGATGATGTCATTGAGACAATCAGAGGGCTCCCAGCAGAAGCCCTAGCAACCAATCACAGAGGGGAACCCTGGCCAGCCCCACCTGACTTCATTGAGCCAATCAGAGGCCTTCCAGCCTAAGCCCTGGCACCCAATCACAGAAGGGAACCCTGGCCAGCCCCCCTGTATAATAAGGAGGGCTGGCATGATGAGACAGATCGTCCTTGCTTGTGTGGCTGGCTGGCTGCTCACTGACAGACTTGCTCCAGTGCTGTTGGCTTAGCAAGTGCTGTATACAGTGATAAACCTAAAGCTTTGAGTGCTAAACACCAGGGGCGTAGCAATAGGGGGTGCAGAGGTAGCGACCGCATCGGAGCCCTTGGGCCAGAGGGGCCCCGAAGAGTCCACCCTCTATCACAGAATTAGCTCTATATTGGTCCTGTGCTGGTAATAATCACTTCTATAGATGCTTTGAATAGTAGTAATCCTTAACACTGTTCCCCAACCCCTTCTTGCACCTCTGACACTGGGGTTGTCCTTGGCAGGTTTTGGTGCGCCGTATCAATTGTTATGTATAGAGTGCTGGGGGGGCCCCACGTAAAAAACTTGCACCGGGGCCCACAGCTCTTTAGCTACGCCACTGCTAAACACCTTCACACTACACTATTGTTCTATTGTTTTTTTAAGCTAGCTAGCTTGTAATTGTTTGATTTCATTCACTCAGTTAGGTCCTGTCTGTGTCTGTATGTGCTGTGCAGGCCAGCAGGACAGTATAGGGAATAGGAGGATTACTGTGTTATTGTATTGTAGTTAGTACTGCAGTTAGTTGTTATGGTGGGTACACACGGTGCATTCCCGCACTCGATTTCCCACTCGATTCCCATCGACTCGATTATTTACGACATGTCCGATTTGCGTTTCCATGGATCGTTATGTTGATTCGCATGTAAAGTATGGCAAATGGACCTAACGATCCATCGAAATGCAAACCGGACATGTTGGAAATAATCGAGTCGACAGGAATCGAGCGGGAAATCGAGTGCGGGAACGCACCGTGTGTACCCACCATTAGACAGATAGTGTGCACTGTCTGTCCTCTACTCTGCGGTCTGTCACTCTGTGCTGATTTGATTTAAAGTCCAACCCCGATTTTATTAAAGTAAAAGTACCCCACATCATCTGGTGACATCATCACGTATAAGATGTATAAGCAGCCGGAGTAGGGGCAGCAAGGGCAAGAGGACAGGGAGCAACATTACGGCCACCCTCAGAAGGTCTGCCATGTCAGTGTCGACCCCAGTGGGCAGCCTACCCTCAGTCAGCGAGCTTTTTGCTCCAGGCGCCACGATTAAACTCAAGGCTGTTAGCCGCAAGGAGTTTGAGGAGGATGTTCTGGTTTTTTTTTAGGAGGGATAAGCATGAGGAGTTCAAGAGGCTGAAGCAAGCTGGCGCTGGCTCCCACCGCCACGGTGCCACAGGCCACTGCTGCTGATGCCTACACCACCTATATTCAACCCAAAACACAATTGCGGTGTCATTTTTTGGAGGTGTCTGGGCTGAAAACTGTCATGTCCCAGTTGTGCGGTTGGACTTTGGACACAATGTGGGCTGCACGACCATCGACCGCTGTCTGGAACCTATCCTGATGTTAATAATTTAAAGGCCCTTTTTTTTTTTTTAAATTTATGTTAACAAAATAATAAATTAGTGTTTCACTTTAAAAAAACATGATGCTACATGCATCATTTACCCTAAAAACCCTTTTTAAAGCTATTTAAAGGGCACTTCCAGTTTTTCTATCCGGGTACCCGAATAGGTCGGGTACCCGCAGGTAATTTGGTCGGATATCCGAATTCACTCGGGTACCCGGATGGTCGGATCCAGATACCCAAATCGGATCCGGATCCAGGCGGGTTTTAAAAAGTACTACCCGAGCAACCCTGGTCATGACGTTGGCGACGTCATGACGTCATGCGCAGACCCGATCCTCCCCATAGAGAGGACCGGAGATGTGCAGGGCGGCTGTACCATCGCTGGATCCAGGGGGGGTAATGTATTTAGGGGCGATCAGGGGGATCAGAAGTAATCAGGGGAATGCCGGCCGGCTAGCTAGCCTAGTGCTAGCTGAAGATATTACAACTACACGATCACTTAAAATTATAATGGGGGACTCCTGGGGACAGCCAGCGGTATGCCCGACACAGTGTTGTGCATACCGCTAAGGAGGTTAATGAGATTAAAGAGAAGATTAACTGTGTTTCCATTCATGGATGTCCCCTCTAACAATCATCGGCGAGAAGACGTGCGGGAGCGAGTGTGGGAGCAAGTGCGGGAGCAAGCGGCGGCAACAGACGAGTATCTACATCCCTGCAAGCTATAGTGTTATTTTGCAGGGACGTAGATACTCATCCAGGGGGAGGGAAAGTGGTTAAGATAGAAAGGTACCTGGCCCAGATGGTATCCACCCCTCAGTATTAAAGAAGTTAAGTTTGGTTATCGATAAGCCAGCCACTTTGTCTTATTTTCTGTGATTCTCTTTCAAGTCGGTCAGTTACTTGTGATGTGATGATCATAATCAGCTAATTATGATTACGAGAAAATTTGTGTACATTTTTGCAATTACGCCTATATATAATTACGATTTGTAAATTCAATAGATTAAGTATAGTAATTGTAATTTCGCATAAAATTTCATGTAATTTTTGCGTAATTGCGTGCTGTCTTTAGCAGTGAATAGCAAAGCCCTCGTACATGCTATTGACACCAAAATTGCTACATATGTTAAGGAGAATAGTGGGCACAAGTCAAAAAAAGAATTTTCCAATTTTTCAATTTTCCAAAAAAAGACCTTGTAGTTTTTCAGAAAACTGATTTTAAAAAAGCAAAGAAAAAATGTTTTTAACCCCTTGAGGACCAGAGGTTTACACCCACCTAGTGACCAGGCCATTTTTTTTACAGTTCTGCCCTTCACAACTTTAATGTTTTATTGCTTGGGCATACAACTTAGCACCCAAATAGACTGATTGCTGTGGCTGTTTGCTTCTAAAGACGGGAGCTCACGTTCATCTAATCTCGCTCCTCGTGAGATGAGACCATATGGCGTGATGGAGGAACAACGGAGCCACTCTGTGGCTGCCAATCAGCGTTAGGCAGTCACAGAGTAGTTAGCGTTAGGCAGTCACAGAGTAGTTAAACTCAGAAAAATTAATTTAAAACCATTTTTCTTAGCATTTTTAAAATAGATTTTCTCAAAAACTACACATTTTCTTGACTTGTACCCACTATTCTCCCTATGACACAATTTTGTTAGCAATAGAATGTATGGTGGCTTTGCTATTAACCGCTAAAATCGACAAACAATTATGCGAAAATTATGCAAAAAAAATGAAATATTACAATTACATATGAAATTAATTATGATGTTCCCCGAAATTTTGCATTACAATTACGAGGCGTAATTTTTGCTCATCGCTAGATGTACAGCTGATGTTTTCCCTTTCGCAGGAAATTACAGACCTCTAAGCTTAACATCAGTTGTGTGTAAATTGTTTGAAGGTATTGTAAGGGATGGCATACAAAATTATGGAGTACAGAATACTCTTATTTCAGTTCAACAGCATGGTTTTACTAAAGACAGGTCCTGTCGCACCATTCACCAACATGCTCAGCTTTTATGAAGTGGTGAATGAAAATTTTGATCTTGGGAAAGCTAGAAAAGGCTTTTGACACTGTTCCCCACAATCGCCTGGTGCACAATCTGAGGACACAGGGACTAGGAGAAAATGTGTGTTTGTGGATAGAGAACTGGTTAAGGGATAGAAGGCAAAGAGTGGTGGTAAATTTGTCATATTCAAAATGGGAAACAGTTTGCAGTGGGTTCCTGCAAGGGTCAGTACTAGGTCCAATTCTTGTCAATGTATTTATGAATGATTTAGTAAATGTAATACAGAGTAATGTAGCCATCTTTACAGATGATACAAAATGATGCAGAATTATCAACAATAAGACGGATCGTGACATATGACAACAACAGCATCTTGACAACATGGCCATATGGGCAGGGACATGGCAGATTAAATTTATTGTTGATAAATGTAAAGTCATGCACCTTGGAGGTATCAATAGTAGAACACCACATACATTTCATGGCGTACAGCTGGGAACATCAGACTTGGAGAAGGACTTAGGAATACTGGTTGATAAAGTTACGTAATGGTATTCAATGGCAAGCAGCGGTTGCTAAAGCAAATCAAATTCTGGGATGCATAAAACGGGAAATAATTAGTGGTGCTCATTACGGGTCAATTATGATTATGCAAAATTTCACATAATTGTTTGCAATTACGCGATTGAGATTACATTACATACAGCATACTACGAGTTTGAATCGTTATTACGCATATAGCTATGCAATTATGCATAATTTGCATTCAATGCGTAAAAATATTTGCATGTATTCACTAGTGCACTGCAGACGCGCATCTATTATTTAAATATTCAATGCGATAAAAACAGTTTTTATGCGTAAAACCATTCTCGTCTGAAGTTACGTGAAACTTACGCTAACATTTGCAATTATGGTTAGTGATTGCATTTACATGCAAAATATTTATGCACAATCTGCAAATTTTGCATTATGATTACTATGTGTGATTGGGAATTACTCTACGTAATTACGCATAGGCGTAATTTCTAACCACAACTAGAAATAATATCTTGAGATGCTAGTATACATCTAAAGTATGGGATACAGTTTTGGGCACCACACTATAGAAAGCACGTTGACCTTCTAGAAAGGGTACAAAGATGGGCATCTAAATTATTCAGAAGGATGGAAGATCTCACATACCAAGAAAGGTTGGACAAATTGGGCTTCACAGTGAGAGTTGTTAAAATCTGGAACATCTTAACTCAGGAAGTAGCTATGGCAAACTCTACATCTGCATTTAAAGAGAGCTTGGATTATTTTCTCGCATTGTAATGCATCCACGGCTATAATTACTGGGTAATTCCCACCAGAGTTGATCCAGGGATTTATCTGACTGACATCTGGAGTCGGGATGGAAGGGTAGTGTGAAGGACAGTGTCAAACTTTGCAAAGTTCAAGTACACTAACACTACATCTTCATGAACCACAGCACCACAGCGCCGGTTGCAGTCCAGGAGTTGCGACAAACTAATGCAAAAAGAATGTCTTGAAGCAAAAAAATAAGGATAAAAACATAAATGATAAAAAAACAAACAAATGTGAATCTGGTAATTAAGTATTCAGCTCAGAAAAGGGAATGTAAAAATATTGTACAGAGACATTGGGGAATTCTTCTGAATGATACACTCGTAAAAAATATCCTCTCACCAAAACCCAGAGTGACATACAGAAGAGGGAAAACTACTAGAAATATTATAGCACCTAGCCGGCTTAAAAATGCAAAAAAAAAAAAAATCACCCAACCAACCAGACACTAACACTACAATCAAATTGAAGAGGATTGTGGGAAGCTGCAGCCGCCATAGAAACAGATGCCTCAGTTGCAGAAACATCTGCAATGGAACTACTAACTTCACCTCCTCAAGCAATATTAAAGCATTGAACATTCATCAACACCATATACCTTCTACAATGTCCTTGCAATTTACAATACAATGGACAAACTAAACAACCCTTGCATAAGAGACTAAATAAATATAGGGAAAATGTCAGATAGGATTGCCAAAAGCACAGTGTTTCAAAACATTTTGATCTAGTTGATAATAGACAATTTGAATTGATACGAGCAATTTTAATCAAACAGGTCATGGACTGAAATAAATATAGTCGATTTAGAACTCTATGCAGTAGAAACCTACTGGATTCTTCAGGTGGAAACAATGACACCAAATGGCCTGCATATCACCCTTGAAAATATGAATCAATAACTGTAGCAGATATATAAACAGCCTTTCATGCAATACACAAGTTTTAGAACTGTGGGACAATACTATTCCTATTAATTGCCGGAATATTTTTACAAATGTATCCATTCATTTATGTGTGTATAACCTTTCATATAACTGGGTATTTTGTATGTATTTAGTATTTTTTAAATTTCACCATTTTATTACAACTAAACATTTCCATTGGTACTTATGATTATCATCACCTATTGGTATAGGCAGTGTTACTCCGCTTAAATATACAGCAGAGGATCATACCCTATTTGCACACTTCATTCTGCTGGGATACAGAGCAGAGGGTCATAGTCCTCACTCTATTTGCACACTTCATTCTGATAGGATACAGAGCAGAAGATCATGGTCCTCATGCTCTTTGCACACTTCAATTTTATAGGATTTTTTTAAAAAAATGCAGCAACCTACTGGTTAAACTACCTAGCATGTGACCTCTATAGTTAAGCCAATTGACTATGTATTTGAGCAATATCTCAATGCATGTTCAAACATTTGTCTGAAGAAGAAGGAGCGGCTGTATCCCTTTCGAAATGCATTACAATAAATAAAGCTTTACATTACACGGCTTCCCTGAGTATTGATGTTTGCACAGACTTGCACCTCTCCCCTGCCAACTCCATTCTACGCCACCAGCTAACGAGCGCCCGCAGAGTGCAGGTAACGCTTGTGCCTGAAGGTGGAAGACAGCTTGCACACCAACCCCTCCACAAAAGGGGAGATACTCTTACAACTGACACCCCACCAGCACCTGCATAGTGCAGAACGCTGGTGACTGCAAGGCCAGTGGTGCTATCCACAGCTGCCTACAGGTGCCTGATGATGGAAAGTCAGACCGCTCCTCTCCTCTAGTGCTCCATCCCTTTGAAGAGTCCAAAGCAGAGCGCAACCCCATCTCTCGGCATTCCTTTGACGAGATCTCCCTTCAGTGTGGGGCACCACTAGCTACTTAATACTGAGGGTACCTCTGGCTACCTAATGCTAAGGGACACCTGTAGCTACAAGGCAAGGCAAGTAAAACAAGGCAAGACAAGGCAAGTAAGGGAGAATTGACAGCTGCGCCTGCCAGTACACTTGCGGTGCAGCTCAGAGGGGGTTTGTAGGTTCATGAAATTCTGCCGCATTACGATTATTCTCATGGACATTGAAAAATGCTCTGTTTAACCATTTAAGGACCACGGTGATTGAAAGCTAGGCCCTGTTTTGGTGGGCTCCTGGCTTGTAGGACGTAGATTTCAATCACCGTCCACAGTGCGCCTCCGCCGTTTCCGTCACTCCCCACCGATCGCACCGCTCAAACCCAACGTGTCTTGCCGCATCTCACAAGCTCTGCCTGTCTCTATGACGGCAAAGCCATGTGAGCCGGTCAGGATCCGATTTCATTGGCTCCTGGCCATGTCTTTCAATGTAAGCCGCTCCCATTGGCTCACATGACTCTGCCGTCATAGAGACAGCATAGTCTATGTCCTGGGGGTCCTGGCGTGCAGCGATGATGGTGGTTGCGGCGGATATGCACAGCGATTCATTGGGATTCCGTCGTTATTGTACTAGCGGTCGCTGGTCCTTAAGGGGGCACAGACCGCTGGTACTTAAGTGGTTAATTTAAATTTTTATAAATTTTTGCAACGGATTGATCGAAATGTGATGTGATTTTCTTCTGGCGGACCCAAATTGCTTGAGCTGCAGCCACTAAGAATCACTCCGTAGGCAGTATCAGAGTTAGGGAGTCTTGCCCAAGGTCTCCTACTGAATAGGTGCAGGGTTACTAAGTAGAAAGAGCTGAGATTTGTACCCAGATCGCCTGTGCCAGAGGCAGAGCCCTTAACCATTACACTATACAGAGAGAGGGGAGAAAAGCACTTTTATTTAGCTTTCCTGTATGACAAGAACAGGGGTGCTCGGATACCCCTTTTCAAAATCCGGATTGATCCGGATCCGGATACCCAGATATCCGGATCCTGATCGGGTATACAGATCCGAACATTCTGATATCCGCATACATGTGGATATTCAAACGCATTATCCGGGCCATCCGCGCGGATTCGGATATCCGGATAGAAAAACCGGAAATGGCCTATAAATAGCTTCCAAAACTTTTTTGAGGTAAATGATGCATGAAGCATCATGTTTTTTTTTTAAAGGGAAACACTAATTTATTATGTGGGTTAGTTAAAAATACACACAAAAAAAATGGCTGTAAATTAACATCAGGAGTAGGTTCCAGACAGCGGTCGTGCAGCCCACATTGTGTCCAAATTCCAAGCACAGATCTGGGACATGACAGTTTTCAGCTCAGACACCTCCAAAAAAATTACACAGCAATTGTGTTTAGATAGTTCACCACCATGGCACTTAGTGTGTTGGTACCACGGCTCAGTAAAACATTAGGAGAGGTTCCAGGAAGTGGTCGTACTGCCCCAGTTGGGGACTCCCCACAACTCGGACAGCACAGACACCTTCAAAAAAATTACACAGCAATTGTGTTTAGATAGTTCCCCACCATGGCACTTAGTGTGTTGGTACCACGGCTCAGTAAAAAAAATTTGAACCAGGCTTATGACTCAAGACGGAGCCTGGAGGTTGTAGTGGTAAAGGGTGGTAAGGCAGGCATAGTGATTTCCAGCCACTTCATTTCCCCCTCTTGCCAACAACAGGGGCCAGGAATTCACCAACTACCCAAGCCCGGTTTATTTTGAGAAACGTCATTCTGTCCACAGACTGGGTAGACAGACGAGAGCGCTTCTCGGTGACCACGCCACCGGTCGCACTGAAGCACCTTTCAGACAGCACGCTGGAAGGGGGGCAAGCAAGGACTTCCAGGGCGTACTGCACCAGCTCTCTCCAAATATCCAGGTGCTTGACCCAGTAATCCAAGGGGTCCACAGGGGTGTCGCTGTCAAGCCCGCTGTAGGACCCCATGTAGTCTGCCACCATCCGGGTCAGGCGCTGGTTCTAGCTTTGATAACCACATGCTGCTGCAGGCACCTCCTCGGTCGGCAGCTGTACCGGCGTGGCGTACAGCGCCTTTGTGAGAGACAGCAGGTTTGATGGGCGCCTGCTGCTGATGGACGCAGGCACTTGCTGCTGTGCTGGCTGGACTGTGACAGCAGGGGGTGAGAAGTCTGGGGGAAGGCTTCCTCCAAGCGCTGAACCAGGGACCACTGCAAGTCCCTCATTCGGCGCACAGGTTCTCCTCCTGCAGGCAGGAACTGATGCAGCTTCCCCTTCAGCCGTGGGTCCAGCATCAGGGTGATCCACATGTCCTCCTGAGCACGCATCTGCTTGACCCTTGGGTCACTGCGCAGGCACTGCAGCATGTGCAATGCCATGGGGAAGAGGGCTGCCATCTCTGCTGACACATACTCTGATTCATCACCCCCAGTGCTGTCCTCCTCCTCTGATTCCTGAGCCTCCCCCTGCTCTCTCCACCCCTGCACCACTGCAGCTGCACTCGGCCATGCCCCCTCATCTTCAAGGTCAGGGACCTCCAACTCCTCCAAGTCCTCCAACTCCAAGTCCTCAACCTCCTCCTCCTGACACACAGAGGTGGACTGTGAAGGTTGCTGCTGCTGCTCCTGCTGGATCAAGGCAGCCTCTCCCACTTCCAGCAGAGCATCGAGGGCCTTGTCCAGCATGCACACCATGGTCACCCACTCACACAGTGATGCACGGTCCCGGCTGACCATGTTGGTGGCCTCCAGGAAGGGTGCCAGCACCAAGCACACCGGCTGCATTTTTTCCCACTCTGCATGATGTCTGGGAGGTGGGTGGTGCCGATCCCGAACACGGTGGCATCAGCGGTGGCTCTGGCCAGGTATCGGTTGACAGCCTGCCTCTGTTCAACCAGATGCTCTAACATGGCCAGGGTGGAGTTCCATCGTGTTGCAACATCAATAATGAGCCGGTGCCGTGGGAGGTTCAGCTCCAGCTGCATGGCCTCCAGGGCCGCTGAGGCACCGCCCGAGCGGCGGAAATAACCCACCATTTTCCGAGCCGCTTTCAAAAGTGGGTCCATCCCCTGGTAGGTGCTCAGAAATTTCTGCAGCACCAGGTTCAGGACGTGGGCCAGACAGGGGATGTGGGTGAGGTCTCCCCAGTGGATGGCAGCAACCAGGTTGGCCCCATTGTCGGACACCACCTCTCCGACTCTGAGGCCTTTGGGGGTCAGCCAAATCCTCTCCTGCTCTTGGAGTTTGTCCAGGACGTGGTTTGCCGATAGTCTGTGTTTCTCCAGGCTGACCATCTCCAGCAGCGCTTGGCAGTGGCGGGCCTTCACACTGCTGCTGAGGCGGGGGCGTTTGGCGGTGGCGGGTTTGCCGAAGGGGGGAACCGGACCAGAGGAACCTGCTGCACTTCCCCTGACCCTGCTGCGGGGTGGCACCACCCACTGGATTGCTGCTGTGTCCAATGCTGCTGTCCCCTCCTCACCCCCTTCCACCAAATTGACCCAGTGCGCAGTGAATGATAGGTACCGGCCTGTCCCGAACCAGCATGACCATGAGTCCATGGTCACATGGACCCGCTCACCCACCACATGATCCAGCCCACGCTCCACGTTGGCCATCGCGAAGCGGTACAGTGCTGGGATGGCCGTGCGTGAGAAGTAGTGCTGGCTGGGTATTGGCCAATCCGGCGCTGCGTTCTGCAGGAGTGCACACATGTTGCTCCCCTCCTGCACAAAGGAGTACGGGAGGAGCTGGGAGGACATGGCCCGTGCAAGCAGGCTGTTCAGCTGGCGGATGCGGCGGCTGCTGGGAGGCTGAGCCCTGACCACAAAGGACTCGCTCAAAAGGGTCTGTTGGCGTTTTTTGGTTGCACGGGAAGAGGAGGAGGGAGCAGAGGAGACCACTTAGAAGGACTGGCTGCCTGAACAGGCCTCAGTGTCGGCAAGAGTGGCACTGGAAAAGGGGGTTCTGGTGGTGCTTTTGGTCAGAACACTGCCAGCGCCAGCTTCCTTCAGCCTCTTGAACTCCTCATGCTCGTGAAGATGTTTGTTGGCCAGGTGGTTGATGAAGCTGGAGGTGCTGTAGTTGTAGGGGTTGCAACCTCTGCTCATCTTCACCTGGCACATGTTACACGTGACAAACTTGCTGTTCAGTGAGGGCAGAGTGAAAAACTGCCAGATTGGGGATAAAAAATGTCCCCTTACACCCTAAATGGGCTGCTGCTGCCTTTTTTTCCCCAGCGGTGGTTGGGGCCTTGGGTTGAGTGGTGCGGCTGGTGATAGCGGCAGAAGATGAAGCAGCAGGCTGTGGGTCCTGCAATCCACGCCCACTGCTGCTCCTGCCAATGTTAGTGATGCTGATCCTCCGTGCCAGACCCATGGATGCATCCTCCTCCTCAGACTCAGAGTTAACAACATCCCCTTCCTGTGGTTGGTAGTCACGGTCCTTCACCTCGTCATCATAATTATCACCAGTATCATACTCCCCCTCCTCAAACAATTGCTGGGATGTTGATAACCCCCCAAACTCCTCTTCTGCTGACACCTCAGGCAAGGAATCCCCCAACAATCACCGTCACCATCTTTGACTCCTCCGCAAACCTCAGTGTGGCCAGAATGTCCTTCTCAAGGTCAGTGGTAACAGCCCTGATTGCGCTCGCGGTGTCTGGACTACAGAGCGCGCTGACTGTGGGTAGGCTGCCCGCTGGGGTCGACATGATGACCGATGAGTCCCCATGCACTGCTGGGCGGCTGCTGCTGCTCCTGAGAACAGGAGTGGTGGTGGGGGTGGAGGTGTCTGTTGTAGAGCTGGTGGTAGCCTGCTCATCCACCATCAGCTGCATCACAGGCTCAGCGTCTTTCTCCTCCAATTTGCGGCACCGACCCTGTTGAAAAATGGCCGCTACACGCTGCTGCGCATCTGCAGCATGACTCCCCCTATCAGCTGGGCGCCCAGTGCGTCCACGGCCAGTGGCTAGCGGTGGAATGGACACTGGTGTGGCAGAACTGCTGGCGGTGACGGTGCCAGCAATGTTCCCTCTCTTCTTGGCCTTGATGCCCTTTCCCCCAGTGCCAGTGCCAGCAGGCATAGTGCAAGTTTGTGTGATGATGATGTCACCAGATGGATGTGGGGTACTTGCACTTTATTGAAATCGGTGTTGGACTTTGATGAATCAGCACGGGGGTGACAGTTAGACAATTGAGTAGTAGAAGAAAACAGTGTGCACACAAACGGATGGTCTATTTGTCACGCACACTGACAATCAGCAGCACAGCAGAAATGCAGTAATCTGTACCTAACACAGACACAGTACTAGTCTCTAACAACTAGCACTGCAGTAATAACTACACAACAATAACACAGTAATCCCTATGCCCTAAACTAAACTGTAGCTAAGGCAATATAGCACGGGCCTGGCCTGTGTGCACAAACAGCACACACACAGACTAGGGGAAGGGGGAAAACGAAGGTTAATGAGGGAGTAAAGAGGAGTGGAGAGATACTGAGAATAGCCTGAGATGGAGCAGAGAGCTTATCTGTATTGCAGCTACATCACACAGAGGTTGCTTGCCTGTAATGTGACTCCTGTCCCTGCTGGTCTCTCACACAAGGCTGCAAGCAGCCTTCCTGGAGTCTAGGGACTGTCAAACTTTTCACCCTGTGTAATACCCTATCTAGCTCTCCACATATGCAGTCTTTACACTGGTGAGACAGCAGACAGAGTTTTTTTCCACAGACTCTGAAGGAGGCAAGCCTTCTTCTGCATCATGCTGTGTACATTTACCAGCTTGCTGTTCCCCTGTACATTGCTTTATACACTGTACCAGCAGCCTGGGGGAAAATCTAGCCCCTTCCCCCCTGGCCAGTCCGTTCTGGAATGCCTTGTACCTGCTTCCATAGAAAGACACCATCCTCCTCTTCTGATGTGTTTTCTTTTCACAGTCATAAGTAGGGGCGGGACAGGACTGCACAGACAGACACACTCTAGAAGATCTCCAGATAACTAATTAGGGAATGTCATACATGTGTAGTTGTAGAGAAAAGGTTTGTAGATTCCTTATGAGAGGCTTAGCAGATGCTTTCATGAGAACTTTTTCTCTCCGCACCCTTAGTCTCTAGGGACAGGAAAAATAAACTTTTTTTTTTCCCTGGAAGCCCACCCCTAGATAAAGCAGCGCTCCATGCAATTAGCTTATCAGCTTGTCCCTAGAGGCGCCTCTGGGTACAACAGTCTGTTGTGCAACTTCAGGAGAGTAAGGGCTGGTTCAGACGGACGCTTGCGGAGCGTTTACCGCAAGCGTTCGGACTGTCGCGGTAAACGCTCCCATTCAAGTGAATGGGAGCGTTTACACCAAGCTTTTGCGCGCTTTTACCCGAACGCGGCGTTCGGGTCCCGATTTTCGCGAGCGTTCGGGCTGCCCCTGGAAGCAACATGTAGCTTCCAGGGAGCGGCCAACCGCGACGGCTAATGTTCCCCTACGGGAAAAAAAAACGCAACCGCATCACGACGCGACCGAAGGCTACTGAAAGCCTGACCGCGCAGCCGCCGCAACGCCCCCAGACGCGACGCTACGCAGACGTCCGTCTGAACCAGCCCTTAAATCTGAGTTGTTATCGTATTTGTGTGGTCTTAGACAAAGGATGGATCTTACCACAATAAGTGAAGAGAGAATTGGAAGTAATAGAGACTTAAGAGTTTAAAGAGACACTGAAGTGAAAAAAAAAATATGATATAGTGAATTGGTTGTGTACTATGAATAATTACTAGAAGATTAGCAGCAAAGAAAATATTCTCATACTTTTATTTTCAGGTATATGGTGTTTTTTCTAACATTTCATCATTCTATAATATGTGCACATTACACAACACTCAGCATTCAAAATGAGTCTTTCAGAGCAGTCTGTGAAGTAATGACCTCTCCTCTAGCAGAGGAAAAGTAAATAGTCCAGGAACAGTTGAGATAATAAAAGTCAGATAACAGCCCTCTCCACGACTAAAGATGGCCATACACTGGCCCGATTTGCCGCCGTTTCGACAGCAGATTCGCTCACTGGGATCGAATCTGCTGCCAATCGTTCGCGCTACACGCCGAATTTCGATCCATTTCGTCCGATCCCGTCGATCGCTCCGTGCTGAAAATTACTGTCGATCGCTCGCAGGTAGGGAGCGCGTCGCTAGCGGCGTTCGATTGCCCGACGACCGACGCAATAGAGCGGCAATACATTATCTGCTCCGCCGGCGCGACTACCCCTGGTCACCGCTGCTCTGTGTCCGCGCTGGTCTCCGGCATGCTTCAGTTCCTCCTGCCCGGCAGGAAGTTTAAACAGTAGAGGGCGCTCTACTGTTTAAACTTCCTGCCGGGCAGGAAGAAGCAAAGCATGCCGGACCTGGAGACCAGAGCGCAGACAGAGCAGCGGTGACCGGGTGGACTCGCACCGGCGGAGCAGGTAATGTATGAGGGCATGCGGGCGGGGGGAGCGGCGGCGGCAGCAGCACCACCACCACCACAACAAATTGTGAACGGTTTCAGGCTGAAATCGGATCACAATCTGTTTGCAGTAAAGGTAGCCATACGATCCCTCTCTGATCAGATTCGATCAGAGAGGGATCTATCTGTCGGTCGAATCTGATGGCAAATCGGCCAGTGTATGGCTACCTTAACTTAGTCGGAGAGCTTAATGGCTTGTTTGCATAGAGATAACAACTGGAGTTTCTCAACTCTTCCTGTACTGGAAACAATTACACTGATATATCTGATCTTAATGTTTTATTTCTTAGCTGTGCTACACATACAAATCATAATATCATCATTTTTTTTTCGCTTCAGTGTCTCTTTAAAGCTATAAGAAATTGTTTGTGCATTTATGCAAAGTGTTTATTCTATTTCTTGTTTGTCACAAGATATTGATGCTTAGAAGTGAAATGTCAGTTCATAGTGATCAAATGTTACAGTGTGGGGTGGTGACTAGACAGATTGAGTCTCTGCAGCAAAAGGTAGTAGAGCTAAAAGAAATCTTAAAAACAGAAAACAATCAGCAAGAAATATAACGAATAGAGTGTGCTATAAAAGGTCAGTGTTCTAGAATTGAGAAACTAGAGTCATTGCTTAAGTCTCAGGCAGTAATAACAGGGAGAGATCAGTTAAGAAAGTCTAGTCGTGAGAAATGATTTAATCCAAAGATGCAGGAACTAAAGCAACAAGAATCTGCTCAAAAAGAAAAGAATTTCAGCTCCATGCATGAAAAATGGAAAATCCTAATCAGAGAGGTTCGCATAAACCTAAAGCATGAGTGCTCAGAAAATGTCTTGTGTGAAATGATGGATTCTATTGAGAAGTTTGAGTCAGAGTTAAAGATAACATATGATGATTTACATTTGCATGCAGCACCCTCCCAAAACGTCCGAAGAACAATTGATGCATGTATAGCAGTGACAGCAGATTTATTAGGACTTATACGGAGGATACGTTTAACTGAAGATGACTTTAATGCAGAGACTGAGAAGATGAGGCTACACATGCTTTATGACAAGGATTATGCTAAATCTATATATGGATCCACAATTTCCACAGTTCCTAGCAAATGCTGCAGCCACAACTCAGGGCCTTCAAGTATTTCAGCTAAGAGAGCAGAAGCAGCCACACAACTTGCAGCAAAAAAGGCTGAAATTGAAATGGAAGCTGCCATTGATGCACAAGGACAACAGCTAAAAAGACTAGAGAATCAGAGAGACATTGAGGTCATGGAGGCCAAGCTTAGAGTGTTTGCTGAAGAGGAAACAAAATAAAATAAAGATAGATGTCGATCTGTGTACAGTGGAAAGACCGATCCCTGTCCTCCTGCATCCCTTACTGGTCAGAGTGACCAACAAAGTATTACAGCTCTAGCTCAAGCAATACATGACACAATGGTCCTAACTCGACTTCCGGCTCCAGAACCGACAGTATTTTCAGGAGATCCTCTGAAGTTTGTAGAGTGGAGTACAAGCTTTAAAGCACTTATAGAGTGTGGATGTTCCAGCCCAGCTGATAAACTGTTTTACCTGCAAAAGTACATTACTGGAGAAGCAAAGCTTGCTCTGGAAGGATGCTTCTGTAGGAAGGATGAAGAAGCCTACAAACAAGCTTGGGATGAACTGAATTCAAGGTATGGTCACTCATTTGTGTTGCAGCGTGCATTTAGAGAAAAGCTTAATAAATGGCCAAAGATAGGCTCCAAGGAGTACATTAAGCTTAGAGAGTATGACAACTTTCTACAAACATGTGACAATGATATGCCTCACATCAAGGGTCTTCAGGTACTAAATGATTGTGAAGAAAATCAGAAAATGCTACGTCAACTTTCTGATTGGATGACTTCAAAGTGGAATCATTACGTCACAGATCAAATAGACCAAAGAGTTTTCTTTGTTTGTCTCTAAAGAAGCGAAGATAGCATGCAATCCAGTATCATCTCTTCATGCAATAAAGCCCTTGGAAGAAAAGCCAACAAGAGACACAAAGCATGCAAAGGCAGATACATTCGCGATCAATGTAATGGCCAAGTGGAATGATGCAAATGAAACCGGGCCAAAAGACTCTGATAAACCATTGAATGAGAACATGCATGTAAACAACACAAGCCCTGTAAAATGCATCTTCTGTGGAGAAGACCACTCCTTATACCAATGTCAGAGTTTAGCAGAAAAGTCAGTTGAAGAAAAGAAAAGGTTTGTGTATGATAACCAACTGTGCTTTGGTTGCCTAAGAAAAGGACACACTTCCAAAGACTGTAAAAGAAAAGCCACGTGTGCAATATGCAAAAGGCATCACCCAACCCCATTGCATGAAGATCATTCCTCAGTGGACAAAGTTACAACACACGGAGATCCCCAATCAGAACAAAATGCATCTGCATTGTCATGCTGTGTGGATGGAAGTGAAAGTAACAGCACTTCAATGATTGTACCAGTATGGATCTCCTCACATAACATGCCAGGAAAGGAAACACTTTCATACGCACTATTAGACACGCAGAGCAGCAACACGTTTGTCAACCTGAAGGTCTGTGAGGAGTTACAAGCCACAATGGAGCCAGTGAAGCTCAAACTATCCACAATTATGGGAAGAGACTCCATTGTGAAGAGTCAAAGAGTTACTGGACTAAGAGTTAGAGGGTTCTCCTCAGACATTCTTTTTGACCTACCTCCAGCTTATGCAAAAGATTTTATTCCTCTTGAACGGGCACATATTCCTACCTGCGAAACAGCAAACAAGTGGAATCATCTTGCAGTCATATCACATGAAGTACTCCCACTGATGGACTGTGGTGTTGGACTCCTAATTGGATATGATTGTTGCAGAGCCTTTGTACCACGACAGATAATCACGGGAGACGACTATGAGCCATGTGCTTTTAAGACAGACCTGGGTTGGTGTATCGTTGGAAGCTCTCAGAGTTTGTATCCAAAACTAGTGACAGGTTTGTGCCATCGTGTATCTGTTAAAGAAATACCGCCTGTGACCCCAATAACTGTAATGAAAGTACTAGAGTCTGACTTTGCAAATACTAGTCCAGGAGAAAAGACTATCTCCCCAGAAGATATAACATTCCTACACATTCTGAAAGAAGGAATCAAGCAAAATGAGAATGGCCATCTGGAGATGCCGCTTCCCTTCAAAGTATGTCCTCATTTGCCAGACAACGAGAAGCTGGCCTTGGTGAGACTGAAGCACTTAAAAAGAAAACTAGAAAGAGACCCAAAGCTCAAGAATGACTATGTGAGGTTTATGGAAGGTATCCTCTGAGATGGTAATGCAGAGAAAGCTGACCACCAACCAGAGGTGGGAAAGGTGTGGTACATTACACATCAGGTAGTCTATCACCCCAATAAGCCAGATAAAATCAAGGCGGTGTTTGATTGTTCTGCAAAGTATGAAGGTGTTGCTCTAAATGACCCTGTGCTGACAGGATCAGATCTTACAAATGGATTGACTGGAGTGCAGAGTTGCTCGTAAACTACGCCAGCGCTAATCTACGCGTCGTAGTACACAACTACGCATCGTAGTTCGTAGGCGAAGTTTAAGAACTACACATACGCATTTCCGCGTAGTCGTAGTCCCGCTATGCGAAGCTTCGCCCGCTACGCGTAGTTGACGTATGTATTGCGAAGTCAACTACACGTGCGGTAACTGCATCTATATGGATCATTGCGCATGCGCAGAAATATAATTGCCCTTTTATACGCATACAATTCCACCTTGAAAGGTAGAATGTACGCTTATATTAGTTTATATTTGCAAATAGGCTGTAGATTATTGCGGAAATTTTTCCGCATAAGGGCATAAGCGGTCGCATCAACTACGCTTCGCACTACGCGAAGCTTGCGTATCTTAACTCGTAGTCTACGGAATGCAAATGTAGTGAAGTGTGTGATTACATAGCCGTAGATTGCGAAGCGTATTTGCGTAAAAATATGCGTAGTTCCAGTGTACCGAAGTTGGCTGACTACAACCATCCCTGCTGGAGTGCTTTATAGATTCCATAATCACCCCATTGCAGTCAAATGTGACATTGAGAAAATATTTCACAGATTTCATGATCATGAAGAAGATAGGAATTTCCTAAGGTTGTTGTTGTGGAAAAATGGAGACACTCACTTGGAGCCCACAGAGTATTGTATGAAGGTCCATCTCTTTGGTTGGCACATCATCCCCACGCTGTGCCAACTATGGAAGAAAAATACCTAACCAGTCAGAATGAAAGTGAGTATCCTTCTGCAGAAAACTTCATCCGGACAAAATGTTATGCTGATGATGGCCACATACGCCTGGAATCTGCAGATGCAGCTATTGAACTGATGAAAGAAGCCCAAGCATTGTGTAGTAAAAGAAACTTGTGCCTTCACAAATTTGTCTCTAATAATCAACAAGTGTTGCAGTCTATCAGTGATTCTGTGTGCGCACCTGCAATGAACGATGTAAATCTCAACAATGATGACCTTCCTGTACAGAATGTACTAGGAGGACCAAGATGGAACATCGAAAGTGACACCTTCTCCTTTAAAGTAATGATCCACGAGAGGCCAGTTACCAGGCAGAAAATTCCCTCAACCATAGCATCTATGGACGATCATTTTATTCTTGTTTTGGTGCAAATATCTGTGTAAAAAAGTATGAACAATGTGAAATGTCTAGATGTATTCATAACGGTTCCAGGCGAACTTTCAGTGGTTCATATGATGCCTGCACATGTATGATTGAATGCCATGCTAAAAGTGTAAGCAAGCAATCTAATGGATGAAAATAAAAGGCTTTATTGTTTATGTGCAGTTTTCACGGTGTGACAAGGTGTATTACAAGATTTGAAGATTTACCACAGTGTATGAAGTTAAATCTGATATATCAAGGTGTTTGGTGCTTCAAAGTTCCACTATATTTCCTGGTGACCCATGACAAAATGACAAAAGAATAAATGAACAACTTGTAACATCAGTATGAAGCATGGACTCGTTCTGTGACCAGCGGTAGTTACAACCACCATGGGGGTCTTAGGGTTAGGCACCACCAGGGGGTCTAAGGGTTAGGGATAGGTACAGGGAGAGTTCTGTGTGAGAGTAGGGTTAGGTTTAGTTGTAGTAAAATTTTAGTAATATTTACTAATGTTTCACTACAGTTATTTTTCATTGTTACAAAAAGATTTTATTATATGAAGAAACAATAAATGAATGTTATACACAGTATTATACAATTATAATGATTATACATATATTATCATTTTTTAACAACCGCAATTATAAGTTTCACTTTCAAAACAGGGAAGATTAACGTTTTCACAATTATAGATGGCCCGAACGGTTCGCCGGCGAACGGTTCCAGGCGAACTTTCAGTGGTTCGCGTTCGCCAGCAAAGGCGAACCTTTGCGGAAGTTTGGTTCGCCCCCATAGTGCGCCATTAGGGTCAACTTTTACCCTCTACATCACAGGCACATTGTAGCCAATTAGGCTACACTCTTTCCTGGAGCCATTCCCCCCTTATAAAAGGCAGGCAGCGCTGGCTATTACACTTACTCGTGTACCTGCAGTAATTAGTGAAGGGACAGCTGCTAGCAGACTCATAGGGAAAGATTAGTTAGGCTCTTGTAGGCTTGTTAGCTTGCTCCTGGCTGATTGTTATTGCTAAAATAGCACCCCTCAACAGCTCTTTTGAGAGCTAATGTTCTCCTGATGTGTTTTTTTTTTTGTGTGTTTTGCCCACTGACACTGCCTTATACAGCCCTATCTGTTGCAGCTGGACTTTGGTAATTGCTATTACTGTGCCAGCCAGGCCCTGCCTAACTATCTATGCTGCGAAACCTACCTATGCCTACCTAACTACTGGGGCACCTACTTACCTATACGGGGACACCTACCTATGCCTACCTACCTACCTAAACTAGGGCACCTACCTATGTCTACCTACCTATACTGGGACTCCTACCTATGCCTACCTACCTATACTGGGACTCCTACCTATGCCTAGCTAACTACTGGGGCACCTACCTATGCCTACCTACCTATACTGGGACTCCTACCTATGCCTAGCTAACTACTGGGGCACCTACCTATGCCTACCTACCTATACTGGGACTCCTACCTATGCCTAGCTAACTACTGGGGCACCTACCTATGCCTACCTACCTATACTGGGACACCTGCCTATGCCTACAGTGGTGTGAAAAACTATTTGCCCCCTTCCTGATTTCTTATTCTTTTGCATGTTTGTCACACTTAAATGTTTCTGCTCATCAAAAATCGTTAACTATTAGTCAAAGATAACATAATTGAACACAAAATGCAGTTTTAAATGATGGTTTTTATTATTTAGTGAGAAAAAAAACCTCCAAATCTACATGGCCCTGTGTGAAAAAGTGATTGCCCCCCTTGTTAAAAAATAACTTAACTGTGGTTTATTACACCTGAGTTCTATTTCTGTAGTCACCCCCAGGCCTGATTACTGCCACACCTGTTTCAATCAAGAAATCACTTAAATAGGAGCTATCTGACACAGAGAAGTAGACCAAAAGCACCTCAAAAGCTAGACATCATACCAAGATCCAAAGAAATTCAGGAACAAATGAGAACAAAGTACTGTAATTGAGATCTATCAGTCTGGTAAAGGTTATAAAGCCATTTCTAAAGCTCTGGGACTCCAGCGAACCACAGTGAGAGCCATTATCCACAAATGGCAAAAACATGGAACAGTGATTAACCTTCCCAGGAGTGGCTGGCCGACCAAAATTACCCCAAGAGCGCAGAGAAAACTCATCCGAGAGGCCACAAAAGACCCCAGGACAACATCTAAAGAACTGCAGGCTTCACTTGCCTCAATTAAGGTCATTGTTCACGACTCCAACATAAGAAAGAGACTGGGCAAAAACGGCCTGCATGGCAGATATCCAAGGCGCAAACCACTTTTAAGCAAAAAGAACATTAAGGCTCGTCTCAATTTTGCTAAAAAAACATCTCAATGATTGGCAAGACTTTTGGGAAAATACCTTGTGGACCGACGAGACAAAAGTTGAACTTTTTGGAAGGTGCGTGTCCCGTTACATCTGGCGTAGAAGTAACACAGCATTTCAGCAAAAGAACATCATACCAACAGTAAAATATGGTGGTGGTAGTGTGATGGTCTGGGGTTGTTTTGCTGCTTCAGGACCTGGAAAGCTTGCTGTGATAGATGGAACCATGAATTCTACTGTCTACCAAAAAATCCTGAAGGAGAATGTCCGGCCATCTGTTCGTCAACTCAAGCTGAAGCGATCTTGGGTGCTGCAGCAGGACAATGACCCAAAACACATCAGCAAATCCACCTCTGAATGGCTGAAGAAAAACAAAATGAAGACTTTGGAGTGGCCTAGTCAAAGTCCTGACCTGAATCCTATTGAGATGTGAACTTAAAAAGGCGGTTCATGCTAGAAAACCCTCAAATAAGCTGAATTACAACAATTCTGCAAAGATGAGTGGGCCAAAATTCCTCCAGAGCGCTGTAAAAGACTTGTTGCAAGTTATCGCAAACGCTTGATTGCAGTTATTGCTGCTAAGGGTGGCCCAACCAGTTATTAGGTTCAGGGGGCAATTTCTTTTTCACACAGGACCATGTAGGTTTTGAGTTATTTTTCTCACTAAATAATAAAAACCATAATTTAAAACTGCATTTTGTGTTCAATTATGTTATCTTTGACTAATAGTTAACGGTTTTTGATGAGCAGAAACATTTAAGTGTGACAAACATGCAAAAGAATAAGAAATCAGGAAGGGGGCAAATAGTTTTTCACACCACTGTACCTACCTATACTGGGACTCCTACCTATGCCTAGCTAACTACTGGGGCACCTACCTATGCCTATCTACCTATACTGGGACACCTACCTATGCCTACCTACCTATACTGGGACTCCTACCTATGCCTAGCTAACTACTGGGGCACCTATCTATGCCTACCTACCTTTACTGGGACTCCTACCTATGCCTAGCTAACTACTGAGGCACCTACCTACGCCTATCTACCTATACTGGGGCACCTACCTATGCCTTCCTACATACAAGAAGATAATAAGGTCGTTGCTTCATAGTGGACAGACCAAATTTGATCAGCTGGACAGTCACTGTTGTTCTATCATTGAGCTACCACAGCCTGGCAACCATATGAGCTTGAAAACCGCCACAGCCTGCACTCTCGCCATGGTGCGCACCAGTCCAGCACGGCCGTCACTACGCAAACAGCTGTTTGCAGTGCGTTACACAGTGCGTTTGGTGTGTCAGTGTGAAGCAGTACTCTAATTACACTCCCTGATTGATGTATACACATGCAAGACGTTTTAAAGCACTTTAGGCCTGCAATTTAGCATTTCAATGTGATTTCTGCCCATAAAACGCTGCTCTGCGTCAAATCCAGATTTTTCCCCAGGATTTTTGGCATCTATCCCACTCCGCCATGCCCCCCTCCAGGTGTTAGACCCCTTGAAACATCTTTTCCATCACTTTTGTTGCCAGCATAAGTGTTTCTAGTTTTCAAAGTTCGCATCCTCATTGAAGTCTATTGCGGTCCGCGAAAGTTCACGCGAACCGAACCTTTCGCGGAAGTTCGCGAACCGAAAATCAGAGGTTCGGGCCATCTCTATTCACAATTTGTGATCTCATACACATTATGTAATGTTTTTTAATTTGTAAAACATTATTGTAAATTAAATACAACACAATATTTTTTAGTTCCTCAGACAGCAAAATTCCTCAGCCACTTAGGGCCCTTTTCCACCAGCGCATTTGCGCTGGCTGAATCGCAAAGACGCAAACTGCTAGCGATTTTACAATCGCTACGGTTTGCTTTTTAACATAGGAATCGCGGTAGGTCATTTCCACTACCACGATTTGTTTTTTACGGGAACACGAACGCGCGGCGGAGCGATATTTGCCGCGATTTTGCTATGCAGTGCATAGCATAGCAAAATCGCGGCAGCAAATGTCGGGGAATCGCCGGTAATTGCGATTCAGCAATCGGTAGCGTTCAGCGTGAACGCTAGCGACTGCTAGTGGAAAAGGGCCCTTACTCTGATTCCACATGCCTCCCTGTACTATACATGTGACCCTATTGAAACTGTATTTAAATGCCTTTATGTTTGTTATCTCTTTTGAGTGAGCCTATACAGCTTGAGAAAGGAGCTTGTCTCCGAAACAGCGTCTGTCGCTGTCCGTGGGCGCTATCTTTATGCAATAAAGAGCTTGAATACATCCACGTGGTGCTGCTGATCTCTTCAACCGATCCCTGTACTATACTGCATGTCTCCCATGCTCTAAATGTATGCCTCTCCTTTTTCCTTGTATCAATGTGTTTTTTGCTTGTCTCAATGTATATCTTCCATGTTTGTCCTTGCAATGTCTGTCATATTATATACTACTGCCCATGCCATGTAAACCACAAATAATTCTGGGTATGACAATCATCATACTTGGCGAATAAAGCTATTCTGTTTCTGATTCTTTAGCTTACCCAAGATCTAAATGTGCATTCATCACTTCATAAAAGCTGAACATGTTGGTTAGCCAAGACCTGCCTTTAGTAAACCCAAGCTGATGAGCTGAAAATAGTTACATAGTTACATAGTTATTTTGGTTGAAAAAAGACATAGGTCCATCAAGTTCAATCAGAGAACAAAGTACAACACCAGCCTGCTCCCTCACATATCCCTGTTGATCCAGAGGAAGGCAAAAAAAACACTTACAAGGCATGGTCCAATTAGCCCCAAAAGGGAAAAAAAATCCTTCCCGACTCCAGATGGCAATCAGATAAAATCCCTGGATCAACATCATTAGGTATTACCTAGTAATTGTAGCCATGGATGTCTTTCAAAGCAAGGAAAGCATCTAAGCCCCCTTTAAATGCAGGTATAGAGTTTGCCATAACGACTTCCTGTGGCAATGCATTCCACATCTTAATCACTCTTACTGTAAAGAACCCTTTCCTAAATAAATGGCTAAAACATTTTTCCTCCATGCGCAGATCATGTCCTCTAGTCCTTTGAGAAGGCCTAGGGACAAAAAGCTCATCCGCCAAGCTATTATTTAGCCCTCTGATGTATTTATACATGTTAATTAGATCCCCTCTAAGGCGTCTTTTCTCTAGACTAAATAAACCCAGTTTATCTAACCTTTCTTGATAAGTGAGACCTTCCATCCCACGTATCAATTTTGTTGCTCGTCTCTGTACCTGCTCTAAAAATGCAATATCTTTTTTGTAATGTGGTGCCCAGAACTGAATTCCATATACCAGATGTGGCCTTACAAGAGAGTTAAACAGGGGCAATATTATGCTAGCATCTCGAGTTTTCATGTCCCTTTTAATGCATCCCAAAATGTTGTTAGCTTTAGCTGCAGCGCCTTGGCATTGAGTACGATTATTTAACTTGTTGTCGATGAGTACTCCTAAGTCCTTCTCCAAGTTTGATGTCCCCAACAGTATCCCATTTATTTTGTATGATGCTAGACCATTGGTATGACCAAAATGCATGACTTTACATTTTTCAACATTTAACTTCATTTGACATGTATGTGCCCATATAGCCATCCTATCCAGATTCTGTTGCAATATGACAATATCTTCCTGAGAGTTGATGATTCTGCACAATTTTGTATCATCTGCAAAAATAGCAACATTGCTCACTACTGCATCTATTAGGTCATTAATATCTACTAGGTCATTAATAGATTATTTTGCGCTATAAAATCTTGTAAAGTGTTTCTTAGAATACCATCAAAAGTTAACACACAACTGATGGTAACAGCTAAGGGGTCTGTAGTTTTCCTGTTCTGATCTTTTTCCCTTCTTAAATAAGGAAAAACATCAGCTTTACGCCAGTCATAGGGAACTGACCTGCTTGAATGAGAATCATAGAAAATAAGATTAAGTCCACCAACCCAGAGTTTATTAAAGTTTACACCCTTTCCCACGTATTTTTTTTACTGTATTTGTATATTATTATTACACAATGACTGGCAGAGGTAGAGGGCGAGGCACCACCAGGAGAGGCAGCTCCATTGGCAGCAGCAGCAGGTCTGTCACTGGTCCGCCGCCAGCCACTGACCGCAGAGTTGTGGAGGAGGGAGCAGAGGTGCAACAGCAGCACATTGCAGCACTCCACAGCAGGCCTCCACCACCGCTTGAGGTCATGGTCACAGTGACCCCATCGACCAGCCTGCCCTTACTGAGCTCGTTCTTCACCCCAGGGACCGCAAGCGCTTTGAGGGATGCTGTGGAGCAGTTTGAGGAGGAGATGACCAAGGTGCTGCCTCCCACCAACAGGCACATCCGGGTGCTGAACGGGTTGCTTGCCCAGGCCATGTGCTCCCAGCTCCTGCCATATTCGTTTGTGCAGGAGGGGAGTGACATGAGAGCGCTGCTGCAGGTTGGGATCCCGCAGTGGCAAGTCCCCAGCCGCCACTATTTTCGTGCATGGCGATTCTAGCACTGCACCGCTTTGTGGATTCATGGAGCAGCCGTTTTGGGACAGACCGCTATCTGTCCTTTATGGCCCACTGGGCCAGCCTGGTGGAATGCCCGAGCGACGAAGCAGCAAGTCCACCCTCGAGCGCATCAGCGGCAGCAGCGGCACCAGTCACCCACTATGTGGTGCCACCGCGCGGGGTCAAGGGGGAAGCAGCAGCTCCCACCGGCAAGCAAACCCGTCTGAACAGCAGCGTGAAGGCCCGCCACTGCCAAGCGCTGCTAGAGATGAGAAGCCTGGGGATAAACAGCTTGATGGCAGCCAATGTGCTCCGGTACCTCAGGGAGCAGGAGAAGACATGGCTGACCCCCAGAGGCCTCACAGTCGGAATAGTGGTGTCCGACAATGCCGCCAACCAGGGGCGTCTCTAGCCATTTTGTCACTCCAGGTGAGAAATCCTGTGATGCCCCCCCCCCACCCCCCGTGATTGCCCCCCACCCCCTTACCCCCCACCCCCGTGGTGAACACCACCCGTGGTGAACCCCACCCTCAAGACCCCCGAAAATCATAATACAGCAGCGTTTCACCAGAAAATCAGAAAATACACTTATTGCGGCATGGGTTCACCAGAAAATAGTTGTAATGCAACAGAGCGTTTCACCATAAAATATACTTATTGAGGCATGCACTCACACAAACCACACACATACAATATACACATAGTACACACTATACACACAACACACACACTATACACAGTACACACAGTATACCCGCACACTATACACACACACACTATACACACACAGCACACAGTAGACATACACTATACACACACACTATGCTGCTACCAGGGGAGGACTGGGACATTTTGGCCTGGGGGGAAGCATAGAGTTGAGGCCCATTATCATGGCAGCCTCAGCCCAAATTATTAAGTCGCATTTGCAAATTGTTAGTGATTGCTATTGCGATTTTGTCCTGCACTAGCCCAGAGAGAGGAGGGGTGGAGTGAGACTGAGAATAGCAGGAGATGGAGCAGAGAGCTTATCTGTATTGCAGTCCCACATTACACAGAGACTAGTTGCCAGTAATAGGACTGCTGTCCCTGCCAGTCTCTCACACAAGTTAGAAAGCAGCCCTCCTGGAGTCTAGGGACTGTCAAAACTTTTCAACCTGTTTAACACCTTATCTGCACATGCAGTCATTATAACAATGGGGAGAGACCAGACAGATTTTTTTCCCATGGACGCTCCAGACGAGCTCTGCATCATGCTGTGTATATTTACCAGCTTGCCTGCCCTCTAATTGCAGTTTTATCAGCTAGCCTAGTATTTCACTTTGCCTTACAAGAACAAATCTGAATATACCAGACACCAGACCAGCCCTAAATCACTGAATGAAAGGCGGCCTGGGGGGCAGTCCATGCCTGGCTGCTACACTCAGTCATCCACGCAGTTACCAGTAGCAGAGAAAGAGGAACTGAATGAATCAGTGAATTAGTTAAGAGTGAAGAGTCAGGACTCAGGAGCTGATGCTGTACTCGGAGTCTTCTCTCATTGACTCATTACTGTGGTTCTTTGAATCATTGAGCTGAAGGAACTGAATTAATCCGTCAGTGAATCAGTTATGAGTCCAGTCAGGCGCTGCTGCTAGCAGTAGTGTAAACTGATACCTGAGTGAGCTGAGGCATTTCTTCTCTCACTACTCAGTGCAGCAGCGCTCCTGCCTCCTCCTGCCACTCTAGGCAAGAATTTATAGCTGCCTGGTGGGTGAGACGCCTGTGCCACCAACCTGCTGGCTGCCATCAGCAGGGGAGACTTGGTCCACATCCCCTGCTTGGCCCACGTCCTCAACCTGGTGGTGCAAAAGTTCATGCGCACCTACCAGGGGATGGAGGAGCTGTTAGAAGCGGCGCAGAAAATTGTGCGCACTTTCCGCCGCTCATCTACTGTCGCAGAAAAACTGGCAGACATTCAGCAGCACGAGGGCCTGCCACCACACCGCCTCATCATTGATGTGCCAACTCGCTGGAACTCCACCCTGGCGATGTTGGAGCGGCTGGTTGAGCAGAGGAGGGCTGTCAACCGGTACATCGTGGATGGCACTGTCGACGGCACCACCAAACTCCAGCTCCTTACCAATGCACAGTGGGGGCAGATGCAGCAGGTCTGCTTGGTGTTGGCTCCCTTCCTGCAAGGAACCAACCTGGTGAGCGAACAACAGGCACCCCTCTGCCAGTGGGTGCCCTTTGGTTGTCTGCTGGACAGGGCACTTGGCGATTTGGTGGATTTGGGAGAGGAGGCCCTGAACCAGCTGGAACAGCAGCCATTTGCGCAGTCCACTGCTGCACAGGTATTTGAGTCCCTGGAGGAGGACGAGGAGGAGTTGGAGGCGCTGGACGTTGCTGCTGAGGGGGAACAGCAGAGCGCAGCAGCAGTGGTGCAAGGGTGGAGAGAGGAGGAAGAGGCTCAGGGGCCAGGAGGAGGAGGACGCTGACCCTGATGTCTCTGTTGGACGGACCACGCTGCTCCCCATGGCAGCACACATGCTGCGCTGCCTGCGCACAGACCCCAGGGTCAAGCAGATGCAAGCGAGGGAGGACGCCTGCATCAGCATGATCCTGGATCCACGGCTGAGGGGGAGGTGGGCTCAGTTTCTGCCTGCTAGAGACCATGAGCAGCGAACAAGAGAGTTGCAGCAACTCCTTGTTCGGCGACTGGAGGAAGCCTTCCCCCAGCCTTCCACCCCCTCTGTCACTGTCCAGCCAGCACAGCAGCCGGTGCCTGCGGCCATCAGCAGCGTCAGGCGCCCAGGAGACCTGCTGTCATTGACGCAGGCGCTCTACATGACAGTAGAGCAGCCGAGAGAGGAGGTGTCCTTCAGTGGGCTTGACACCGGCAGTGCGGAGCCTGTGGTCCCCATGGAGTACTGGGTGGAGCGTTTGCACATCTGGAGTGAGCCGGCGCAGAACGCCCTGGAAGTATTGTCTTGCCCCCCTTCCAGCGTGCTGTCCGAGAGGTGCTTCAGTGTGGTCGGTGGCTTGGTCACCGAGAAGCGCTCTCGTCTGTCCCCAGAGGGCGTGGACAGACTGACATTTTTGAAGATTAACCAGGCCTGGATTGAAGGCATGTTCCAGGCACCTGTTGTCGGCGAGAGGAGGACATGAGGTGCCTGGGAATCATTGTTTGACATCAACCTTCAGTCCCTGGGTCCTGATAATTTGGCCAGGTTTTTCTTTAGTTGCCGTGTTACTAATGCTAGGTACCATGGCCCGTGACATGCCTGCTGCTGCCACACGTCACTCCTCCTCCTGCTGCTGCTGTATTTATTTATTTATGATTTTATTTATTTATGTATGTATTTATTTATTGCTGACCGGAACCCCCTGCTCTTGGTGTTTATTTACAGCCGTACTACCAGCACTAGGTACCATGGCCCCGTTACATTGCCTGCTGCCAAACGTCACTCCTCCTCCTCCTCCTCCTCCTCCTGCTGCTGCTTTATTTAACCTCCTGCTGTCTGTAGTCCCACCGCCAGGGTCCACAGAATTATGCGCTGCTGCCATGCACCACTAGCTATTACGCCACTACAATAGCTGTATACTTTTGTAAAGAAAAAAAAAATTCTGAGGTGTCTGGGTTGCAAAACTGTGCTGTCCCAGTTGTGCATTGGACACAATGTGGGCTTTACGACCGCTGTTCGGAACCTCCTGATCTTGCTGTTTATTTACAGCCGTGGTACCAACGCTAAGTACCATTGCCCCGTTACATTGCCTGCTGCCACACATCACTCCTCCTCCTGCTGCTGCTGTATTTATCCTTCTGCTGTCTGTGTTCCCACTGCCAGTGTCCACAGAATACATTGCCTGCTGCCATACGTCACTCCTCCTGCTGTATTTATCCTCCTGCTGTCTGTGTTCTCACCGCCAGGGTCCACAGAATCATGCGCTGCTGCCATGCACCACTAGCTATTACGCCACTACAATAGCTGTATACTGTTTTATAAAAAAAAATATCTTAGGTGTCTGGGTTGAAAACTGTGTTGTCCCAGTTGTGCATTGGACACAATGTGGGCTTCACGACTGCTGACCGGAACCCCCTGCTCTGTTTATTTACAGCTGTACTACCAGCACTAGGTACCATGGCCCCGTTACATTGCCTGCTGCCAAACGTCACTCCTCCTCCTCCTCCTGCTGCTGCTTTATTTAACCTCCTGCTGTCTGTAGTCCCACCGCCAGGGTCGACAGAATTATGCGCTGCTGCCATTCGCCACTAGCTATTATGCCACAAATTTAGCTATGATGGTGTTGAAGATAAAATTTTACAACAGTAGAGTTCTGTAAGGGAAAAACATTAAGTTGGGTTCAAGAGGAAAAATATGAACACAGAAGAAGAAGAAGAAGAAGTAGAAGGAGAAGAAGGAGAAGGAGAAGAAGAAAGAGAAGAAGAAGGAGAAGAAGGAGAAGAAGAAGGAGGAGAAGAAGAAGAAGAAGAAGAAGAAGAAGAAGGAAAAGAAAGAGAAGGAGGAGAAGAAGAAGAAGAAGAAGAAGAAGAAGGTAATGATTGATGACGAGAAAGAAGATGGTAAAACAGAAAAAGAAAACGGTGAAGAAAAAGATGGAGAGAACAAAAAGAAGAAATGCAGAAGAAAAATTTTCCATCACATTTTTTTTTTGTTTTTTTTAATTACACCTATTTTAAAAAAAAACGCATCCGAATTCGCGAACACTAATTTTTTCCTGAATTTTGGTATTGACCCCAAACCGAATTTGAATCCGAATCGAATTCGGCTATCGCAACCGAATCCGAATTTTCCCCGGACCCGAATTCGAATGTACCCGAATCGAATTTTGGTACATTCGAGCATGCCAAACTGACACACACAACAACTAAAATCACAACACAACTAGCTATCTACACAACAATACAACAGTGGCATAGTACAGGTATTAAGCTGCAAAAACGCTGGGTTTTTACACAGGAATGCACTTGCTTTAGCCAAACACAACACCGACTGGAGATCTCTCTCAGTGGCAGTCTAAGCAAGGACGACTATTTCCATCATGGCCGCCGCTTTATATACAGGGGGAGCTGGCCAGAGTTTCCCTCTATGATTGGTTGCTAGGGCTTCTGCTGGGAGCCCTCTGATTGGCTCAATTACGTCATCTCCTTAGTTACAGCATTCGGATCTGGATATCTGCCAGATATCCACTGATATCCGGGTATGCGGCCAAATATCCGCATAGAGCTATCCGGATTTGGGCCCAGGTATCCGGGATCCGGATCCGGCCGGATAGCGTAAAAATGGTCGGATATCCGGGTTACCCGGATATCGGAATCCGGATGAGCAACCCTGGGTATGAGAGACAAAACCATCAGTTTCGATTACAAGGAGAAAAAATACACAAGACAGGAGCAGTTAAGGAGAGCTGAAAGAATACCTTCCCCAATAATGAATAGCAGGAAAGACTGTATGAGAGTAGGCATGCTGTTCTCTCTGATGCCTCCTGACAGTTTAAATCCTTCAGGGGTCCTCTGCACTCCTCCCTCCCTGCATCTTCTGTGTACATGTGCATGATCATGTCACAGCATGGGGAACACTCCAAGGCTGCCAGGTGCATGTGAAGGTTGGGAGTGGTGACAAGTAGAGATGGCCCGAACGGTTCACAGGCGTACGGTTCCTGGCAAACTTCCGGGGGTTTGCGATCGTGGAGAACCGCAAACTTTTCCAGAAGTTCGGTTCACCCCGATAATGCACCATTCTGGTCAACATTGACCCTCTACATCACAGTCAGCAGGCGCATTGTAGCCAATCAGGCTACACTCCCTCCTCGAGCCACCCCCCCCCCCCTATCCCCTTATAAAAGGCAGGCATCGCCGGCCATTTTACTCACTCGTGTGCCTGCAGTAAATAGAGAAGGGACAGCTGCTGCTGCTGCAGACTCTCATAGAGAAAGATTAGTTAGGCTCTTGTAGGCTTGTTAGCTTGCTCCTTGCTGATTCTTATTGCTAAAATAGCACCCCACAACAGCTCTTTTGAGAGCTAATCTTGTTCTTGTGATCTTTTTTTTTTTTCTGTGTGTCCCACTGACACTTGTCATACTGTGTGTGTGCCACTGCCAGGCCCAGCACATTCAGTGACTACCTGTGTGTGTGACAGGTGCACATTGTAATACCCAGTACTGCATATACCTACCTGTTGTTCACAGTGCACCAACCTACCTACGTGAGCTGAGCGCACGCAGTGTCACTGTGCCTGTCCGCTACCTGTTTGTTTGTGACAGGTGCACATTGTAATACCCATTACTGCATATACCTACCTACCTGTTGTTCACAGTTCACCCACCTACCTACGTGAGCTGAGTGCACGCAGTGTCACTGTGCCTGTCCGCTACCTGTCTGTGTGTGACAGGTGCACATTGTAATACCCATTACTGCATATACCTACCTACCTGTTGTTCACAGTTCACCCACCTACCTACGTGAGTTGAGCGCACGCAGTGTCACTGTGCTTGTCCGCTACCTGTCTGTGTGTGACAGGTGCACATTGTAATACCCATCACTGCATATACCTACCTGTTGTTCACTTCAGTGCACTCACCTACCTACGTGAGCGCACGCAGTGTCACTGTGCCTGTTCGCTACACGTCTGTGCAGGTGCACATTTTAATACCCATCACTGCATATACCTACCTGTTGTATTCAGTGCACCCACCTCATCACTGCATATACCTACCTGTTATGTTCAGTGCACCCACCTACCTACGTGAGTGCACGCAGTGTGATATACCACTCCGTGCATACCTGTTAACTGCACCTGTGTCGAGTCAGTGCATACCTTTCACTTCACCTCCCCCGATATGGACACAATGGTCAAAACAGGCAGGGGTAGAGGCAGATCCAGAGGAATCTGGAAGCTGTAACAGGTACAGGAGAAAAAAGAAACCGCAGGGACACCGGGAGCCCTTATGGTGTATTGTCTTCAGATAAATGGCTTAAAGAGAACCCGAGGTGGGTTTGAAGAATATTATCTGCATACAGAGGCTGGATCTGCCTATACAGCCCAGCCTCTGTTGCTATCCCAAACCCCCCTAAGGTCCCCCTGCACTCTGCAATCCCTCATAAATCACAGCCACGCTGCTGACAAACAGCTTGTCAGAGCTGGCTGTGTTTATCTCTATAGTGTCAGTCTGCTGCTCTCCCCGCCTCCTGCAGAACTCCAGTCCCCGCCTGCATCCCTTCCCTCCCTGCTGAATGGAGGGAAGGGACAGGGGCAGGGACCGGAGCTATGCAGGAGGCGGGGGAGCAGCTGAGACTGACACTACAGATGTAAACACAGCCTCACAACACGGCTGTGATTTATGAGGGATTGCAGAGTGCAGGGGGACCTTAGTGGGGTTTGGGATAGCAACAGAGGCTGGGCTGTATAGGCAGATCCAGCCTCTGTATGCAGATAACATTCTTTAAACACACCTCAGGTTCTCTTTAAGAGTAATAATACTCACAAGTGTGGGTTGCTGTAGAGGCAACCACTCAATTAGGCATGTGGGGAAAGCCCGTCCCCACTCGGTCTTTTATAAGGGTGATCGCTGCTCCTTCGAAAAAACTTCACTCCTAATCTGTCATGAAGAACCCCACTAAGTGGGGTGGTATAATAGGGTATCGGAAAAGGTAGGAGGTGCCCTTGTAGTATATTCTTATTTCACTCTTTATGTATAACTATGTAGGAAAAGTCTGCCTACCTTAAATCAGGAGACTTCACTTAATAAAGGAATAAAGTTGTTTTATTGACATAAGCACTTCAGACAACGCGTTTCGTGGCTCAAACTGCTTCCTCGGGTCAAATTAGCATGCTGGGACAGTACTGGGACAGTCTTACCACAAATCTGGGTGCCAAAACCGATTTAAGGTAGGCAGACTTACTACAAGCACTACATCCGTTGCATTTGACGCTTTGCAGGAGTTAATTGGTGGGGAATTAACTGATTCACAGCCATTATTGTTACAACCAGATGAAGGCGCTAAGCAAGTTACACCACCTCATATGTCTGAGTTAGGCGGCGACACTATGGATGTAACGTGTGAGGAGGAGGAGGATGAAGTACCTGCTGTTGGTGCAGTTTTGGAGGTGTCTGAGGCAAGTGAAGCTGGGCAGGATGATTATGATGATTATGATGATACGGATCCCACATGGGTTCCTAATAGACAAGATGACCAAGGGGACAGTTCAGAGGGGGAGTCAGAGAGGAGTAGGAGGAGACGAGTTCCTGAAAGAAGCAGGGGGAGCTCATCGTCAGAAACAGCTGGTGGCAGTGTCCGGCGCCATGCCCTTCAATGTCAGCTGCTGATGCCACCAATTGAGCCGTGGAAAGGCCAACACTCACGTAGGGACAAGTGTCTTACGAAGGCACATGGAGAAAAGGCACAAACTGCAATGGGAAGAGCACCTGAGCAAAAGCAGCACACAAAGGAAAAGCTTTCTCCCTTGCGCCTTCATAGCCACCCTCTTCCACTCCGCCTCTGACCTTGAGCAGTTCCTGCTCCTCTGCCCACAGCAGTCAGATGTCCGTGAAGGAAATCTTTGAGCAGAAGAAGCCAATTTCTGCCAGCCACCCCCTTGCCCGGCGTCTGACAGCAGTAAATTTGTGGCCATTGGGACACCACAGTGAAAGATAACAGGCCGCAATTATTTCTCTAAAAAGGTGATACCCAAACTGTACTGTGAAGTTGAGAGGCAAGTGATGTCATCTCTGGCACACAGCGTTGGGTCAAGGGTCCACCTGACCACGGATGCCTGGTCTTCCAAGCACGGTCAGGGCAGGTACAAACCTTACAAAGCCCATAGCTCTCCTGGCTGCTCTTAACAAACAGGTGGATCAGTGGCTGACCCTGCACAAGCTGGAGATTGGCAACGTGGTGTGTGACGATGGCAGCAATCTCCTTTCCGCTTTGAATTTAGGAAAGCTGACACATTGCATTTAAAACACCTTGCATGTGTATATATCAATCAGGGAGTGTAATTAGAGTACTGCTTCACACTGACACACCAAACTCACTGTGTAACGCACCGCAAACAGGTGTTTGCGTAGTGACAGCTGTGCTGGACTGGTGCGCACCATGGCGAGAGTGCAGGCCATGGCTGTGTTCAAGCCCATATGGTTGCCGGGCTGTGGTAGCTCAACAACTGTGACTGTCCAGCTGATCAAATTTGGTCTGTCCACAATGAGGCAACGACCTTATTATCTTTGGTGTGCCACCCCCTGAGACACTCATATAGTCGGCGGTCATTGCTTCATTGTGATACGCAAGCCCCTTCACCGCGGCAAGGTATTGATCACGAAGGGGAATGGGCACATGTACATGCCTTTTGTTTTGTTGTTGCTGCTGCACTGCAGCCAGAAAAATTAGGTAGGCATGAACACGCACCAGAAAAATATGTATAGCGGCCGCTGCTAGCAGCGGCCTTAAAAATTCAGGAATCCACCTGGAGTCCTGGACTGTGTTGGTGGTGGTGGAGAAGGCAGTCAAGCGGCCTGCAGGCAGAGATGCTGTGTGGGGAGCGACTTAGTCTTGGGGCAGGCAGCCAGTCAAATGGCGTGCAGGCAGAGATGCTGTGTGTGGGGACTGACTTAGTCTTCAGGCAGGCAGTAGCCCTCCGAGATCCATGCCTCATTCATTTTGATAAAGGTGAGGTACTGAACACTTTTGTGACTTAGGCGACTTCTCTTCTCAGTGACAATGCCTCCAGCTGCGCTGAAGGTCCTTTCTGACAGGACACTTGAGGCAGGCCAAGACAGAAGTTGGATGGCAAATTGGGACAGCTCTGGCCACACCACAGGTCAAGCCTGCCCACCCAGTAGTCCAAGGGTTCATTGCTGCTCAAGGTGTCTACATCCGCAACTGCCAGTCCAGGCATTGGGGGAGCATGGATCCAGAAGCGCTAAGGTGAGGTGATGGACTAAAGAATGTCTGCATGTCCGACATCACCATGATATGTCCTGCGGTGTCCTTGCCTGCGTGGACATGGGAGAAGGACTACTGGCAGTGGTACCTTTATTGCGTTGTGCTGTGACAGCATCCTTAAACGCGTTGTAAAGCATAGTTGCCAGCTTGTTCTGCATGTGCTGCATCCTTTCTGCCTTCTGGTGAGTTGGTAACATGTCTGGCACTTTGTGCCTATACCGAGGGTCTAGGAGCGTGGCCACCCAGTACAGCTCATTCCCCTTGAGTTTTTTTTATACGGGGGTCCCTCAACAGGCTGGACAGCATGAAAGACGCCATCTGCACAAAGTTTGATGCAGACGTACTATCCTTCTCCACTTGGTCTTCCTCAGGGATTTCAGGTAAGTCCTCCTCCTCCTCCACCCAGCCATGAACAATACCACGGGAACGTTGAGCAGCACAAGCCCCCTGCAACACCTGCTGCGGTTGTTCTTCTGCCACCGCCTCCTCCTCCTTCAAAGAAACACCTTCCTCATCATCCTCTGCCCACAGCAGTCAGATGTCCGTGAAGGAAATCTTTGAGCAGAAGAAGCCAATTTCTGCCAGCCACCCCCTTGCCCGGCGTCTGACAGCAGTAAATTTGTGGCCATTGGGACACCACAGTGAAAGATAACAGGCCGCAATTATTTCTCTAAAAAGGTGATACCCAAACTGTACTGTGAAGTTGAGAGGCAAGTGATGTCATCTCTGGCACACAGCGTTGGGTCAAGGGTCCACCTGACCACGGATGCCTGGTCTTCCAAGCACGGTCAGGGCAGGTACAAACCTTACAAAGCCCATAGCTCTCCTGGCTGCTCTTAACAAACAGGTGGATCAGTGGCTGACCCTGCACAAGCTGGAGATTGGCAACGTGGTGTGTGACGATGGCAGCAATCTCCTTTCCGCTTTGAATTTAGGAAAGCTGACACATTGCATTTAAAACACCTTGCATGTGTATATATCAATCAGGGAGTGTAATTAGAGTACTGCTTCACACTGACACACCAAACTCACTGTGTAACGCACCGCAAACAGGTGTTTGCGTAGTGACAGCTGTGCTGGACTGGTGCGCACCATGGCGAGAGTGCAGGCCATGGCTGTGTTCAAGCCCATATGGTTGCCGGGCTGTGGTAGCTCAACAACTGTGACTGTCCAGCTGATCAAATTTGGTCTGTCCACAATGAGGCAACGACCTTATTATCTTTGGTGTGCCACCCCCTGAGACACTCATATAGTCGGCGGTCATTGCTTCATTGTGATACGCAAGCCCCTTCACCGCGGCAAGGTATTGATCACGAAGGGGAATGGGCACATGTACATGCCTTTTGTTTTGTTGTTGCTGCTGCACTGCAGCCAGAAAAATTAGGTAGGCATGAACACGCACCAGAAAAATATGTATAGCGGCCGCTGCTAGCAGCGGCCTTAAAAATTCAGGAATCCACCTGGAGTCCTGGACTGTGTTGGTGGTGGTGGAGAAGGCAGTCAAGCGGCCTGCAGGCAGAGATGCTGTGTGGGGAGCGACTTAGTCTTGGGGCAGGCAGCCAGTCAAATGGCGTGCAGGCAGAGATGCTGTGTGTGGGGACTGACTTAGTCTTCAGGCAGGCAGTAGCCCTCCGAGATCCATGCCTCATTCATTTTGATAAAGGTGAGGTACTGAACACTTTTGTGACTTAGGCGACTTCTCTTCTCAGTGACAATGCCTCCAGCTGCGCTGAAGGTCCTTTCTGACAGGACACTTGAGGCAGGCCAAGACAGAAGTTGGATGGCAAATTGGGACAGCTCTGGCCACACCACAGGTCAAGCCTGCCCACCCAGTAGTCCAAGGGTTCATTGCTGCTCAAGGTGTCTACATCCGCAACTGCCAGTCCAGGCATTGGGGGAGCATGGATCCAGAAGCGCTAAGGTGAGGTGATGGACTAAAGAATGTCTGCATGTCCGACATCACCATGATATGTCCTGCGGTGTCCTTGCCTGCGTGGACATGGGAGAAGGACTACTGGCAGTGGTACCTTTATTGCGTTGTGCTGTGACAGCATCCTTAAACGCGTTGTAAAGCATAGTTGCCAGCTTGTTCTGCATGTGCTGCATCCTTTCTGCCTTCTGGTGAGTTGGTAACATGTCTGGCACTTTGTGCCTATACCGAGGGTCTAGGAGCGTGGCCACCCAGTACAGCTCATTCCCCTTGAGTTTTTTTTATACGGGGGTCCCTCAACAGGCTGGACAGCATGAAAGACGCCATCTGCACAAAGTTTGATGCAGACGTACTATCCTTCTCCACTTGGTCTTCCTCAGGGATTTCAGGTAAGTCCTCCTCCTCCTCCACCCAGCCATGAACAATACCACGGGAACGTTGAGCAGCACAAGCCCCCTGCAACACCTGCTGCGGTTGTTCTTCTGCCACCGCCTCCTCCTCCTTCAAAGAAACACCTTCCTCATCATCCGAGTCTGACTCCTCTTCCCCACACGACTCTTCCTCCTCCTTCCCCCTCTGTGCTGCCGCAGTTGTTGAGGAAACATCTGATTCTGATGTAAATTGCTCCCACAACTGTTCCTGCCGTAATTGTTCCTCTTCACGCTCCTCCACAGCTTGATCCACCACTCTACGCATGGCACGCTCCAGGAAGTAAGCGTATGGGATCAAGTCGCCGATGGTTCCTTCCCTGCGACTCACCAGGTTGGTCACCTCCTCAAACGGCTGCATGAGCCTTCATGCATTTCGCATCAGTGTCCAGTTGTTGGGCCAGAACTGTTCTAGCAGGCAGATGAGAGAACATGACCAGGGTTGAATTCCAGCGAGTCGAGCTATCACATATCAAGCATCTCACCGGCAAGTTGTTTCTCCGCTGAATGTCTGCAAAGCGTGCCATGGCCGTGTAAGACCGCCTGAAATGCCCACACAACTTCCTGGCCTGCTTCAGGACATCCTCTAAGCCTGGGTACTTTGACACAAATCTTTGAATGACTAGATTCAACACATGTGCCATGCAATGGCCAGAGCTGTCCCAATTTGCCATCCAACTTCTGTCTTGGCCTGCCTCAAGTGTCCTGTCAGAAAGGACCTTCAGCGCAGCTGGAGGCATTGTCACTGAGAAGAGAAGTCGCCTAAGTCACAAAAGTGTTCAGTACCTCACCTTTATCAAAATGAATGAGGCAGGGATCCCGGAGGGCTACTGCCTGCCCGAAGACTAAGTCAGTCCCCACACACAGCATCTCTGCCTGCACGCCATTTGACTGGCTGCCTGCCCCAAGACTAAGTCACTCCCCACACAGCATCTCTGCCTGCAGGCCGCTTGACTGCCTTTTCCACCACCACCAACAGAGTCCAGGACTCCAGGTGGATTCCTGAATTTTTAAGGCCGCTGCTAGCAGTGGCGCTATACAAATTTTTCTGGTGCGTGTTCATGCCTACCTAATTTTTCTGGCTGCAGTGCAGCAGCAACAACAAAACAAAAGGCATGTACATGTGCCCATTCCCCTTCGTGATCATTACCTTGCCGCGGTGAAGGGGCTTGCGTATCACAATGAAGCAATGACCGCCAGCTATATGAGTGTCTCAGGGGGTGGCACACCAAAGATAATAAGGTCGTTGCCTCATTGTGGACAGACCAAATTTGATCAGCTGGACAGTCACAGTTGTTGAGCTACCACAGCCCGGCAACCATATGGGCTTGAACACAGCCATGGCCTGCACTCTCGCCATGGTGCGCACCAGTCCAGCACAGCTGTCACTACGCAAACACCTGTTTGCGGTGCGTTACACAGTGAGTTTGGTGTGTCAGTGTGAAGCAGTACTCGAATTACACTCCCTGATTGATATATACACATGCAAGGTGTTTTAAAGCACTTTAGACTTGCAATTTAGCATTCAATGTGATTTCTGCCCGCTACTTTGCGTCCAATCCGGATTTTTCCCGGGGACTTTTGGCATGTATCCCACTCCGCCATGCCCCCCTCCGGGTGTTAGACCCCTTGAAACATCTTTGCCATCACTTTTGTGGCTAGCATAAATTTTTCTAGTTTTCAAAGTTCGCTTCCCTATTGAAGTCTATTGCGGTTCGCGAAAGTTCGCGCGAAACGAACTTTCGCGGTAGCTTCGCAAACCCGGTTCACGAACCTAAAATCGGAGGTTCGGACCATCTCTAGTGACAAGTTGGTAGGGGAGTGGGAAGGAAATAACGTCATATTGGTTGAGTGGTAGCATCACAATGGCACAGCAGCTCAGCCTGTCTCATTAGCATCATTATCAGAAACAGAATCAGAATCTGAATTTATTAGCACACTTATTTGGGAGTTGCTCAACAAAGACAGATGTTATGAGACAGTATAGTAAAGGTTAACAGGGTGTAAAGCATTTATATTACAAGTGCACAGCCCTGTGATTAACTGCTTCATGGAAGATAAAACATTACTTTTTTATGCTGGTTCATCACAAAGCAGGGAAACCACACAAGGTTTAGAAGCTGCCTGTGTGCCTACACTATTTTATTGTAAGAGTTCAGTATATAACCACTGAAAGAAGGACTGGGAACATAGTTTGGGCAGGATGAAGGAGGTATGCAAAGGGCATAACAAAAGCCCCTTGGACCCCTGGCAGTCGCGCGGGGGGGGGGGGGGGGGAGCTAAGGAGGGCTGGTCCTGGGGTGCGGAGCAGCCGCAGCAGAGCTTAATACCATGTTGCGCTTCGCTAGCGGATAGGTCCTATTCAGAGTAGCTGCTACACACCCAATCACCTGGCTTCTGATACCTGTCAAAAGACATACAGTGTATGTTGCCACTAGGTGATTGGCTGCAGCTACACTAAAGAGGAACTAAGACAGTGAAGAGGACCTGTCCACCGATGGAACAAGGTACAATCTGAAGCTCCGCTGCCACCCTACTCTGAAGACTCTCCCTGGGGCAGGGGTGTGTGAAGGGGATGAGGGGAGCTAGCCTTCTGGATTTTTCAAGGGGGTGGGGGGCATTGGTTATTGCCTCTGACTTATGGTAATCTTGTTTGTTTCTGTTTTTACCTGCTGTTGCAGGCAGACATCTAATAATGAGGATAGGCAGCACACTGATCCTTTCTAAGCTGTGTTTGATGTTGCCAGTTTTATTTTTAAACTATGTACAGTCTCCAAAATGTGGAAGAGAGCAACAGAGATTAGTGTAGGAAGTTAAATATATTTAAATGCTGTTTGGGGTTAACCATGTGGGAGAGATTATGGATGGCTGCTTGCCTGCTGAAAGAGCTGCTAAAAGCACACTACTGAATTGAAGGGTACATTTGTATCTATTTTTTTTTATTCTAATTTTGGTATTTTGCCAATGTGCCTACAACAGGAAATGCTTCTTCAGCATTTTGTTTGGACTGGTTTACCTATGCTGGCACTGCAAAACTGTTGTTGGTAAAGGACTAAATTGACCTTAGGGCAAAAGTAAATATCAACAAGAGCAAGTAAAAGGATGACAAGGAGCAAAAGAATGCAAAAATAACATTTCACAGTGTTTAATGGAAGTGGGAAACAGAAGAGTGACCTGTCTGCTGATCACATTCTTTCATCATAAATCAAAGACAATAAGAGTTCCATGATCCCAAATACATTTAAGTCTATGAAAGTCTGTTTGACTACAAGATCATGAAAAACCTAGTTCATCTTTATAAAACAAAATCATTAGGTAGAATGGATACCATGGATACCATGAAAAATGTCTTTCTCCTAATGTGTATACAGTGAGACTCGGGTATATGTCATAAATTGTGCCCAAAAATCCCTGCCTCACTAAGCCAATCCCATTGGCCAACTATCACCATCTCTACTACCGTGATCTCTGTAACAGGTATCAGTTACTCCAAAACAGTTTTTCCTGTGTGAGAAATAAAGCTGTGGCACAGAACATCATCTATGGGAAGAATTGGTACTTGTTGTTGACAATAGCAGCCTGTCATATATCAGGTTCCATTTGAAAAAAATCACTGTGAAATGACATTTGTAAGCAGGACACACATTTCAGGGCAAACAACAGCCATTCTCACAAACACAGAGGAAGACAACGGCAGGGAACCCCTCTCCTTTGCTCATGAAGTAGCGTACAGACATCACATATAGACAGGGTGAGCCTTCCTTTTATCACTTTTCCATAGTTTTAGTAAAAAGGGGAGGATTCATACCAGACATGGGCGTAACAATAGGGGAGGCAGCCCCTGCTCTCACGGGGGGGGGGGGCCCTGGGGCCCGCTCAGGGACGTTTTTGGGTGCTGGAGGGGTCGCAGCATGAGGGGAGAGCTTGGCAGCACGTCGGTGGGGAGGGGGAACGGCCCTCCCCTCCCTCACCTTGGGCTCAGCGCTCCCCTCCAGCATTGAATAGTGGGTATGCTGGCGGCGGGGCAGCGGCAGATACATACCTTCCTTGCATTCCAGCGCAGATGTTTCTCCCTCTAGTATCTGACGCGGCGGGGCAGCGGCAGATACATACCTTCCTTGCATTCCAGCGCGGATGTTTCTCCCTCTAGTATCTGACGCGACTTCCTTTTTATACAGAAAGTCGCATCAGAAGCTAGAGAAAGGAACATCCGTGGAACGCAAGGAAGGTATGTATCTGCCGCTGCCTGCGGCCTGCATACCCACTATTCAATGCTGGAGGGGAGCCCAGAGGGGAGAGCCCAAGGTGACCGACCGACGTGCTGCCAAGCTCTCCCCTCATGCTGCGACCCCTCCAGCCCCCAAAAACGGCCCTGAGCGGGGGACCCGCTCAGAATTTCTGCAGGGGGGCCCGGCGATTGCTAGTTATGCTCTGATACCAGACTTCTGACTATTAAGAAGAGAGCAAGTTTCTTATCTGGATAAGAACCTAAGGGCCTTGGAGTGCTTTGAAGGACCTACAGGGTCTCATTTACCCTATTCCTAGACACTGCGCCTTTGGCCTCAATGCCATTTTGCACTAATAGGAATTTTTATATGATTAAGGAATAGGACAGAGTTTAAAAGAAAACACACTATCTGGCCACCATGATGACATAAAAGGGACTGATTAAAGTGAACCTTCAGACTAAAAATCTACTCAGCACCACTGAAAAGGCTTGGTGTTTCTTTAAGGGTTCGTTCACACCTAGGGCATTTTTTTAGAGAACCGGTGATTTTAAAAAATGCCCTAAAATCGCTTGTGCAATGAATCCTTACGGGATAGTTCATATCAGCTCGTTTCGTCTGCTTTCCGCTCAGCAAAGCGCTGAGAAAAAAATGCAAAACACTCACAAAATCTCTTTATTCGGTGATTGCGTTCGCGCTTTTAAAAATAAATACATTGTATTTATCTTTTTCTGGGTCAAAGAGTTTACTCCTCGACTTGCATCAGGAAGTGAAAAACAAATCGCTCTGCAAAAGCACTTTGATAAGCGCTTTACAAAGAAATCATAGCGTGAAGGTAAGCACCAGGAGGGGGAAAAAGAAACCACTCTGGCCTCAGCGATTGTGATTTTAGATGTGAACAAAGCCTAACAGTTTCATAGCATCAGAACTTTGTTTTTCCTACCCAAGCCTCATTTTTAGCTGCATAGAAACTAAGCTCCACCCCATCAAAGAAATCTGCCCAGGCAGTTTTCCCCTGATGCTGTGCAAAGCATGATGGGATGTCTGATGTTGTTGTTCTCCTTCTGCTGTTTTAGCACAAATTTGTTTTTGTTTTTTTAGTTTTGAATTTGAGACTTGAAGCCGAGCGCGTGCAGCTGGGAAGGATGATCAGGACACAGGACAGTTGAAACTGTGTCTCATGCTCCCTGTTACCTCCTTTCAACCAAAAAGATGGCTGCCCCATGAAATCACAAACATTTGCCTGTTCTTTTAAAACAGGGTGGGTAAGAGATTATATTACCTATCTATTTTAATTAACATAACTAATGTAACTTAATGACAGTATGTTTGTTTAGGCTGAAGTTCCTCTTTAACTAGAAATAGCATTGTCCTTTCATACTTTTGTTTCAAGCTTTTGGATCTTATGAGGAATATAACCAGTTAATAGACAAGACAAGACATAGAACATTTATATCACGCTTTACTCCTGGTGGATTCAAAGCGCCAGAACTGCAGCCACTAAAGCAAGCGCGACATGTTGTAGCAATGTTAGGGAGCCTTGCCAACGGTCTCCTCACTGAATAGGTGCAGGTTTACTGAACAGGAAGATTGGAACCCTGGTCTCCTGTGTAAGAGCCAGAGCCCTTAACTAGTAAACTATCCAGCCACAACATAATACACAACAAAGAGTCTTCTGAATATTTTTGTTTTCATTAAAACTTAAATGAGTTTGTCTAGGAGGATTGAAAATGCCATGTTCACTATGTAATGAAGTTTGGTAAAAGGCTGGAGCATCCTTATCTAAAACACATCTACATATCAAATACAACAGTTCTTCTAGCTTCATGGTGCTCAAATAACACTATATAATATTTAGCATTTGGAGGTTCACGGCCACATCCGCAAAACCCTTTGTCTCCTCCTCTAATGTCGCAACCCAACAGTCCTTTATATTGTAAGCTCGCAAGGACAGGGACCTCCTCCTTGTGTTTCTTGTTTCTGTTGTACGTAATCAAATGTGCATAATTTTTCAAAGCACACATCAAGTACAGTACGTATGGACGGTATTTATACTTATTTTGCTAGATGTTCTCATTGTGTACATTGTGTTGAACCACTCATGTATCTATGTTCCCCACTATGGCCTCGATTCATAAAGCATTGCTGCATGAGGTAATGCAGAAAACAGCTGACTTTACCCAACACTTATGAAAATGTCAATTCATAAAGGCTGTTAACACATGGAAAGCTGAAATTACTGAGCAATGAAGTGAATTACCGATTTGTGCGGTAAACACTTCGGTATTTACCTCAGGTAACGCCCAGAAACATTACCGGCAGCTCTGGTCTGTCAGAAACAGTTCGGAACACTGTGCAGAGCCATGACTTACAGAAGCAGAGAGGAATTACCTATGAATGAAAGGAGCAGAGAGCCAATAGAAACAGCCTCTGTCTCCTGCAAGTCCCGCTGATCGGATGTTGATAGGATGCAATGCCTTCATGGGGGGGGGGGGGGCAAGGTTTTCTACCCCCCAGGCCGTAGAGAGGAGGGAGAATGGAACAAAAGGAGGTTTCCCCTGTAGCCCTTCAGACATTTAATCTTTTAGGTTCCTGTTAGAATATGCAGAGGGGCTAGTGGGGAAATCACCTAAGCATGGCATGTTTAATGTTTCTTGCAGTTCATGTAAGGTGCGGCAATAAAATAAAATGTTAAGAAAGACTAATGGACAGATTCACAGGGAGCAGGGGCAGTATAACAACTTGCAGCTAAAATGATCTATCACATATATTACACAAACTCCAGTACAATGCATACATGCAATCATTCTTTGGTAAAATAAAAATAGAAAAGGGAAGGGGGGGGGGATACATTTTATAAAGTCCACGTGAGTTTAGCAATGATAATTACTTGTAAGAACTAATACAAATAAGAACTTTGTGCGACCAAACTCTGCTATTCCTATTTAGCAAGTGATGAATATGTTAGATTCAATAACATAAAACAGGTATTCACACATGAAACAATACAAACTTCACTTCATGGCTTCTGCTGACATGTAATAATCTTACAGCAACATAGAAGATTATAAATTATTCTGGCTCTTTAATGAAACTTTCGATGACCAAGCAAAGGACCTAACCAATAGGTTCAGAAAAAGAGGATACGACATGCATTTGTTGATGAAGGCTAGATGTAAAGCCCAGAAGCAAGAGAGAGGTTCACTCCTGGTAGGGAGAAATGAAGAAAAGAAAAAGGGCATGAGAGAAAGGATGTTTTTTACCTTCGATTATACCCCGATGGCCATGAAAATTAGGGAAAGTGTCTACAAACTGTAATGATCGCTGCTGCAGCAGCTATTACTGGAAGTGGTAGTGCTGCAGCTAAGGCAGTTCTGATCTATTTCCATGCAAGCTGTATAGCTTTGTCTGTTTTTCCCTGCTGTCAGCTTGTGACTGATTATCATTCACCTGTGTGGGAATCTGCATGTCTGCTCCCATTGGATGACCTCAGTATAAAGATCTGCTTCCTGCAGGGTTTCCTTGGGTTTTCATAGCTTCAGCCTAAGCCAGTCTTGCTGTCGCTTTAGCCCCCGATCGTGTTTCTTGTTATAAAGATACTTTGCTGGTCTTTGCATCATATATTGGTTCATTGCCAATATATATGCATACCAGCACGTTTATTATTTTCCTTGTATTTGTGTTACGTGATACATCAGTGTCGCTGATGTATACGTACACGAACTGTTTATATCCTGTGTGCAGTTAGTCAGCTTTCCAGCACGTTTTGGTAGGTTGCGCGTACCGTGACCACCCGTGCTGAGGTAGTTACCCTGCTCCTGGTTCTGTTTGTGGATTGCGTTCATCTCTGCGAAGAGATAACGAATCCTTCTGAATCCTGTCCTGTTACCGTTTGTGGATTGCGTTCATCTCTGCGAAGAGATAACGAATCCTTCTGAATCCTGTTCTGTTACTGTTTGTGGATTGCGTTCATCTCTGCGAAGAGATAGCGAATCCTTCTGAGTCCTGTTCCCTGTGTTACTCCATTCCTAGTCAGCGTTCCTGCTTATGTCATATATCGGTTCATTGCCGATATATACATATGTTAGTCAGACGTAACAAATAGTTTCATTGATAGCTGTAATTGTAATACGCTAGGAAAACATACTTATTGTATATTTATCTGTGTTACGTTCATCTATCTTGGTCCTGCTATTTTCTGACTATCCTGTCCTGTCTTTGTGAGGCACGCCATCGCCGCATCGCATTGGCTGCCTCATTCCAGTCTGTCTGGTTTTGGACGCTTGCTGTCGCTAAGTAGCCGCTAGCTAGCAAGCGTTCATTCTGTCTACCTGTCCTGATCTCCTCAGTTCTGGTTTGTGCGCTCAGCGCTACTTTGCGCTGAGACGTTATAACGAAAGCATTGTTTGTGGCTGTCAGATCTGCACCGGCTCTGTGCGCCACAATCTCCTATTGGAGTCAGTCCTCCCCTCCACTATACTAGGGATCGCCTGTTTCCTTGTGCTAGTGTGTGTACCTCCTCCACGCCAGCTCATGCGTTGCATGCTGACTGTGGAGAATACACCACCAAGCGTTACATTATGAAAACCCCATTACCAATCCCCATTGTGGGGGGGATTCCCAGAAAGTATGACACTGTTAATTATGGTTCCTGTTCCTTTAAGAAATTTGAAGAACTTAGCTCTGAAACAGAAAATGAGTTTTTCTCTGAATGTGCCAGGTTCCTGACCAATCCTGATCTCCAAGCGACTCCTGTTTCAACCTGGGCACTCCAACTAAGTTATATTTTGTTTAAAGGGGAATTATTCCAGTGGGCATTTGATGTTCTCAATCATTCCGATTTGAAAGATAGACCGCTGGAATTTCTAGCGTTTGTGATCCATAACTGGTTGCGCATAGATCCATTGCCTTTTCCTCTTAATGAACTCCTGGCAGCAGGCCAATCAGCTGCTCCTTCAATTGCTTGCAAGAATGAGCAGCAAGCAGAAAGTGTTACTGATAATTTTCCTGCAGCTTTGAATAAATCACCAAAAACCGCAAGGTCAAAGGCAAAACGCAAACGTTCTAAGAAACGTGTCCAATCTGCAGAATCGTTATCCTTAGCGACTGAGACCTATAATGAGATTCTGCCATTAACAGATAATGAAATGCAATTGTCTTTCAGGGGAGTTAAATGGACTTATGAAACTACTAATGAACTTTCCTCCCTGGCTAGGGAAAATAAAGATTTTTGTTTAAAAGAATTATCTGAGTATGATTATGAGGAGATATTACACAGTATTGAACAAATCAACTTATTTGTAAAGCAAGGAAAGTTTGCATACACTACAGTTCAGCACTTGCTACAGGTATTGGAGATTCTTAGGAATAAGGAATCTGCCAATCACCTGCTAATTAACCCAATATATGTCCCTGCTACAATCATATCTGCAAACCATGATCTGCCTGTTAAGTATGCTTGGAATCCTCCATTTGAGAAAGGAGAGATGGAAGCTCTGGTCAATGAATGGAAGAATGATTCAAGTTCATTTTGTCAATTTTACAGTGCAAAAAGTGAATTGGTATTGAATGCATGCATTAAGTCTGCCTATAACCTAATAAAAACTGGTGTGTGTGAGTATGACTTTGTGGCTCCATTGATTGATGTGTGGGAACTGATTTTGGATGATTTTTTTGTGACTCCGAATTCGCAAATTTGGCGTTCTGACCCGCCTGCTTCAGCACCTTTGGCTGATTCAGCAGGTGATTCGGAGCTCTTTTTGTGTGAAATTGAAGTTCCTGCAATTCCACCCTGTACCAGGGATAACTCAGTGTTACTTCCCAGTAAAACAGAAGCCACTGATACATTCTTAACCTTGCCCTGCGCAAATTTCTCAGCAGAGAATCCAGAGGTCCTGCTGACTTCCGAGTCCAGTCTAGCCAGTACTCATGACTCTTTGTTTAGTGAAACAGACACCAGAAAAATCTTGCCTGTCTCTGCAAACACTTCTGCAGAAATTACCTGTGTTAATAAAGTTCAACTCCTGTCTGATCCAGCAGATGCCAGTAGGTGCACTGCATCAGTTTCCGAGTCCCAGCAATCCTGTCTAGTAAACTCAGAACCCCAGCATCTGAATTTTCCAATTTTACAAATGAATGGTGATTCAGATGCGCAAACATTGTGTCTTGATCTTCCTGTTTCTACACCTCGCTCTAGTTTCGTGAATAGCTCAGAGCATCTGCTATGTGAACCTGAAATCCCAGAATTATTACCTTGTTCAGAAAATTTTCCAATAAATTTGCCCTGTACCATGAATTGTGCAGTAGATCTCTCCAATGAAACTCAGGTCACAGAATCATTATGCTGTCCAGCAGGTGCTTCCATGGTTTTGCCCTGCAATATGGACTGTTCAGTGATCCTGTCCAGTGAAGCTGTGGTCGCAGAGTCTTATGCTTCACCCAGTACTTTGGATACTTTAAACCCTCTAGCAGAGGAGGCTGAAGCACTGCTTACCTCAGTTGGTGTTGCAGTAATATTCACTTGTCTAGCAGCTGTTTTGGAATTACAGTCTGCTCTAATAAAACTTGATGAATTTCTGCCCAGCAAAGCAGAAGCCATTGAAATATTGTCCTCGTCAGCAAGTGTGTCAGATACCTTGCCCTGTACACAGTCTGATTTAACCAATGTTGTTGAGTCCCTCTCCAGTGTTGTAACAGCCGAGGAACTCCAGCCCTGTCCTCTGAATGTTTCAGAAGTCTTGCCCTGTAACATGGATAATTCTGATTCTCTGGTCAAAATAATAGAAATCTCAGAATTTCAGTCCGGTCTGATGAGTATCCTGAAAGATTCTGGTTCTCTGGCCGCTGTGGCAGAGGTTCCAGAGTCCCCTTCCTGTCCAGGGAATCCATCAGTTTTGCCTGGTCCAGTGGGGGCTGCTGCAATACTGACTTGTTCTGCAGCGCCTCATGAGCTCCAATCCAGTGTATTAAATGAGTCTCTGTCCAGTCCAGAGGTAGTTGTGGAGTCCCTATCTGGTTCAGTGCATACATCAGAAGATTTGTCCTGTCTTGTTAGTGCCCCTGAATCTGATTTGTTACTGACTTTGCTGGAATCAGCGACATCTAAGTCTGATCCAGCATTCTCGTGTAAAAGTCCAGTAGTTGCGAAGTTTAGTCATGATGATTTTTTTTTGGCCAGTCCTGGTTTTGGTCCTGTCTTGGCTGACCCTGAGGCTCACAGTTCCTTGACATGCCCAGAGGTTTCTCTTGTGCCGGTGTGCCCAGATGTTCTTTGTGTGCCAGAATGCCCAAGTGTGTCTAAGGTGTTAGCGTGCTCTGATGCTTCCTTAGTGGGAACACGTTCTGATATTGCCAGTCTGCCTGCATGCCCAGAGATGGTTCTGGTCCCTGAAAGCCCTGATATTGATGTTTGTCCTTGTGGCCCTGACTCAGGAATTGCCCTAGGTTCCATAGGGGTTCTTGATGGTTCTCCATGTGAGCCTAAGGGGCATTCTGACCTATGGGGATCTCTTTGGAGCTTCAAGGTGTTCTGGGAGGTCTCTGAGAAAACTTGTCCTGGTGCCTTGGACTGGTTCAACAGTGGGTTTTGTGTTGGTAAAGACAGTACCGGTGGGCATTGCAAAGGCTTTGGCGTTTCTGAACGGTTCCTGGAAGGCGGTGGGTATCGCTCAGGGAGTTTCGGAGGGCTTTCTTCTGGAAATCATGGTTCTGATGGGTGTCACACTGGGGCTTGTAGTACTGATGGGCATGGTTCTGTAGGTTCTGGTTCTGATGGGTCCAGTCTTGTGGGGACTGATTCTGGAATTCGGTCTTGCCGGGCTGTCCCGGTCATCATGAATTATCAGTCAGACTGTTTTGTTGGGAATTTCAGTTTTGAAAAGCGTCTGGAATCCGCTTTTAAAGGCGGGGGTACTGTAATGATCGCTGCTGCAGCAGCTATTACTGGAAGTGGTAGTGCTGCAGCTAAGGCAGTTCTGATCTATTTCCATGCAAGCTGTATAGCTTTGTCTGTTTTTCCCTGCTGTCAGCTTGTGACTGATTATCATTCACCTGTGTGGGAATCTGCATGTCTGCTCCCATTGGATGACCTCAGTATAAAGATCTGCTTCCTGCAGGGTTTCCTTGGGTTTTCATAGCTTCAGCCTAAGCCAGTCTTGCTGTCGCTTTAGCCCCCGATCGTGTTTCTTGTTATAAAGATACTTTGCTGGTCTTTGCATCATATATTGGTTCATTGCCAATATATATGCATACCAGCACGTTTATTATTTTCCTTGTATTTGTGTTACGTGATACATCAGTGTCGCTGATGTATACGTACACGAACTGTTTATATCCTGTGTGCAGTTAGTCAGCTTTCCAGCACGTTTTGGTAGGTTGCGCGTACCGTGACCACCCGTGCTGAGGTAGTTACCCTGCTCCTGGTTCTGTTTGTGGATTGCGTTCATCTCTGCGAAGAGATAACGAATCCTTCTGAATCCTGTCCTGTTACCGTTTGTGGATTGCGTTCATCTCTGCGAAGAGATAACGAATCCTTCTGAATCCTGTTCTGTTACTGTTTGTGGATTGCGTTCATCTCTGCGAAGAGATAGCGAATCCTTCTGAGTCCTGTTCCCTGTGTTACTCCATTCCTAGTCAGCGTTCCTGCTTATGTCATATATCGGTTCATTGCCGATATATACATATGTTAGTCAGACGTAACAAATAGTTTCATTGATAGCTGTAATTGTAATACGCTAGGAAAACATACTTATTGTATATTTATCTGTGTTACGTTCATCTATCTTGGTCCTGCTATTTTCTGACTATCCTGTCCTGTCTTTGTGAGGCACGCCATCGCCGCATCGCATTGGCTGCCTCATTCCAGTCTGTCTGGTTTTGGACGCTTGCTGTCGCTAAGTAGCCGCTAGCTAGCAAGCGTTCATTCTGTCTACCTGTCCTGATCTCCTCAGTTCTGGTTTGTGCGCTCAGCGCTACTTTGCGCTGAGACGTTATAACGAAAGCATTGTTTGTGGCTGTCAGATCTGCACCGGCTCTGTGCGCCACAATCTCCTATTGGAGTCAGTCCTCCCCTCCACTATACTAGGGATAGCCTGTTTCCTTGTGCTAGTGTGTGTACCTCCTCCACGCCAGCTCATGCGTTGCATGCTGACTGTGGAGAATACACCACCAAGCCTTACACAAACATTGGGAGATAATCCAACAAGACCCCGATCTATCCCAAAAAGTAGGGGGGCCCCCACGAGTAGCCTTTAGGAGGGCACCTACCCTAGCCAATATGCTGACTAAGAGTGAGTTTGTGACACCAAGGTCCACATCACGGTTGGACCGATATGTCCGGGTAGGGAATTATAAATGTGGTCATTGCAAGTATTGTTCTAAAATGATCCCTTCCAGATGTATTCAGATAGGAGGTATAGAGTTTAAAATGAAAGGTTTTTTTACCTGCCAGTCGGATTATGTAGTCTATGTATTGTTTTGTCCCTGTAAAAAAATTTACATAGGCCAAACCACAAGACCTATAAAGACTCGGGTAGGGGAACATGTCAGTACAATTAAGGCAGGGAAGAGCTGTACCAGAGTGGTAACACACATGCGTGAGGAGCATGGGAAATCCAGTCATGGCTTAACCTTTGCAGTGTTAGAGAAGGTGGAAGCCCCAACAAGAGGAGGAGATAGGGACAAACTACTCCTCAGAAGAGAAACACGTATTATATTGCAGACTGGGGCATTAGGCCCGGGTGGCCTAAATGACAAAATTGAATTGGCCTGTATGCTGGATCCTTGAGTTTAGGGGTTTGGGGACATGGATATACAATTTACCTGAGTACTTTTGGGACTATAGGGTATCTGATCTGTTTAAGTGCTTTGTGAAATTTGTGGTGGTATTCTAAGAGGGCATGTACAGAAAGTCTACAGTTGCCAAAGGTCTAAGTAAACTATGTTAATAGAAATATACACCCTTTAGATATTCCCTTGGTTGTGACAATGTGCAGGTTTATGCAAATTGAAGATATGCCGCCCAAACTTGTTAGTTTTTAAATGTCACTCTGTCACTTGAACACTAGGGGAGACGATTGTAGGCGGGTAGGACTGTGTCGCAGGCTGCACACAGGGTGGGCTATAATAATGCCCCCCGGTGTATATACTACAGACCTACAAGGTGAGGAGAGGTGTTAATATGCACCCCTCTTATATGCTGTATGGGCAGTGTGACCGTGATAGATGTTGTCATGGCCACTGGACGCCTTCCCATCGAGTTTACACGCTCGGGGGGGCGTGCCTCTACACGCAGCATTGTGGGTACTGTAGTTCCAGTCCCGCAGTGCAGCTTGGCTGCATAATCAACCTTGCTGGGCGGTGGTTTCACGCACAGCGAAATGGGATCTGTAGTCTCAGCCCAACATACACGCCCCCCAGCCTCTTTCGCCTTCCTTCTCCAATCACTAGGATGGCTGCGGCACCCGGAAGGGGCGGGGTTTCTTCCCCGTGTATAGCCGGATGCCTGCAGAGCACCCATTACAGTGGTACACAGCGTGACCAAGCGTCTGCATAGACGCGAAACGGCCGTCAAAAGGCCGGACCCACTTAGTGCCCTGGCTCCCCCACCTCCACCGTACATCACCGTTAAGACCACCAGAATGAGGTACTTATGGTTATGGTAACCTATGGATGTTTGTCTTGACTTGCAATAAACAGTATTGGACGGAAGGTGCCCGGATTCCATCCCCTTTCTTCTGTGATATTACAATACATCTGTGCTTTCTTCCTACTGTATCCGTGGAGCACACGTCCCAGCAAATAGACAAGAGGTGACCAATGATGAGACGGTGAGGACATTTTTTGCTTTCATATTTCACACACGCAAGTAATCATGAAGCTCGTTACACAGGGAGTGCCACTCATTTGACCCCTTTCTCTCCTTGTAAAATACATCTTTAATGAAACATACATGCTTACATTACATGTTAGTAAACTGTGCAAGGCAGCTTTTGTGGAGAAAGGAGAGGTAGAAATAGAGAATGGGACGTCCTGCGGAAGAAACATCTGCCTTAAGGTAATAAAATAGTAATTGGCAGCAAAAATAACAAGGGTTATCACTTGCAACTTTCTAAACATAAGTAGGATTGGACAGCAAAATCTATAGGAATCATTCACACACATTCAAAGCTGACCATTAAGAACCAAAGATGGCCAAACACGCACAGATTGCCACCCAATGTGGAAAACAAATCAATCCCTCTCTGAAACTAATTAAAGAGGGATCAGTCCATCAATGCACTGTGTACACACGGGTCGGCCTTAGATTTCACAATGTCATGAGCGAAACTGTACTTTGGAGCACCCCCCTCAGGATTACGACTCCCCACCAAATCATGAAATGACAAAAAGAAAAAAAGATAAAGGAGTAACAAATGCACACATTTGGGCATATTCATTAAATAGAGGTAAAATTGTGCATGGCAATGTTACCGTTACTTATTCCAGCTGCTTAGCACACGTTACACTAGCAACATTCACATTACTTAGATAATGGAAGCTGTGTTAATATGCTACTGGCATAAGTAGTGTTGCCTGCTGAAGGGGTGGGTAAATAGAGAGAGAATGTATGGGGTCTGTGGAGAGGGGAGAGTGAGGCTACTGAAGATGCAAGGGTTGGTTAAGAAGAGAAGGGGGGCTACATGGGCCAGGGGGGAGAGTGAGGCTATTGAGGATGCAAGGAGGTTGGTTAAGGAGAGAGGGGACTTATTTAGGGTCTGGGGAGGGAGGAGAGTGGGGATACTGAGTGTGCTAGGTAGATAGAGAGAGGGCTTAGTGGAGGTTATGGAGGGTCAGGGGGGGAGAAGATATTGAAGGTTGCTCAGCAACACATAGGGGCCCGACTAAGGACAGTGAGGAGAAAGTGAGTGGGTGACCTACCTCTCAAATCTCTTGCTCTGCTTATCTCTAAGGGTGTGTGGCCAATTCTAGTGCAGCCATACTGTGCTTCTGGGAGGGAATCACTGACTGCATACAAGCACATGCCTGTAGGGTGGGGTTTTGTGCAAGTTGGGGAGGAGCTTCATGGCAATCTGTCAGTGGAGCTTTTTGCCAGTTGGGGGTGAGCTTTGTTGCATTCTGGAGGTGGAGTTTTGTGCTGGTCTGGGGTGGATTTTCATGGAGGTCCTGGTGCCCCATGAATTAAGAATATTGTGGCAACCTTCGCTCACTCAGGGCAAAGGCCTGCCCTTTCTGCATACAGATTTGCCTGCTTTACTTCCACTTAAGGACCACTACTGCAAAAAACTGTAAAATGTAAAATGCGTATGCATACTTATTATAAGAAGTACATTTCTCCAAGAAAATAATACACTATAAATTACTTTTCTCCTGTGCTGCTGTTGTGTACTGTATTCAGTAAAAATCTGACAGATCTGACAGGTTTTGGACTAGACCATCTCCACTTGGGGAGGATCTGTATTTCCTTTGTTTCCTATACAAACGCACACCCAAGAAGAGATCTATATAAAGATTTTGGCCAGCCTGCCTGTTCATTTGCACACTATTTTGCCAGTTGGATTGAGCAACTGCTATTCAATAAGGGCTTGTCAAAAATTTAGAAAACTCTGAGAATCCCCAAAGAGGAGATGGACTAGTCCAAACACCATTATATCTGTCAGATTTTTACTACTTACACTGGTCGATTTCAGCCATTGATCGATCGATTGATTCTATAGAATCGACCGATCAGAAATCGATTCTTTCAAATCCACCGATCGATTTTTGGCCGATTTTGAACGATTTTGATGGATTTGATCTATCTGACAGGATGGAAGATCTAGGACGATCTGCTGCTGGCAGCAGATCAATGGCCGATATAGTTGCATGGATCTAATGATCCAATAATGCATTTAGATAGATTTCCAATAGATTTAATTCTGAAATCTATTGGAAATCTGTTGCTAGTGTGTAATACACATCAGATAGATTCCTGTCAGATTCCACTTGACAGGCATCTGACAGGAATCTATCTGATGGCTGAATCTGCTGCTAATCTATAAGTGTACGGCCACCTTTTCTGTAAGTGGCAGCAACACAGGAAAAAGGGTAATTTATAGTGCATTTTAACCTGGGAGAAATCTACATTTAAATGAATGTATTTTAAATGTTATATTTTTTTATGCTAGCGGCTGTTTAATGTCTGCAGGTCATTTATGAGATCAGCTAATTTGCCTGTTACCACTTTTAAAAACTGAATAAAAATTATATACAGATTTAAAGACTTCTATTACTGGAATCAGCCGTTCTTAAGAAAATGAAATATCTGCACAAGCCTGGAATCATAGTGTCATCTTCCTGTTTTTAACTGAGATTTAGAGACCACTTAAAAACCCTGCTCAGCAGTGTGAGGATATCCTACTATGGATGGCCACTGCTAAACAATGTATGCATTACAGAGAATGAGAAGGAACACCCCAGCAATAAAACCCTTACATGCCACTAATTACTCAATTTATCTTACTTAAGAGTTGTGAGATGAGTTGAAAGAATTATGATCACTGGGGAAAAGTCATCTTCAATTATCTGTGACTCAGACTGGAGACCAAAAGTACAGTTCTAAATTAAATACAATATTCTTAAATTACACAACTGAGCACAGAATTGTCAAATACACATATGGACATCAATCTATATTAAAGGTTACAAGCCTATTTACTAAGTCCAAGATCACCAACACACACACACACACACACACACACACACACACACACACACACACACGCACGTGTATGTATATACACACACACACTTTTTCCTGCTGAGTTCACATTGCAAGAGCTCTATAGATTCTATAAAAGTGTACATTTCATAGTCCATATTTGGACTGGATGGTTAAGGGCTCTGCCTCTGACACAGGCTCTGCCTGTTCAGTAAGCCAGCACCTATTCAAAAGGAGACCTTAGGCAAGTCTCCCTAACACTGCTACTGCCTATAGAGTGCGTCCTAGTGGCTGCAGCTCTGGAGCTTTGATTCTGCCAGAAGAAAAGTGCAATATAAATGTTGTTTGTCTTGTCTTGCAAAGCCATATATTATTTATTAAAAACTTCATTATTGAAAGTGATACAAAACCAAAATTCTAATGAAATGCAGGTTTGTGCGGCTTCTAATTTTTAAAAAAAAATGTTTTAGTAAATTGAATTATGCTTTAGGGTTCAATTTCATTTTTCAAGAGATGGTACAATCAGTTTCAAGAGTGTATATAATCAGTTCCATTAGTTTTGATTCTTTATACAAGTAATTCTAAAATGAAAATGTTATTGTGTACGATATATAACATACAAATGAAACCTTTATTACAGTTACATTTTTATTCTCATAGAACCTTAGCCTGACGTCAGTCTGAAGTAATAACAGAAGACAATGCAAGTGACAAGGATGGCAAGTATAGCACAACTCCTCAATTGGTAAAGCAGGAAATATAACAGGAGAAAGAGCAAAGATAATGCTGAGCTTGTGCTAGGAGTTGCTACTCTCTCGCTTTCTCTCTCTCTCCCTCTTTCTTTTTTCCACTGCAAGGAAATGGATGTTCTTTGATGCAATCTGGTACCTTAGAGACGCGGACAAATTAGTGTAGAACATTATCACTAGTTAATTATGAATGACCGATTAATCAAGCTAATCTAATATTCCACATTATGTTGATGTTATTAAAGTGCACGGTGAAAGTGACAGATAGCCTTCATTTGCTCTCAATGGCCAAATGTGCTCTCTGAACTGATGTCAGGCTTTTGCTTAAAATAGGAGGGAGGGGAGGGGGGGGGGGTGTATACCAGATTTTTAGAATATTGGAAGCAAGGATATTCACTTTTCTTTAGATAAGAAACAGGGCAGTTCCACATTCCACACTCTTCCAGACAATCATTTATTTTCTATCCTTGTAAACATCCACTGTACGATAGTGCTATAATACAAATAAAATCTTCAGATATGATCATGTTTAACCATTTCAGCCTGCAGGGATTTTTCACCTTATGCATCAAAGCAATTTTCACCTCCTATTCCTTCGCTAATAACCTTATCACTACTTATCACAATTTATTGATCTATATCTTGTTTTTTCCGCCACTAATTAGGCTTTCTTTGGGTGGTACATTTTGCTAAGAATTATTTTTTTCTAAATCAGTTTTAACAGGAAGATTAAGAAAGAAATGGAAAAAAATCATTATTTCTCAGTTTTCGGCCATTATAGCTTTAAAATAATCCACGCTACTATAATTAAAACCTATGTATTTTATTTGCCCGTTTGTCTTGGTTATGACACCATTTAAATTTTGTCCCTATCACAATGTATGGCGCCAATATTTTATTTGGAAATAAAGGTGCATTTTTTCTGTTTTGCGCCCATCACTATTTACAAGCTTAAAATTTAAAAAATGTTTGTAGTATACCCCCTTCAAATGCATATTTAAAAAGTGCAGACCCTTAGGTAACTATATGTCTTTTTTTTTTTTTTTTTTAATAATTGTGTTTTTTTTTCCATTAAAAATTTTATTTGGGTAATATTTTGGTGTGGGAAATAAACAGTTAATTTTTAATGTTATTGTGTGTGTAAATTGTAATGTAAAAAATATGTAGATGTAGTTTTACTATTTGGCCACAAGATTTGAGGTTTTTTTCTCCTTGTGCTTCACACTAAGCGGAAGCACAAGGATGACGCGGAAAATTTTACGTGTAGAAAGACTGAAGCCTATTGTAAGAGCGCTTCAGTTTTTCTGCTGGGGACACGGATCAGTGATCGGGAATCATGTTCCTGTTCACTGATCCCAGGGCTACCAGGGGACAGCACAGGGGCATGGGGGCGCACCCCCGATCACGCGCTGGATCGCCCCGAAGCGTGGATCCACAGCAGAGCAGCCGCCCGGACGTGACCTTCACGTCCGGGCGGCAGAAATGGTTAAATATGGTTTAAACTAAGAATTACAGGAAGTCAATTTAGTAAATCAGAACTGAAGTGAAGGTGAAGTTAAGATAATTTACATCAAACATCCAATTACAGAGTATTTTCTATGTTTTAGTTGTCCTGCACATGACTGGATTTTGGAAATTAACACATATTTAGTTCACTGCACTTCACTTTACTTCTTCTCTAAAGAAGTTAGCTAAACTAACAGTTGTGGCTTCATCCCAAAGCTGGACATAGATGGGTAGATGAGAACAATAGCTGGAAATGCATTTATCTGCCTTTCCTTAAACACATCTGGAACCACTGCAATTAAAACATTCAATTTAGCTAATGTTGCATAGGAACACATGAACAATTAACTAATTCCTTTCCTTTTCATTAACCACTTCAGTCTTCAGTCATTTTTTACCTTATGCATCCAAGCAATTTTCACCTCCTATTTATTCACCAATAACTTTATCACTACTTATCACAATGAATTGATCTATATCTTGTTTTTTTCCGCCACCAACTAGGCTTTCTTTGGGTGGTGCTAAGAATTATTTTTTCTAAATGCATTTTAAACGGGAATATTACGAAAAAATTGTCTCTCAGTTTTCGGTCATTATAACTTTAAAATAACACATGCTACCATAATTACCGGTAAAACCTATGGATTTTATTTGCCCATTTGTCCTGGTTATTACACCATTTAAATTATGTCCCTATCACAAATTATGGCTCCAATATTTTATTTGGAAATAAAGGTGCATTTTTTCAGTTTTGCGTCCATCACTATTTACAAGCTTATAATTTAAAAAAATAATAGTAATATACCCTCTTCACATGCATATTAAAAGAAGTTCAGACCCTTAGGTAACTATTTATGTTTGTTTTTATTTTGTTTTCTATTGTAATTTTTTTTTCATTAAAAATGTTTAATAATTTTTGGTGTGGGAGGTAAACAGTTAATTTTAAATGTAATAATGTGTGTTTATTTAATTAAAAAAATGTACTATGTTCCCATTCATTGATCTCCGGGCTAAGAAGCAACGGCGCGGGAGTGCACGGCACGCACGCAGCACCACAGCAGCAACCTTTTGGACGTAGTAGAACTTCCAAAAGGCTAAAGTAGTTAAAGAAATGGAAAGAATAGTTCTATCATATAAAGGCCTATATTCAATTCACCTTGTTTTCTAAGTTTTCTCTTAGGTGATATTTTCACTTATCAATAAAAATACCTTTTTATCTACCAGCAAGCAAGGAAGCACTCACAGTGCTTGTTAACCTACTTTTTGGCAGTTTTTTAAAGTGGACCTGAACTCTTGCACAGGACAGAAGGAAAATAGACAAAATGTACCTGTATGTATTTAGAGAGTTAGGGCTAGTTCACACTGGGCGCTTTGGTAGAGTTTTGCTGATCACCGGCGATCAGAAAAAAGCTATTTTTTCACTGTACAGGAAAGTGATTTAAGAGTGATTGCGTTTTGTGATTCTATAACATTGAGGGCCCATTCACATCTGAGCGGGAATCGCGCGATTCCCGCTCAAGGCAAACCGCTAGCGGTTTTGTAAAAACCGCTACACATTGTAGCAAATGGCAGTGTTCTTACTTTAACCGCAAACGCTCTGCATGCAGCGGTTTGCCGGTGATTACCATTTCGCGTTTATCGATTGTGATTAGCGTGCAAAGCACGCTATTCGTGATCGCTACAAAACCGCTGCAGTGTCCAGTAATTTTTCCATGTTAATCGCGGAAAATTCACCCCCGCAAGGTTTGCAGTTTTAGATGTGAACGGGCCCTGAAATGCAATCGCTCCAAAATCGCTCCAAAAATGCTGCATGCACCATCAGCAAATCACTAATCACTGGCAATCGCTACAGTGTGAACGCTACCATTGACTTGCATTAGCAGCAGCATTTTGCTGATCACCAGTGATCAGCAAATCGCTGAAAAATCGCCTAGTGTGAACTAGCCCTTAAGCTTGTTTAATTCCCCCTCATTTGTGTCTAATCAGAAGTTGTAATGTGATCTCTCCCCTGTGTCACATGACTGCCATGGCAGAGATGGCAAGTGAGCTCATTTGAAAGCACAGGATGTTAACAATATGTCTGCTTCCGTGAAGCAGAAAATAGAAACAGTGCAGATTTATATTAGGATCTGTATCAGCTGTAACAAAGAACTGTTTTTTGTTTAAAGGTTATTACGCTGTTGCGTATCTTTTAGCGCATAGAGGAAGTTCTGAGTTCAGGTCCACTTTAAATGCAGAGTGCTGAAAAGTTATTTTAAACTGAGGATGCAAAAATATCAACAAAGGAAGCAAAAAAAAACAAAACAAAGGAAGCCTCAGTGAGAGATTATGACCCTTATACAAATTTTTTTTTTATCTTTTTTTTTCTTCTAGGAGATATTTTCACAACTAATCAAAATTCCTTCTGAGACTAGGAACACACTAGGCAGAAATGCTAGTGTTGCACAAAACAATAGAGTTTTGTCGCTAATAAAAGTCTATAAGCTGCATGTAAAAACACATATATGTGTGTTTTACATTAAGCAGTTTTGAAAACTCTCAACTTACTGCATAATTTTCAAAAATGCACGTAAAACGCACTTAATGTATCTAAATGGAGATGCAGAGGAATACATTTTTACATGCGTTTTTGCTGCTTTTTAAAAAAATATATATATATTTTTCTGTATTTTATTCCATTGATTAGGTAAATCAATAAAAAACTTGTATGCGAAAAACACAAAAACCGCATGAAAATGCATTAAAAATGCAAACGCGAACAACAATTGCAAATGCATGCAAAAATGCAGCAAAAGTGTGCTCTCAGCCTTATGCAAACAAGAAAATACCTAGAATAGTTTGACAGTATTTTTTCACCTACTTTTTGCAGACTGCTAAAAAGGCATTTTAAAAAGAAGATAATAATCCTAATAATAATAATAATGAAAACTTAAGTGATAAAGTGAATTGAATAAGGGCCTATGTTGATAAACTCCATTATGGTCCCCATGGGAGGACCAACATGATTCGTAACTGATCATTATGTAAGGATGCAAAATTGCTCTATATATGATCACCTCAGACCATATAAAACACATAAATGGTGTAAGATATGCCATTTTTTCAGCCCTAGAAGTAAAATAAAATAACTGTTTTGGGTAGAAGTTTTATTCAACACTTTTAGACATTGATTTTTATTAGTTAGATGGGTTTCTACTAAGAAGAAAACATTTATCCACTTTAAATGGAATTTAAGCAGTATTTAACTGTTTAACTGGCAAGCATGTACAAGGTACGTTTTGGCAGGCAAGGGCTTTAAATGACAACAACGTATCTAGTACGTAATTTGGCAGTTTGTCCCCAGGAAGCAGTGAGGAGGGGGGCCGACATCATTCCTCCCTCCACATGGGCCCCCCTCCTCTGCCTCCCTGCAGAGCTGGAGCAGCGGTTGGTGTGTAATTACTCACTCGATTGCTCCATGCCACGTGTCCCCCACTAGCAGCCATCTCCTCTCTACTTCCTGTTTCACTGTATGTTGCGTGATTACATACGCGTCATACAAAGATTGGGCGGCCAAAGAGGAGCCTGCTTCCGGAGGGGACCCCGCATGGAGCCCATGTTGAAGGAGGAAGGGTGATGTTGACTCCCCTCCAGTGGCAACTATACCTGCTACCAATAATGTGGGCACCTATACCTTCTACCTATATCGGGGCACCTATATCGGGGGAACCTATACATGCTACCTACACTGGGGCACCTATTCCTGACTACCTATACTGGCTGCACCTATATCTGGCTACCTGTACTGGCAGCACCTATTCCAGGACAGAAAAGTGGGATACCAATACATATCTGGTATCGTCAGCAGAATCAGGGCTTTTACAAACCATAACATTTTTGTCAGTAAATGTAATTCTTCTTTGAAAAAAAAACACAGCAGAAAAATATTGTATTTTTTATGTCACTTTTGTTTTAAACATATTTCACTCAAAAATTTTGTTATATCTCCAGAAAAAGTAAAACATGTTGTTTCAGTGTTCAAGCCCTATTCATTACGGAAAAACAATATATAGTATGTCCTATTTTATGTAGGTTTTATTGTCAAAAATCCTAAGTAAACCTAATGAGTGCAAAATGTCTTAAAACTTCTTGGCAGTAGAGGTTCGCGTTTTGGACAAATCGTTTTGCAGGGGAAGGGTTAAAGAAAAAAAATTATTGTTGACAAATACAGCTTTGCCTTGTCCAGCTTAAAAGTGATACCCTTAGTAAATCAATGTCTAAGTATCTCTGCATTGATTCAACTCTGTGAAGTTTGTTTAATGTTTGTCTTAAATGCTTATTTTGGTAAACCATTATAAAAAAAATGGCAAATTCCATTGCATGAAATAAGCAAATAGTATTCCCTGGATAACTGAGCATCAGAAAAATCTTAGGCAATTCATTTAAAATATTCTGAACATATATTTCTACTTAAAGTGATATTTATAAACATCAGATAGCTCTGTTAGGCCCCGTTTACACTTAATCAGTTGGTACGCGTTTTTTTTTTCTTCTCAATAGCAGTCCATTGTGAAAAATAGTTAAAACGCATTAAGTGTAAAAAGTGCCATAGGAAAACATGGGACTTACTTTGAAAATCAGTTGTTCTTTCAGTTATAACTGAGAGCAACTGATTAAGTGTAAACGGGGCCTTAATCTAAAAACAACTAAAAGCATGGTAATTCCTGAACAAAGCATTAATGCACAATACATACATTAATGATCTCTAAACACACAATATTTTAAGTCATTCAAGTTTCCTTTTTCAATATGACTAGAATTTGTGTAAATATGCGTACAACAATAAAAACATGTATATGAGTGTCCATAGTGCTAGAGTGCTAAAGGACTAGTCTACAGGGGCAATTTAATCACCCCTACCAACTGAACCTTCTGTCAGCAGTCCCCACACAACACAATTGTTTCAATCAATGCTGCAAATTTTGTGATTGCCAAAATAGTTTTTCCACTTTTCAAATATGGATGTGAGCTGTAATTTAAAAAAACACCAATATTATCTCCCATGCTGGAACCACTTGTCAATTGAGTTTAGGGTAAATTGGAAAATGCTGTTTTTACTTCTTTTTGAAGATTTGTTGTGTTTTGAGTTGAATCTTTGCATACTATGCGCCAAATCACCACATCAATGCTCCCCTTCTGAAAAGTTGACCTCAAACCAAAACTGGTCATTTGGTAAAATAGGCACCGCATAGATCACAATGTTAATTTTGGCTAAAACGGTGCCTAGTGGGTAATTTGGGTGCTGGTGAAATTAGGCGGCACAGATATTGGTGGAGGTGAATTTAGCAGCAAAGGTGTCACTGATATTGGCGATTGCATGGTGATTGACATATTCAGTAGTGATGCATCACAGGAAACCACAGTTACTCACTTAAGGGTCCTTTCACATATTTGTGGTGCAATTAGCGCATGGCTTAAGAGTTCTACCACAGCGCAGCACAACGCACTATGCCTGTTGTTCCCTATGGCAGACTGCACCAAGAGAGAAATCTGCACAACCCCTTCCCCCACTCAGTGACATACTGTACTTACTGTTCGACAGTTAGTACATCATGACAATTGCCCCAATCTGCACACGCACGCTGCACCGCTACTGAAACTATCTATAAAGATTGTTTACAGTGCCATTGACTCCCATGGAGTCCTATGCCACTTGGTAGCGGACTCAACAATCGCAAACACACTGCAGCTTCTGAGTCAGCTGGACCCCTTCACATTGAGTTGAACCTCAGGAACTGGGGCCTGTCTCAAAGACAGTAATGGCCCCTGCAACAAGCTTCAGCGGGGAAGAGTACTGTGACATGATGCCATGAGCACAATTATATTAATTTGTATGCCTTCGACTCACATTTCATTCAGAACTAGGGACTGTTTTAGTGTGTAGGGCAGTTTGCTGTTTTTGGCTGCTTTAGTTTTTCCTGCACTTTTTCACTACCACTACTTCAGCTTGTTTACTACTGGGCTAAATATATGGTTATCTGTCCATGTACATATTGTTATGCTTATTATACATTCTTTATTGACTCCTAAAAGCGATATACGTATGTGTATTTAGGACTGGCTAAGATACCTTGTGTTTACTGTGATACATTTATTTTATTGCATTTCTAGACTGCTAAAGGTAGCCATACATGTAGTGATGTATGGGCAGATTCGACCAAGAGACAATCGAATCTGATAAGAGAAAGATCTGCCAGCTGCCCATACACCACAGGCTGATTCCCAATCAATTTTATGCTGAAATAGATCCAGAATCAGCCTTGTGCGCCACATCCGCCACCTCACCGCACCAACACTGTCCCCTAATGTAAAATATCCACCCGGTCACCAGTGTAAAATATAAATTACCTGTCCACATCTTCCACCTGTCCCCCACTGGCTTCCAGGATTCCTTCTGCATACATGCGCACTCCATGAGGTTACCTAGTAAGGGCATGCATGTGTAACTTCACACAAGCGCCCTTACTAGGAAACCATGTGGGGTGTGCATGTATGGAAAGGGTAATGCACCCGGAGAAGCGGAGGGACAAGTGCAGGCCGCGGACAGGTAATGTATACTTTACACTGGGCATTGGGGGAACATTTTACATTAGAGGACAGCGCCGGAGGTTTCGTTACATTCGTCGATCGTCGTGAAATTGCATGCCGTCCCCACCATGCACCCAGTCAAGCAAGATGGCCCAACATATTGCAGCATGCGTGATCGCAATGTGTTCCATTGTCATTCGGGCATGCACTTGGCGGCACCGAGATTTCAGGAATGTATCAAAACATCAGGAGACCTGGAAGATGTGATACTGCAACACAGGGGATGACTATCAGTTCCTCTACACAGGCAACTTTCCAAAAAAGCAGTGGTTTTCTGAATTTGATTATGATCAATGCTAAGGGGAATATCCAAAGAATATATTTTGAAATAATACCAATACATGGAAAGAGGAACACTCTGGGTCACCCCCACAGAACTGCAAATTATCCCTGTCTCTAATTGCCATTTAAAAAAATAACAGGCATTATTAACAAGTATTTGAAAATAAAAAATGAGTCATGGGAGCACAACAAGCTTTCTGTGTATCCCAGGTGACCAACTCTAGTGTCCTAAAGTTGGATGTACATGGCAAAATACCTGTATAAACATTATAGAATCTCACTATGGAGTATGCCATTTGACTTCCATATTCAGCATATGCTGCAGAATCAAAGATATATACACACGCACACGCGCATACACACACCAAATGCTGTTTTTTATTTCATATTATTTAGAGAATTTTTTTTCTGCAGACCTGCTGCTGGGGTGACCTAGGGTTTTTCTCAACGTTTTATACTTGGCAAGTGTTCAAGCTTAAAGCATACCTGAAGTGAAAATAAGAATAAATTTATGTAATTTTCTCAGTAATGGGAAGTCTCTGGACAGTCCAGAGGCTCCTCGGATTCTCTTACTATCCACCATTCTAGCACAGGTTTATTTTGGCCATACTCCAGCCATACATCAGAGAATGGGCATGGACGAGTAAAGTCTGTGCATGACCAAAAAACAGAGCTTGTGTACAAAGGAAAAAGCCATGCCACAGCAGCATTGTTCCACTGGGGGTATGTGGCCCTTACTCACACAGTCTGGATGCACTTGCCCATGGCCCGGAGTGCAGCTAGAAGGTAAAGAGGGTCCCGTTCCAGGAATGTGAGCTCAACAAGGATCCTGGAAGTCTATGGACTGTCTTGAGGTTTCCAAGTGCTGAGGTAAGTATCTAAATGTTACTCTCCCTCCCCTTTAAACATTTGCTTACACATGTTTTGCGATATTATAACTTTTTCTGCCATTTATCTTAAAGAGACTCTAACATCTTTGGAAGTACATTTGGATGTGTTAATTTGTTAATTTAGTAATTAAACAACACATTTTATAAACACAAAGATCTGCATCGTAAAATAAAAAGTTGTGCTCACAATGAAAAGTACTTGACTTTTTGTGTTTCAGGTATTGATGTAGGTTACTGAATTTTGCACATATTCATGGCTATGGTATTCTCCAAACCTATCCAATCCAATTAAGTCACTTTGCAGTGTACTAGGTATCAGAATATTTCTAAATGACATGAAACTGTATGAAATGTGAGAGAATGATTTTTAAAATACATGTTTCTGTGGCATACAATAATAAGACCTCATTTAGCCTAAATGAGTGGCGTCTACTCTGATGTAATGAATAGCACTCTTGCCTTGCAGCACTAGGTTTAAATCTGGACCAGTATACTATCTGTATGGAGTCTGTATGTTTTCCCCGTGTTTGTGTGGCTTTCCTTCCATGAGCCAAAAACATACAGATAGGCAGGGTTGCTCGAATGTACCAAAATTCGATTCGGGTACATTTAAATTCGGGCCCGTGGAAAATTCGGATTCGGATGCGATCTGCAAATTCAGTTTGGATTCGAATTCGGTTCGGGTTGCATAAAAAAATTCGTGAAAAATTAGTGTTTGCGAATTCGGATGTTTTTTTTTTTTTTTTTAAAGGGAAATCACATGTAAATAGGTCTAATATAAATAATAATAAAAAAAAAGAAAGAAAAATGTGATGGAAAACTTTTTTTTCTGCATTTCTTGTTTATTCATCATCACCGTCTTCGTTTTTTTCTCTACATTTTTTACTTCACCATCTTCTTTTTCTGTTTTACCCTCTTTTTGTTTCTCGTCATCAATCATTCATTACTATCATCTTCATCATCTTCTTCACTGGCATCTGGTTCTTTAAGTTCTTCTTCTTCTTCACTTGGTTCATCTTCAATTGTTTTTTCATCTTCTTCTTCACCTGGTTCTTCTTCGTCTTCTTATTCTCCTTCTTCATCATCATAATCTGGTTCTTCTTCACCTTGTTCTTCTCTTCTTCTTCTTCTTCTTCTTCACCTGGTTCTTCTCTTCTTGATCTTCACCTGGTTCTTCTCTTCTTCTTCTTCTTCTTCACCTGGTTCTTCTCTTCTTCTTCTTCACCTGGTGCTTCTCTTCTTCTTCTTCACCTGATTCTTCTCTTCTTCTTGTTCACCTGGTTCTTCTTCATCTTCTTATTCTTCGTCAACATCATCTGGTTCTTCTTCACCTGGTTCTTTTTTTCTTCACCTGGTTCTTTTCTTCGTCACCTGGTTCTTCTTCTTCCCCTGGTTCTTCTTATTCTTCTTCTTCTTCACATGGTTATTGTTCTTCTTCTTCACTGTCCACCACCAACATTCTTTGTTTTTTCCCTTACAGAACTCTACTGTTGTAAAATGTTATCTTCAACACCAGCATAGCTATTGTAGTGGCGTAATAGCTAGTTGTGCATGGCAGCAGCGCATAATTCTGTGGACCCTGGCGGTGGGAACACAGACAGGCAGGAGGATAAACTCAGCAGGAGGAGGAGGAGTGGCGAATGGCAGGAGGCAATGTGTGGACCCTGGTGGTGGGAACACAGACAGGCAGGAGGATAACTATAAGAGCAGCAGCAGCAGGAGGAGGAGGAGTAGTGACGTATGGCAGCAGGCAATGTCACAGGCCAATGGTACCTAGCGTTGGTACCATGGCTGAAAATAAACAGCAAAGAGCAGGAGGAGGTTCCGGACAGCAGTCGTGCAGCCCACATTGTGCCCAATGCACAACTGGGACAGCACAGTTTTCAACCCAGACACCTCAGAATTTTTTTTATACAACAGTATAGCTATGGTAGTGTTGTAATAGCTAGTGGCGCATGGCAGCAGCGCATAATTCTGTGGACCCTGGCGGTGGGAACACAGACAGGCAGGAGGATAACTATAGCAGCAGCAGCAGGAGGAGGAGGAGGAGGAGTAGTGACGTATGGCAGCAGGCAATGTCACAGGCCAATGGTACCTAGCATTGGTACCATGGCTGAAAATAAACAGCAAAGAGCAGGAGGAGGTTCCGGACAGCAGTCGTGCAGCCCACATTGTGCCTAATGCACAACTGGGACAGCACAGTTTTCAACCCAGACACCTCAGAATTTTTTTTTTTATGCAGTATAGCTATTGTAGTGGCGTAATAGCTAGTGGTGGCACATGGCAGCAGCGCATAATTCTGTGGACCCTGGTGGTGGGAACACAGACAGGCAGGAGGATAACTATAGCAGCAGCAGGAGGAGGAGTGGCGAATGGCAGCAGGCAATGTATTCTGTGGACCCTGGCAGTGGGAGCACAGACAGCAGGATAACTACAGCAGCAGGAAGAGGAGTGACATGTGGCAGCAGCAGGCATACATTGTGTGGTGAACAGCAGGAGAATGAAAATCAGCGCTTCGTAATATGTTGACGCTGTATAAATACAATAAATAAATACACAAATAAATGAATTCATAAATAAATCATTAAATTCATAAATATATAAATACATCAGCAACAGCAGCAGGAAGAGGAGTGACGTGTGGCAGCAGCAGGCATGCATTGTGTGGTGAACAGCAGGTGGATGAAAATCAACACTTCGTAATATGTTGGCGCTGTATAAATACAATAAATAAATAAATACACAAATAAATAAATTCATAAATAAATCAGTAAATTCATAAATATATAAATACTTCAGCAACAGCAGCAGGAAGAGGAGTGATGTGTGGCAGCAGCAGGCATGTCATGGGCCATGGTAGCTAGCATTACTACCACAGCAAGTGAAGAAACACCAGGCCAAATTATCAGGACCCCAAGAATGATTCCCAAGCACCTCATGTCCTCTTCTCGCCGACAGTAGGTGCCAGGAACGTGCCTTCAATCCAGGCCTGGTTGATCTTAAAAATGTCAGTCTGTCCACTCCCTCTGTGGACAGACAAGAGCACTTCTCGGTGACCACGCCACCGGCCGCACTACAGCACCTCTCGGACAGCACGCTGGAAGGGGGGCAAGACAGGACTTCCAGGGCGTACTGCGCCAGCTCACTCCAGATGTGCAACGTCTCCACCCAGTACTCCATGGGGTCCACGCTGCCGGTGTCAAGCCCACTGAAGGACTCCATGTACTCAGCCACCATCTGGGTCATGCGCTGGCTGTGGCTTTCAGAGGAGGTGGCTGCTGCACGCTCCTCCTCTCTCGGCTGCTCTACCATCATGTAGAGCGCCTGCGTCAATGACAGCAGGTCTCCTGGGTGCCTGACGCTGCTGCTGCTGGCCGCAGGCACTGGCTGCTGTGCTGGCTGGACAGGGACAGAGGGGGTGGAAGCCTGGGGGAAGGCTTCCTCCAGTCGGCGAACAAGGAGCTGCTGCAACTCGCTTGTGCGCTACTCACGTCCTCTAGCAGGCAGAAACTGAGCCCACTTCCCCCTCAGCTGTGGATCCAGGATCATGCTGATGCAGGCGTCCTCCCTCGCTTGCATCTGCTTCACCCTGGGGTCTGTGCGCAGGCAACGCAGCATGTGCGCTGCCATGGAGAACAGGGTGGTCGGGTCTACATGAAAAGGGCGCCGGTAAAAAAGGGCGTCTGGTGGAGCCCATATATATACCAACTACGGCTACAAAAAAGGTGCCTGGTGTAGCCCATATAAACTTCGGCTACAAAAAAGACGCTTGGTGTAGCCCATATAAAAACTTCGGCTACAAAAAAACAAGGCGCCTGGTGTAGCCCATATAAAAACTTCGGCTAGAAAAAAACTCCGGGATGTGTTAATTACTATTCCCCCTCCAGGCCACCATGGATAGTGGGGGAATGAAATAATTCGGCTTCCAGCGCTTGTAGCCCATATACAAACTTCGGCTAGAAAAAAAACTCTGGGATGTGTTAATTACTATTCCCCCTCCAGGCCGCCATGGATAGTTCGGGAATGAAATAATTCGGCTTACAGTGCTTGTAGCCCATATAAAAACTTCGGCTACAAAAAAAAAAGTCAACAATATGGGCTACAGAGGGGCACCTTACTGTAGCCGAAAAAAATATGGGCTACAAAGGGGAACCCGCTTGTAGCCGAAAACCTTGTAGCCGAAAAAATATGGGCTACAAAGGGGAGCCCACTTGTAGCCTATATCAAAACTCGGGCGCCCTTTTCTACACCTTGTAGCCCATATTTCCAGAAATAACATTGATGTCTATGGCGGCGCCGTTTTCATACAGGCAGCTCGGGCGCCCTTTTCAACCAATCCCGGGTGGTCCGTGACACAGAGACATCAGGGTCAGCGTCCTACTCTGGCTCCTGAGCCTCTTCCTCCTCTCTCCACTCTCGCACCACTGCTGCTGCGCTCTGCTGTTCCCCCTCAGCAGCGACGTCCAGCACCTCCAACTCCTCCTCATCCTACTCCAGTGGACTGCGCAGGCGGCTGCTGTTCCAGCTGGTTCCGGGCCTCCTCCCCCAAATCCACCAAATTGCCAAGTGCCCTGTCCAGCAGACAAACAAAGGGCACCCACTGGCAGAGGGATGCCCGCTCCTGGCTCACCAGGTTGGTTCCCTGCAAGAAGGGAGCCAACACCAAGCAGACCTGCTGCATCTGCCCCCACTGTGCGTTGGTGAGGAGCTGGAGTTTGGTGTTGCCTTCCAGAGTGGCCTCCACGATGTACCGGTTGACTGCCCTCCTCTGCTCAACCAGCCGCACCAACATCGCCAGGGTGGAGTTCCAGCGAGTCGCACATCGATGACAAGGCGGTGTGGTGGCAGGGCCTCGCGCTGCTGGATCTCTGCCAGCTATGATGCAGCAGCAGCTGAGGGGCGTAAAGTGCGCACAAGTTTTCGCCCCGCTTCCAACAGCTCCTCCATCCCTTGGTAGGTGCGCAGGAACTTCTGCACCGCCAGGTTCAGGACGTGGGCCAAGCAGGGGATGTGGGATAAGTGTCCCCTGCTGATGGCAGCCAGCAGGTTGGCGGCATTGTCAGACACCACCAATCCGACTCGGAGGCCTCTGGGGGTCAGCCACGTCTTCTCCTGCTCCCTCAGGTAGCGGAGCACGTTGGCTGATGTCAGACTGTTCTTCCCCAGGCTCACCATCTCCAGCAGCGCTTGGCAGTGGCGGGCCTTCACGTTGCTGTTGCGTTGTTGCTTGGCGGCGGGAGCTGCTGCTTCTCCCCTGACCCCGCGTGGTGGCACCACAAAGTGGACGACTGGTGCCACTGCTGCTGCTGCTGATGATGCGCCCGAAGGTGGACCTGCTGCTTCCTCGCTCGGGCTTTCCACCAGGCTGACCCAGTGTGCCGTAAAGGACAGATAGCGTTCTGTCCCAAAACGACTGCTCCAGGAATCAATGGTTATGTGTATCCGCGCACTCACAGCGTGATCGAGTGCGCGGCCCAAGTTCACCATGGCAAACCGGTGCAGTGCTGGGATCGCCGTGCGGGAGAAGTAGTGGCGGCTGGGGACTTGCCACTCCGGGATCCCAAAATGCAGCAGCGCTCTCATGTCACTCCCCTCCTGCACGAAGGAATATGGCAGGAGCTGGGAGCACATGGCCCAGGCAAGCAACCCGTTCAGCACCCGGATGCGCCTGTGAGCGGGAGGCAACACCTTGGTCACATCGGGAAAGGACTCGCTGAGCAGGGTCTGGCGGCGTTTGCCTGCACGGGAGGATGAGTAGGCCACTGTGGAGGGAGCTGATGAGGCAACTGAGGACTGGCTGCCCAGGGGGGGAGGAGTGAGTTGCTGCTGCTGTGCTCCTGCTGCTGCTGCTGGGTGGGATGCTGCTGCTGAAATCTGTGCAGTGGCTCTCTGGCTCTGGCCACTGCCTGCGCCACTTTTTGATCAGCTTCTCATACTCACAAAAATCCTCAAAATGCCTGGTCTCTAAGTGGGTCGACAGGCACGAGGTACTTAGCTTGAGGAGATCGCGACCTCTGCTGAGACTGACCTTGCAACTGTTGCAAATTGCACGGGTCGGGTCCTCTGTGCACTTAATGAAGCACCGCCAGACTGGGGACTTCAACCTGCCCTTTGAGCTTGAGGGCTGGGGTTTTTTGGTGGCCTTTGAGGCTTGTGCCTTTTTTGGTTTGGTTGGAGGTTTGCTGTGGGTGGTGGAAGCAGCTTAAGAAGCAGGCTGTGGTTCCTGCTTTCCACGCCCTGTGCTTGCCGCCTTGCTGTTGCCATGCCTCTGCGCCAGAGACACCTCCGATGACGAGCTGCCTTCAAGCAAGTGTGCTGGTGGTACTGGTGGTGGCACATAGGGAGGATCCAGCACATCATCATCATCCCCAAACATGTCCTCTGAGCTCGCCTCAATCACATCCAGTGGCCCAAAATCCCCTGCATCACGCCCCTCCTCATCAGCGCCAACAACAAACTGCTCCACCTCCAACTCCTCCTCCTCCTCCTTGCATGATGATGTCCCCATTATCTCCTGCTCAAACTTCTCCACAACATCCCTGTACACGGCTGCAGTCACTGGGCTGAAGACCAAGCTCATTGAGGGCAGGCTGGTCAATGGGGTCACCATGACCTCAAGCGGTGGTGGAGGCCTGCTGCGGACCGGAGTGCTGGTGGTGGTGGCACTGGTCTCGCTGCTGCTGGAGGCCTGGCTGGAAACGGTGGATTCCTGCTCCACCATCAGTTCCACAACAGCCTGCGCCTGACTCTCCTTAATGGGCCAGTAGCGACGACCAGTCTCAAAGATGGGCGCAACGCGCTGCTGTTGCGCCTCTGCTCCCTCCTCCACAACTATGCGGTCAGTGGCTGGCGGCAGACCAGTCACAGACCTGCTGCTGCTGCTGCTGCTGGCAGTGGCTGCTGCAATGGTGCTGCCTCTCCTGGTGGTGCCTCGTCCTCTACCTCTGCCAGTCATTTTGCACTTATATACAAATAAACAAATGTGTAGAAAACGGCGGGAAAGGGTGTAAACCTTAATAAAGTCTGGGTTGGTGGTGGTGGTGAGTGACTGACTGGTGGTAAGTGTCAACAAAAAATTGAATTTTTTTTAAGTAGTAGTAGTAGTAGTAGTAGTAGTAGTAGTAGTACTAACAGTGAGTCTCTACAGTACTAACTCGTGTGACAGTGGGTGACAATTACGGTCGGTCACACACGGTCAGACGCAATCAATAGGGTGCGCCGGCAAATGACAGTCACAGCAGGTGACAACAAGGGATGTTGGCCTGCGAATGTAACAATTTACTACAGAAAGGTAATAAATCACACAGTAACAAATGAAAAAAATTAAATGGAGGGGTAGGTGGGTGGTAGTAGTAGTGGAAGAGAGACTACCACCTACCTAGTAGTAGTACAGTTGTACGCGCAGGTAGTAACTAATCTATTAAACACCTGCTGTACTAAACAGTACACAATATAACTAACTGCCAGACAGTGGGTGCCCAATTACAGTCGGTCGGTCACACACGGTCAGACGCAATCAATAGGGTGCGCCGGCAAATGACAGTCACAGCAGGTGACAACAAGGGATGTTGGCCTGCGAATGTAACAATTTACTACAGAAAGGTAATAAATCACACAGTAACTAATGAAAAAAATTAAATGGAGGGGTGGGTGGGTGGTAGTAGTAGTGGAAGAGAGACTACCACCTACCTAGTAGTAGTACGGTTGTACGTGCAGGTAGTAACTATTAAACGCCTGCTGTACTAAACAGTACACAATATAACTAACTTCCAGACAGTGGGTGACTAATTACAGTCGGTCGGTCACAAACGGTCAGACGCAATCAACAGGGTGCGCCGGCAAATGACAGTCACAGCAGGTGACAACAAGGGATGTTGGCCTGCGAATGTAACAATTTACTACAGAAAGGTAATAAATCACACAGTAACTAATGAAAAAAATTAAATGGAGGGGTGGGTGGGTGGTAGTAGTAGGGGAAGAGAGACTACCGCCTACCTAGTAGTAGTACTGTTGTACGCGCAGGTGGTAACTATTAAACGCCTGCTGTACTAAACAGTACACAATATAACTAACTGCCAGACAGTGATTAACAAATTACAGTCGGTCGGTCACACACGGTCAGACGCAATCAACAGGGTGGGCCGGCAAATGTCAGCCACACAGCAGGTGACAACAAGGGATGCTGGCCTGTACACAGTCAATCAGTAACTAACTAGTATTAACTAACAGTACTGAAGCTATAAACTAACAGACTACAGCAAACAGCAGCAGTACAATTTAACTAAACTACTATAGTACACAACTAACTAGAATCCCTAACCTACCTAAACTAGTAGTAGGCTAAGGCTGCCCTAGGCTAGCAGGCCTAGCCTGCACACAGACTAACACTAGCCTAGCACAGTATACAGTACACACTAGCTGACTGCAAACAATCAAATTACTATCTATCTATATAAAAGAATGAATGTGTGGGAGGTGTTTAGGAAGCAAAACGCTAGGTTTAGCACAGAATACACTTGATCAGACACGCAGCACAGAACTGGAGATGCTCTCAGTACTAGCTCAGTCACACAAGTGCGTAGCTCCGCAAAATGGCCGCCGCCTTATATAGAGGAGGGGAGGGCCAGGCTCCCCTCCTCTGATTGGTTGCTAGCGTTGCCAGGGACTCGGCTGGAGGAATTCTGAGTGGCCCGCGTCACTCCCGAATCCCGAAGCCGAACCCAACGCGTCATCCGGCCGAGTTCAAATGCGCACATTCAGCCGCCTTCGGCTTCAGGTCCAGCGCATTCGGCTTCGACTTCGGGAACGCTGAATTTTACCTGAATAATTCTGGTAAATTTGCTATCGGGAGTCCTGGAGAGCAAGCCTGCAGATAGGTTAATTGGTTCCCCCAGAAACTGGCCATACATTACAATAGGAACATAAGACAATGATTGACAATGGTAAGGATTAGTTTGTGAGTTGCTCTGAAAGACAGTGACATGACTATACACACTGTGTAAAATACATACACAATGAATAACAAAATTGGTGGGGTGACTTAAAGTGGATCTGAGATGAACTTTTACTCATTGCATAATTGTGTTCCTTTCCTATTGTTTATAGGGCATTCCTCAAGTCAAATACTTTTTTTGTTTTTGTTTTAATACTCTAATTCCCTATAAACTAAATAAACCATGCCCACAGGTTTTCAGAGAGCCTTGGCAGTAGCTAGGGCTCATGGGAGCTAAGTCTGGGCAGGAGGAGGAGGAGGTGTTACTAGCCATTGATTTCAGAGGCAGAGGGGAGGAGGGAGGAGGGGGGATTCGTTTTTTTTTCACAGGCTGAGTGCTCAAGATACAGATAAGCCTGCCTCTGTGTAATGTTTACAAACAACATGGCTGCTGTCATTGTATCACAAGAAGAAATAATCATTTTCTATTAAAGCTGTTTGCAGCTAGATTTGCTGTGTAAACTATCTAAACTTTAGATAAGATATATAGACAAGTTACTTGTTATAGTTAGTTTTTCATCTCGGATCCGCTTTAAAAGAAAAGCACCACAGCTTAAATTACATTCTGAGGGAAAATGAAAGCCAGAGTAGATTTCTGCAGTGAGGAGCAGCAGATGAGAAGTAGTGAGGATAGATAAGTCAAACTGCAGCATTCATAAAAGGTTGTAGGGGTGAGAGTCTAGTTAGTGAAATGCCAGAAAAGAGGACATTGCAATATCCAAGGTGAAAGATAATGAGAACATGCACCAGAGGTTTGGTGGTTCCTGGGGATAGGAGTATGGTAGGATTTCAGGTGTTGTATAAGCATGCACTGTAACTGTTGCCCATATGGAATGAGACTGATGGGTGGAACAACTGGGCATAAGTTCCTAGAGATGCATCCCTTGTGAAGTCATGTGTATTATAGTTTTGGGGAGGGGAGGAAGAATGACCGCTTGGAAAAAAATGGAGCAACATCCAGCAGATGGGGTAAAGAAGGAAGCAATGCACTCAGTTGTTGATGTTTCTTAACCCCCTGGCAGTAATCCCGAACTGAGCTTGGGCTGAGATTCACTTACCCAGAGCGGCAAGCCCGAGCACAGCTTGGGCTGGCCCAAAACCGCCGCGCGTTGGCTTTTTCTGGGTCCCGTGCGTGATCGATGCTGCCAGCAGAACCTAGGCTTCTCCCCCGGCCGCTGGGATCCTGGTGGCAAATCAGGACGGCTGAGCAGCAGTTTGCGGCGGTGCCAGTGCTGGGCCGAAATTACGCATTAGCGTAATTACGCATCGTAATTCACTACAAATGCACCGTAAGCGTTACGTGTAAGGTTACGGTATTACGCGTAATTAATTACGCGTAGATCGCAGGGTTACGTTTTACGCGTAACAAATTACGCGTAAGACAGTAAACTCCCATTGAAATTACACAGTCTGCCGTAATCGCGTAATATTACGCTCCCGTATAATATAAAAAAGCCGCCGACTTTAAGGGTTAATAGCAAAGCCCCCTTAAGTGCTAAGAGCCTCAAATTTGGAGAATATATTAAGGAGATCAGAAGGAATAAGAGGAAAAAATTTTTTTTCAAAAAGACCTTATAGTTTTTGAGAAAATCGATGTTAAAGTTTCAAAGGAAAAATATATACATTTAAAAACCCGCCGACTTTAACGGTTAATAGCAAAGCCTGCTTAAAATTTAGGAACACCAAATTCACAGGGTATATTAAGGGGATCAGTGGGAATAAGAGGAAAAAAATTTTTTTCAAAAAGACCTTATAGTTTTTGAGAAAATCGATTTTTAAGTTTCAAGGGCGAAAATGTCTTTTAAATGCGGAAAATGTCAGTTTTTTTTGCACAGGTAACAATAGTGTTTTATTTTCATAGATTCCCCCAAGTGGGAAGAGTTTTACTTACTTCGTTCTGAGTGTGGGAAATATAAAAAAAAAACGACGTGGGGTCCCCCCTCCCAGACCTCTTTAACCCCTTGTCCCCCATGCAGACTGGGATAGCCAGAATGCGGAGCACCGGCCGCGTGGGGCTCCGCACCCTGACTATACCAGCCCGCATGGTCCATGGATTGGGGGGTCTCGGAAGGGGAGGGGCAGCCAAGCTTTCCCCTCCCCCTCCGAGCCCTTGTCCAATCCAAGGACAAGGGGCTCTTCTCCACCTCCGATGGGCGGTGGAGGTGGAGGCCGCGATTTCCTGGGGAGGGGTTCATGGTGGCATCTGGGAGTCCCCTTTAAAAAGGGGTCCCCCAGATGCCCACCCCCCTCCCAGGAGAAATGAGTATAGAGGTACTTGTAGTACCCCTTACCCATTTCCTTTAAGAGTTAAAAGTAAATAAACACACAAACACATAGAAAAAGTATTTTAATTGAACAAAAAACATAACCACGAAAAAAGTCCTTTAATATTCTTAATTAACCATTAATACTTACCTGTCCCTTTAAAAGCCAGTTCCCACGCAATATCCTCGGAAATATACTAATCAGTTACAATGTAACAAAGTTATTCAATGTAACAACTTTGTTACTTTGTAACACCACCGCACCCGACGTCACTCGCCTCTCACCCGCCGGCCGCCGCATACACACTAAGTCCCCGCCGGCTCCCGCCGTCCACTCCGCCCACACCTGTCACCCATATACATGCTGGCACCCATGGGTGCCAGCATGTATATAGGTGACATGTGGGAGAGGCGGGGAGGGCAGCGGAGCCGGCGGGGACTTAGCGTCCCTTCACCCGACAGAGCTCTGAGCTATATTAGCTCAGAGCTCTCCAAAGCATCTTTGTATTTGGGCTCCAAGGAGCCCCATTGGTCCTTAGCAGACCAATGGGGTTCCTTCAAATCAGAAGGAACCCCATTGGTCTGCTAAGGACCAATGGGGCTCCTTGGAGCCCAAATACAAAGATGCTTAGAGAGCTCTGAGCTATAGCTCAGAGCTCTGTCGGGTCCTGCAGCGCAGACGTGGCGGCGGCGGCGGCGGTGAGTGACCTCGGGTGCGGTGGTGTTACAATGTAACAAAGTTGTTACATTGAATAACTTTGTTACATTGTAACTGATTAGTATATTTCCGAGGATATTGCGTGGGAACTGGCTTTTAAAGGGACAGGTAAGTATTAATGGTTAATTAAGAATATTAAAGGACTTTTTTCGTGGTTATGTTTTTTGTTCAATTAAAATACTTTTTCTATGTGTTTGTGTGTTTATTTACTTTTAACTCTTAAAGGAAATGGGTAAGGGGTACTACAAGTACCTCTATACTCATTTCTCCTGGGAGGGGGGTGGGCATCTGGGGGACCCCTTTTTAAAGGGGACTCCCAGATGCCACCATGAACCCCTCCCCAGGAAATCGCGGCCTCCACCTCCACCGCCCATCGGAGGTGGAGAAGAGCCCCTTGTCCTTGGATTGGACAAGGGCTCGGAGGGGGAGGGGAAAGCTTGGCTGCCCCTCCCTTTCCGAGACCCCCCAATCCATGGACCATGCGGGCTGGTATAGTCAGGGTGCGGAGCCCCACGCGGCCGGTGCTCCGCATTCTGGCTATCCCAGTCTGCATGGGGGACAAGGGGTTAAAGAGGTCTGGGAGGGGGGACCCCACGTCGTTTTTTTTTTATATTTCCCACACTCAGAACGAAGTAAGTAAAACTCTTCCCACTTGGGGGAATCTATGAAAATAAAACACTATTGTTACCTGTGCAAAAAAAACTGACATTTTCCGCATTTAAAAGACATTTTCGCCCTTGAAACTTAAAAATCGATTTTCTCAAAAACTATAAGGTCTTTTTGAAAAAAAAATTTTTCCTCTTATTCCCACTGATCCCCTTAATATCCCCTGTGAATTTGGTGTTCCTAAATTTTAAGCAGGCTTTGCTATTAACCGTTAAAGTCGGCGGGTTTTTAAATGTATATATTTTTCCTTTGAAACTTTAACATCGATTTTCTCAAAAACTATAAGGTCTTTTTGAAAAAAAATTTTTCCTCTTATTCCTTCTGATCTCCTTAATATATTCTCCAAATTTGAGGCTCTTAGCACTTAAGGGGGCTTTGCTATTAACCCTTAAAGTCGGCGGCTACCTAACATTGATCCATGCGTCAACTTTTCCGCTTGGCAGCATGACCTTACGCATTAATTGCTAGCAGGATTTTACGCGTAAGCCTATAACGTAATAACCTGCACTACTGTATACTTACGCGTAATTGCGTAAGTGCTATGCGTAATTACGGACATGTACCGAAATTTACTGTCTATGCCGTAAGCGTAATTTCGTAATGCGTAATAGCGTAAAATTACGCGTAATGATCCGTAAGCGTAGCTTTCTCCATTACGACCAGCACTGGGCGGTGCAGCGTGACGTCATCAGGGTGGGTAAAAAGATTAGAGTGGACCCAATGCCCTGTTTGAGCACCAATCTGTGTGTGTGTGTATACATATATATATATATATATATATATATATATGTATATATATTGGGATGCGAAAGTTTGAGCAACGTTGTTAATTGTCATATTGTCATGATTTTCCTGCATAAATCGTTTGTTGTTACGATAAAAAAATAAATATATCATATAGGAGACACACACAGTGATATTTGAGAAGTGAAATGAAGTTTGCATTTACAGAAAGTGCACAATAATTGTTTAAATAAAATTAGGCAGGTGCATACATTTGGGAACTGTTGTCATTTTATTGATTCCAAAACCTTTAGAACTATTTTTTGGAACTCAAATTGGCTTGGTAAGTTCAGTAAACCCTGACCTACATATACAGGTGTATCCAATTATGAGAAAGAGTATTTAAGGGGGTCATTTGTAAGTTTCCCTGCTCTTTTAAATTTCTCTGAAGAGTAGCAACATAGGGGTCTCAAAACCACTCTCAAATGAGCTGAAGACAAAGATTGTTTACCATCATGGGGAAGGATACAAAAAGTTTTCTCAGAGATTTCAGCTGTCTGTTTCCACAGTTAGGAACATATTGCGGAAATGGAAGATCACAGGATCAGTTTAAGTTAAAGCTCGAAGTGGCAGACCAAGAAAAATCTTGGATAAACAGAGGCAACGAATGGTGAGAACAGTCAGAGTCAACCCACAGACCAGCACCAAAGACCTACAACATCATCTTGCTGCAGATGGAGTCGCTGTGCATCGTTCAACCATTAGGTGCACTTTACAAAAGAAGATGCTGTATGCAGAGAAAGCGTTTTCTCCGCCCACAGCACAAACAGAGCCGCTTGAGGTATGCTAAAGCACATTTGGACAAGCCAGCTTCATTTTGGAATAAGGTGCTGTGGTCTGCTGAACCTAAAATTGATATATTTGGGTATAACAAGGAGTGTTATGCATGGAGGAAAAACAACACAGCACTTCAAGAAAAACACCTGCTACCTACAGTAAAATATGGTGGTGGTTCCATCATGCTGTAGGGCTGTGTGGCCAGTGCAGGGACTGGGAATCTTGTCAAAGTTGAGGAACGCATGGATTTCACTCAGTATCAGCAGATTCTGGAGACCAATGTCCAGGAATCAGTGACAAAGCTGAAGCTGCGCCGGGGCTGGATCTTTCAACAAGACAACGACCCTAAACAGTGCTAAAAATCCGCAAAGGAATTTATGCAGAGGAAAAAGTACAATGTTCTGGAATGGCCGTCTCAGTCCTCACACCTGAATATAACTGAAAATCTGTGGTGTGAGTTAAAGAGAGCTGTCCATGCTCGGAAGCCATCAAAACTGAATGAACTAGAGATGTTTTGTAAAGAGGAATGGTCCAAAATACCTTCAACCTTCAACCAGAACCCAGACTCTAGCTGGAACATACAGGGAGCATTTAGAGGCTGTAATTTCTGCAAAAGGAGGATCTACTAAATATTGTTTTCATTTCTTTTTGTGGTGCCCAAATGTATGTACCAGCCTAATTTTGTTTAAACAATTATTGCACACTTTCTGGAAATTCAATAAACTTCATTTCACTTCTCAAATATCACTGTGTGTGTCTCCTGTATGATATATTTAACTGACATTTTTTATCGTAACAACCAACGATTTATACAGGAAAATAATGACGATTAACAAGGTTGCCAAAACTTTTGCATCCCACTGTATATATATGTATATCTCCACACCCCTGACATATCCACCACTACCATGGACAAGGTCTCCTCCTGCCTATCTGCCATCTCCTCCTGGATGTCCGCTAGGTTCCTAAAACTAAATCTAGACAAAACGGAATTTATGATCTTCCCACCCCGGTCACCACCAAACTCCTCATCCATGCCCTCATAATTTCCCGCCTCAACTACTGCAATGCCCTTCTGTCTGGACTCCCTAAGACCCGAATAGCCCCACTGCAGTCCATCATGAATGCGGCTGCCAGAATTATCCACTCCTCCCATCGCTCCACCAGGGCGACTCCCCTCCGTGAATCCCTCCACTGGCTTCCTATCCAGTCCAGAATCAGATTCAAGATATTGTGTCTGACCTACAAATCCATCCACAAAACCTGTCCAACCTACATTTCTGATCTTACTCAGAGATACACACCAAGCCGCTCACTCCGCTCCTCCAATGAACTTCGCCTGAACGTCCCCCGCATCACCCAGTCCCATGCACGCCTCCAAGACTTCTCAAGAGCCGCTCCGACACTATGGAACTCCTTACCTCCACCCATTAGGGCAGCCCCCTCCTTCAACACCTTCAAGAAGGCCCTCAAAACTCACCTTTTCACTCTTGCCTACCACCCCTCACAATTGCTCTAAACCCAGCCGAACTCTGGTCCCCTACCTCTTGTGTCCCTACCTCTCCCTCTAGATTGTAAGCCTTCGGGCAGGGTCCTCACTCCTTTTGTGTCCTACCTGATCATGCACCTCTATTACTGTGCACCCATGCTATGCATTTGAGTGAACCTAACTTGCCTAACTCCATGCTCCCATCCAGTGACTGACTAAGCATTACCTTGTACTCATACTGTGCTGTGTGATCTGGTTTTCTTGTATTCCTGTATTGTCATATTGCTGTTTGTCACCCCTAAATATTGTCTGTAACCTAAATTAATGTCCAGCGCTGCGTAATATGTTGGCGCTTTATAAATACAACAAATAAATAAATAATATATATATATATATATATATATATATATATATATGTATACTGTGTATGCATATATATGTATATACATATAGTGTGCATGAAAAAAAGGCAACATGAGAAAAGGGCCTGGCTGGATAACAAAATGGCACCAGTTGATAACTAAATCTGATAACAATAAACATTGTTGTCAAACTTGGTTAACAATAAATACCGTTGTAAAAACCGATGGGAAATAATAATGAAAAGATATTAACGTTAAAAATTGTTATGTAATTCAACAATACAACTTAACCCAACCCTACTCTCAGACAGAACCCTCCCCTGGTGGTGCCTAAAACTAACCACTCCCCTGGTGGCGCCTAACCCTAAGCACAGCCCCGTTGGTGTCTAACCCTAACCACCCCCGTGATGGTGCCTAACCCTAACCACCCCTGTGATGGTGCCTAACCCTAACCACCCCCCGGTGTTGCCTAAAACTAACAGCTGCCCGGGTGGTGCCTAATCCTAACCACTCCCCCTGGTGGTAACTAACCCTAACCACCCCCCTTGCAGAAACACCCTTTTACACATAGAAACAATAATCTCTTTGATAGTGTTAAATATGTACATACAAACGAAGTAATATGACAAAAATGATAGCGTTGTAAGCTTCTAAAACGATAACATACTTCAAAAACTGTAATGTCCTAATGTTGTTAACAATATTTATCGCGGCATCCTTTTTTCTGCCCTATTAACGATAATTGTATTAGAGTTTCTGGCGGCGCCCTTTTCGTCCACCCTCAAACAGCACCTTTCTTTCCTGCTACCTATATATATATATATATATATATATATATATATATATATATATATATATATATATATATATATATATATATATATATATATAGGTATATGTATTTGTAGTTACCGACTCATGTCGGATTTTGACTACCCTCTGCCTGCCGCCTGCACAGACGTCTGCCTGGATTTTGACTACTCTCTGCCTGCCGCCTGCACTAGTGTCTGCCTGGATTTTGACTACCCTCTGCCTGCCGCCTGCACCGACGTCTGCCTGGATTTTGACTACTCTCTGCCTGCACCAACGTCTGCCTGGATTTTGACTACCCTCTGCCTGCCGCCTGCACCGACGTCTGCCTGGATTTGGCTAATCTCTGCCTTATGTTTAGAGATGTTCTGGATGTGGGGACTCTGGGGACCAAAGAAGAATGCAGAGTTGATCCCAAGAGAGCAGGCCTGTGTGGTATGTTGACAGGCAGCAAAAATGTTTTACTCATATCAGAGAGAAATAAACAAAGGGTGGGCTGGTAAATTTGAGTGTCGTTTGAATACAAATACTATTAAAAGTCAAAGTTGGATAGAAGTTTGCCTCAGGTAAAGATGTAAAGAGAGAAGAACACTGGTCCAAAGACTGAGCTTTGGGAAACACAGACAAGGAAAAGATTGGGAGAGTTACCATTGAAAGACACAAGTGGTCAAATAAAAAGAAACAAACAAAGAAAGGGCAGTGCCGCCATTACAAACATAATGCAAGGTAGAGTAGAAGAGTGTGATAAACAGAGTCAATGCACAAGAAAAATCCAATAAAAGGAGGAGACAAAAGTTGCCTTGTGACTTTGCTCTGAAAAGATCATTGGTCAACTTTGTATCGTCGTTTCAGAGTGACTAAAGACTAGTGCGTACAATTTTGAGTTGGCATTGAGAAATGATGTTAGTCTTTTGTAAACAAGCCACTCAGGTAGTTTGGGAACACACGGAAAAATAGAAGAAGAGAAATGTAACAGTAGCCTGAGAGGAGAGAATTGCGGAGGAAGGATTTTTTTCATCATTGAAAGGACAACTGCATATTTGGAGACTGAGGGGAAAATAGGTCATAATTTAGTCAGCACAGGGACCAAGGAGGAGGAATAAGCACAGTGTAAGTCAAAGAGAACAGTCTGAAGTGAAGAGATAGTGGAGTGCCCATGACTGGATGTTAACACTGAACAGAATAATGACACTTCAACCTGAATTCTGTGCAGAGGTTGCTATCTTCTTGGACACCCAAAACTCAAATCACTGTATCAACAGGATGCAGATAGCACCAGTGAAAAAAAGATTACAGTTTAAAATGTTATTTGTTGATCCAGATTTTAATAATCTTCCATATCTTGTGATAGATGGTGGCACATGTGTAGCTGTTCTAAATATGATTGCAACCAAGCAACTCGTTGGTGAGATACACCAGCTTCCCTTTTGGCTTGAAAAAGTAAGCATTAATGCTTTAGATATGGTCATATTATATTTTCAAGCAACTATACATGTGCTTTCAGTTAAAACTAAGTTATGGAGGATTTTCATCTGGAACAATTCTTAATGAATATTTTGACCTTTTGTCTGGGAAGATTTTTGATGCATAGTGGATTGTACGCAGTAAACACAATTAATTTCAACTTACTTCATTGCTCTACACCCCCTAAATACTTTGTTACTGACAAATAACCAAGTAAATTGCAAAAAAATAAAAAAAAAATGTTCAGTTTGTATCTTGAGGCCTAGTACACAATGCTTAAACTCATTGCAAAATAATTATGCATGTCAACTCACTGCCCATACAATTCTATGGGTCTGTTCACAGTGCTGCTTTCTAACTGATCGCGTTATTCTAACTCACTGCATGCAGGCTTTGGGCTTGATTCAGAAAACCGTGCTAATTCATAGCACGGCCACGCTATGCTTTGCGCGCAATTTACCACGCATAAAACTTTACGTGCGCTATAACACATGTTAATGCATGTTCACGCGGTGCATTGCATACTTTTGTGCGTGTTATGCCATGTGAACGCACGCAAACGTTTGTTATAGAGTCGTAAACTTTTATGCGCTGTAAACCGTGCGCAAAGCATAGCGTGGCCATGCTATGAGTTAACATGGCTTTCTGAATCAAGCCCTTTGTATTAAAGTTTATGTCTAGACTCCATTGAAGTTCACACTTATTGTAACACATGCATTATGCAACTGACCACTGTAAACCTGGCCTAAGATGCATATTCTAAAACAGCTCACAAACCCCAGTATTTATACTAATGCCTGTAAATGTAGTATGTACAAATTAATAGTTAGGGCCCATTTACAGTTCTCAGTTGCATTGCAGAATAATTCTGTATGTCAACTCACTGCCCATATAATTCTATGGGCCTGTTGACGGTACTGCATTGTAACAAATCAAGTTATTCTAACTCAATGCATGCAGGCTTTGTATTAAAGTCTATTTCCAGTCTCCACTGCAGTTCACACTCATTTTAACATGTTACAATTTGTGCATTATGCAACTGGCCACTGTGAGCCTAGCCTGAAAGACACTTCATTCACAATTTATTTGCATAAAAACCATCAGAGTTAATTTGAATTCTAACAAAAAGCCAAGATAATGCTTTTAAATCACATTTTTTTATTATATGCAATAATATTTATTATTTTAGCCTTATAACCTTCCAACATGCATGAAAATCTTTGTATCTGATGTATAACTTTACATACTTGTACTCTGGCTTCAGTAAGGTTAATTTTCATGGCAAGCTCTTCTCTGGTAAACACGTCAGGATAGTGAGTTTGCGCAAACACAGCTTCTAATGCTTCCAGCTGGAATGAAACAAGCAAGTATCAGCAGGGTGAGGTTTTCATGTCTAATTATGAGGAAATTTCAAAGCGAAACAACACAGTTGTTATTGGTAGGAAAAGAGGAGAAGCACAAGAGGTGGGCTCTAACAAGGTGCAGATATACTATCGACATTTTAATAATTCACGTTACATAATTCCTTGCTGTTCAGCTAGATAACATAATAGGAGAATATAATGGCTGTCTCTGCCATGAGGCAGTGAATGTGCCGCAGATACATTTTTAGTGTGTGTGTGTGCGTGCGTGCATGCATGCGTGCGTGCGTGTGTGGTTTTTTTAAGGGTTTTACGTCTTTGTAATTTGAAAGATGTTAACTAAAATAAAAACTATGTAGGCAAGTGTAACCTCAATGGCCAACTATCAGTTTGGCAGAGGGCACATGCAAAGCATCAAAGGTAGAAAGTTCAAAGAAAAAAATAAATAAATAACAAACACAAGTGTGCTATAAGGGTGTTAAGTGAAATTTCTAGATGACATGAATTCAAAATTAAAAACAACAACAAACATATTAATGCTTGAGGGTTAAACTAAACTGACAAGACTTTGTTGTTTGGAGCAAAATCATAACATATGTAAAGTATACTACCTTTAGCAAATCAGTATTATATCCAGAATTGTCTGTGAAGTTAGGTTATAGATTTATTTTACAATGTCTCTCTTATTCATTTGACATCAACTATTTATACATGTTACATCTAATACATTAAGTTACATGTGACGTCTAATAAATTAAAATACATTTAGTATACAATATACAAGGGGGTGTGAGTATATCCTTACTGACATAACATAACTGTCCCAATAGAGTTTTAGAGGAATGACACCTCACTGGTGCTAGTAAAGGCAAGTTTAATTAGAAACTGGCATATCAGGCTGGTATGGCCACTGGCAGGCCATATCTTATTTCCCTTTGACTCCAGGGAAAAAATGCTCAGGTCTATCTTATAGCCATAATCAATTATCAAGGGGTGAGCAGCACAAACCAACTTTTAATGCAATTTTTTTGCAAAGTATGCACGCAGCAGTGGAGACCCCAATCCCCACAAGAAATATATATAACATACAGAGAGGCTGCAGCACACAACAGGAAAACAGTGACAGGGGCTCTTGGTTATGCTTTAATGCGCTTAAGCTCACCAACTGCGCCAAAGTGTCCCCGATCTGGTGAGTCCTACTCTAACCATACAATGCTAGTTTTTATCAGCAGTCTAGTGGGAACTAATCCAAAAACCCAAGAGTCAACTAAATGGGAGAAAAGGAAATTAAAAACACCTTTTTAATTTCCTTTTCTCCCATTTAGTTGACTCTTGGGTTTTTGGATTAGTTCCCACTAGACTGCTGATAAAAACTAGCATTGTATGGTTAGAGTAGGACTCACCAGATCGGGGACACTTTGGCACAGTTGGTGAGCTTAAGCGCGTTAAAGCGTAACTAAGATCCCCTGTCACTGTTTTCCTGTTTTGTGCTGCAGCCCCTCTGTATGTTATCTTATAGCCATAGATATTGTAATGCTAAATAAAGGTCTGAGGTTCCCTCAATGAATTATTATACACATGGAATAAACAAATGTGTGGGAAGGCCTGGGTCAGAATGATGTTACCCGCATTAAAATATTGTGCGTGACCGTAAGGAAAAAAAAAAAAACATTTGCGAACTGGTCTGACACCTGAAGTCTTTAGAGACATAAGTATCTATCCGTTAGATGGTTTAAACTAACATTAAATCCCCAAAAGCTGCCCTTTTTTTTTGGGGGGGGGGAGCTACCCTCTTTGGTAAAACCAAAATAACAAACTTTTTGAATGTGACTGCAAACACTTATCAAGGAAAAGCCGCTGTGTGTGTGTGTGTGTGTGTGTGTGTGTGTATGTGTGCGTGTGTTCACTTGCATGGGCTATCTAACATAAACTTTATATATATATATATATATATATATATATATATATATATATATATATATATATATACAGTATATATACACACAGTATAACATCAACTGATGTACACATAGCTACAGTAATACAGTAAGAATAGTGGATTGTAAGCTCCTTTGGAGAGAGGAGGATATGCACTGTACAGTGATTATCTTTTAAACACTGAAAAAAACATAACAGTGCTTTAAAAATATAGGTAGAAAACTACACAGAGATAAATATATAATATAGTAGGATGTTTTGTGCTGTACAAGTGTACAAGTAACTGTATCAACAGTGTCTTGTAATATTCAAGGGATATTGATATAATATATAAACTTATCAACACAATAAACATTTGAGTGACCATCCTTAGCTATATTTTTAAAAAGCTATATAACAGGTGTTAAGAAAAGAAAACACACTAGTCTATTTCACCTTTTCACAGTTATTGTACAACCCATTTTAATTAACATATGTAATTTTAAAAGTATTATTTCAATGTTGTAGTTCACAACAGCATGAAGTTCCTTCACATTTATAAGTCTGCAAGTTAACCTCTTCCTTTCTAGTAAATGAACTGTCTTTTAAGTCTCCACTCTTTCTAGAATTCCTTGACCAGGTCCACATACTAACTATAAAGTAATTATCTAAGCTAAGGTGGCAGAACTGCACAGCGGGCTGGCATACCACCAGCATTATTATGTTTTTTTAACTATTTAAATAGTAATCAGCAGTGGGAAAATAAACAGTGTCTTAGTTAAAGTATTCTGTCTCTAGAAATATCTACAGCTGAGTTGGACATCTCCACGTCCTTCATGTCATTGGAGGCTGCGGGATGGATTGCCAAGACCCCAGAATATACAGTATGTTACATTGTCCAACCAGTTATCCAATGTACAATATATTTAAGTTTCAGATACTCTTTAATATCATTAGAACTCACTAGCATAGCCTTGGTATGAATGACTATGACTTCAGTGCACATTATAAGGAGAATTCACTTAAGGGAACAGGACACAAACAAGGGAAAAAACAAATCTTCCAATCAAAATGGCACACAATAGTTTTTGTCCTTCAAGTAATATCAAATGTGTGTCCATATAAGCCAACAGGATAGATAGATAGATAGATAATAATCTGAACATTTATATAGCGCTTTTCTCCTGTCGGACTCAAATCGCTTAAGAGCTGCAGCCACTGGGACGCGCTCAAGAGGCCACCCTGCAGTGTTAGGGAGTCTTGCCTTGAACTCCTTACTGAATACTACTTGACCTAGCCAGGATTCGAACCCTGGTCTCCCATGTCAAAGGCAGAGTCCTAGATAGATAGATAGATAGATAGATAGATAGATAGATAGATAGATAGATAGATAGATACAGTGTACTATGGAAGGACAATTAAATAATTCTTAATAAATACTACATCTCAAATGATCATTGTTCTTTTTTAAAATAGGGCTTTCTATAGTGGAATATAACAGTAAAGTCAAAAGCATGAATTTAGGACCATTGATAATAACATTTACTGTTATGGTTTTTTGTATTACTCTAGCAAGGTATCCAATGTGTTAACCTTACTGTTAATATAACAATTCTCCTCTCACTTATATGATTACTAAAGAAAACTATTTGACCACAACGTTCTAGCAGTAAACTCCCTTTTCACTTAAATTTGGCTTTTATACTGAACAGTGCATTTGCCAGTGCTGTTTCCTAGTTATGAGATCACATTTACAGCTTTTCCACAGCTGCAGAGATTCATACCTGTTGCAGAGTGAACGTTGTCCGGTTCCTTCGCTGTTTCCTCCGTAGAAACCCTTCATCAAACTCAGCAGCTGAATGGCTGGTAAATGGAGGAGAGCCTACTGAAGATAAAGACATCACACTGCATTACTCTCTGTCAGCTTCACGATTGTTGCGCCTACTGCTGCCAAAGCAACATTGTAAAAGCATCGCTTTGTCACGAAAATAAATGCGATATCCAGCTATAAAGCACACAGCATCCGAATCTTTTATGCGGCTAGTAGCTAGTGACCCAGTCACTACAGATACATATTTTGCATTGAACTTGGAACTTATATAAACTGAAAGTGTAGAGATTGCACAGATTGCACAATCTGTAATCACAGAATTCTAGAAGTGCATAAACTCAACAAGGATCAGACTAATTTGGGTACAGTGATTGTTGACCCCGGAGAAGAGCGAAATACTGCCAGAAGTACAGAATCACCATTACATTTCTGGGTGGAGGAAGAATTGGACCAATTCACAATTAATAAAACTGGAGACGTTCAAATCAGTCAGACAGCGCTTGGCCATCGACAAACAGAAACAATTCTGACTGAGAGACATATTATCTATCTAAAATAAAATGTGCCTCTATAACTAACTTCAAAACTGCTGTTAGACTTTTCTTTAATATGCTACAGGAGCACATTGCAGTGGAAGAAAGTATGCAACCGGAATACAGTATGCGTGAATACTACTTTAAGTTAAATGAACGGCTTAAAAGGTTAGAGTTTATATAATTTATGCTTTGTAGAAATTAAATCCACGGTGCAGAAAAAATAGCTGTGTAAAAGTAAGAAATTTCTAAAAACCAATAAAAAACATTACGAATACGATGAACTGTCAGTTGTGCTTTTTGGGTCTAGCAGCCTTAACAGCCATTGATAAGCCATTCAGAACAAAAACTATATTTGTACAGTGAATATTACGCCTCATATTTCTGTCATGCACTTGGTTTTCAGTTGTAAACCTAATGTCAAGGACTACTCAATGTATTTTAGAGGTTATATTACATCCAATATATCCACCATCACAGTAAAACCCACATTATTTTTATTCCCGAACCCCAGCTGGGATGTAATACAAAGAAGAAATCATTTCATGTTATGTGAATAAAAAGAATTTCAATAAATTGGGTTTTAGTTCAAAGCTCGGCTGTATTCAGACATTTAAAAAAAAAATCAGATCAAAAAGATTTGGTATTTAATTAAAGGCGATAATTGATTGTATTTATTAATTAGCAGCTTGGTTTATTTTCTGTTTGCACCTGAGGCAGAAGTTCGTGCTCTTAATTGAGATTACATGTTTAACCCCTTGAGGGCTAGTGAGAATCAACAACCACCGAGTGCCAGAGTCACGCTACTGTTGACCCTCAGGCGCCAAATGGTTTGGGATCTTTCGTTGATGATTGTATTTATTTTGCTCATCAGATATGTTTGTAAAACAACATGAAAGATTGATGTGCTGGAAAAATGGTGCTTATGGCTGCGTGGATGTGACACAAGCCCGGACAGTGAACATCTGTGTCGCTAGATCTATCTCCTCTGCCCCAGGCTGTAGTGAGCAGGTGGGAGAGGCCGGCTTTCCCCTTGCACAAATCCCATTTACCTTCCCCCAGCCTTTTACTGAAAGGGACGGGAGACTTTCTAGCTCGCCTTCATATTTTATTCAACATTAGTAAGCTCTGCTTAACATTTGGAGGAAGCTCCATATATGAGAAGAAAGCTTTAAAATACGTATATCTGCCATTAAAAGATGATGAATCGCCAGTGGGGGTTGAGGTGCATGCTCAGTTGATGTGGTGCACTAGATTAAATGACACTTAACAGGCAGCATTACTTATATTCTTATACATGCTAAAGAAACGTATTTTGCTAATATTCCATGCACTTTATGTTCTCTGATATGGCTATTGAATAACACTGAGAATGCACCTGTTATTGGTAATACAAAACTAAAGCTATGGAACATATTTGACTATTGGGCCCATTTTCTTCTTCACCCCAACAAATAATGGTATTTGATGTAGAATTCGATAGAATATGTGAAAACTAGTTTTATTACACCCACTATGGATTAATGCAGAGTTATGTTTATAGAGTGGAACATTTTTACAGATTACTACTATGACCAAAAGTGAAGTACAGGGACTCACCTTCCAGCTGAGGGGGGCAGTGAAAGTAAAACATCTTGATTGATTGATTCCAATCTGAAAACAAAAACATAGTGATAATATTGGACACATGCATAGCTTGTATGTGAAAGATGATAAATTAAGATAGATTATAGATAGAAGACAGACAGAAATATAGATAGATAGATAGATAGATAGATAGATAGATAGATAGATAGATAGATAGATAGATAGATAGATAGATAGATAGATAGATAGATAGAATCACCACACATGATATAGCTATACAGTTTAAATATTGTATATATGAATTTGTAAGCATGCTGTTCTTATCATCGCCAGTACTCCGCTTTTGTAAAATGGAAATAACATGCATTCAGATACTTTATCTAGAGTTCAAGTTCTGTATAAAGCTTTAAAGGACGTACGTGTCTATTCCTTTTAAACACCATGAATATAATGATGTCACATGTGGGTGTAATAGCCATGTAATGGCAGACTCATATGTGCCTGCTTTTAGTATACATGTACTGTACAATGTCACTAGGTAGCTATTCTCTTACCTGGACACAGACTATTTTCTTCCCGTACTTCACTTCTTTCTAAACTCTGAGTTAAGAGTTGGTAAAAGTAGTAACGGCAGATAGCTCTGAAGTGGGTCTGCGGGTCTTGTCAGCAAGAAGGACACAGCTGTGATTGATAGATTGTATAGATTGTGGAAGGAGGAAGGAATGGCCGGCTACTATACACCCGCAGAAGCAGCAGTCATGCGGGAACACGCAACGCCCGCGGAGCTGGGAGCTGTCCGCCTTTCAGTGCTGAAACTTGAACAGCGCCTCTGCTCCTATGAAATGCCAGCTGTCCGCATCTGGCTGGTGCTCCACTCGCTTTTCAGCACTTGCCTTTATAATCTCACGCATAATTGGCACTAATCGGATTATTAGCTGCGCCGCATACAGTCAGTAACATGGATAGGTCTGCTGGGTATCACTAATGAGTCACGAGGTCCAGCGCGTCACTTCTCAGCACACAGCACTAGTTTAAAAGCCTCCCTCCTCTTCTTCTCTTATCATTGTCCACTCCGGATCCCGAGTGACAGTGACTTACAGATCCAGCCTCTCACAGAAGCATTATGTGGGCTTCACATGCATAAATCCATTGCCTATGGATCTCACTGCTGCTGATTTATTGATTTCAGACGAGCATAATAAAAGATGGGTCAGTGCATCACGGAGCTAATTTATTTAGACAATTGCAAAGAAAACTGGAGCAGTTGCCCAGAACACCCATAAAGATCTCATCTGGTCAGTGGAACGTGGATTCTGATAGGTTGTTCTGTGCAACTGCATCTGCGGCACTTTAACTCCAATTTTCTTTGCACCTGCCTTGAGATCCCAAGTGAAGCAAGGCTTGGTTGGATGACAGCCTGATTCAGTGGCCGGGTGCACCAGACTGCATAGGCTGAGGTCACTCACCTGCTAAACCCAGCTCGGTTCTGCGGTGGGAGACTGACAATTCTTGCCTTGAATTGATTCCCTTTCAGCAATAGAGATAGTAAGACAATTGGAAGCGTGAATGGAACGGCTCTTGCTTCCCGGATAAATGTAATTGAAGTTTGTTCCCCAGGTGTCTGTGACACGGACTCGCTGCTCTCCAGTGGATGTGCAGCCTTCCCTTTATCTCTGGCACAGATTGCTACGGATGCCCTAAGGATCCGAGCTGCTGGCTTTTAATTGGCAATCAGCCCTGTAATTGTCAGCGTGAACGGCTTTTAGGGGGCTCTTTGCGCAGAGCTGCTCTTTGCAAGCGGTAGCACAGACAAAGTTTGATTTTGTTCTCAGCATGGGGTAACTGGATTTATGATCTCTTTCCCCTGTAAATAATATGCAGCGGGACCCCCGCAATTACTTTTTAAAATGCATCAGAGACAGAGAAAGATGAAGTGAGGGGAACGATGGAGGGATGGAGAACATCTCTCTCAGCCTAGTGCAAACTCTAAAGTACCCAAGCCTGAAACATTCAAGTCAGAGGCTAGTGATTGGACCAGATCACATAAACAGAAAAAAAGAGAGAGAGAAAAAAAACAGCATAATGATACATAATTGGTTCTGTAATAGCATTACACAAGGATAATAGCCTGTTATGGCCCTCTGAACTATTAAGAGCTTCCCTGGCGCATTGCCTTGATGATATTAAAGGGGAACTCTAATGACATGTTGGTTATTAAATGCGTGTAATTAATTTATGCACCGCTGAAAATAAAGTTTGCCTGATGACCCACTCAAGATGCATCAGGAGATCTAAAGTCGGACAGCTGTTGATAGGCTGCTGTTGTCTGCTCCATGTCTAGACTTATTTTTGGGTCAGGAATAAACAGAGTTAATATTTCATAAAAACTGGGGTGAACCGTAGACTGAGATTCTCATAACCTAATTTGCACATCTCCTTCTCCCTGATCATATTTGCTATTTTGGATAGAATCACCCACTAGGTTGCAGGGTGAAAATATTTAAAATATTGTGGTGGTGTGAATTTGAAAACATTCGCATGAGGGTTTGTTTACCCTCCGAAAGCAGTTCCCTTCAACTCCCCCTTGTCTTGTATCTGTGTTGTAATCAATGTGTTTATACAACAAACATTGCTGAAATAGATTACTTTCAACCGACCCCATCCATTAGCAGGAAGAAGCATTTCACGAGTCACCGGGGACTATACTATCCTTTTCCTTTTAAGTAAATGTAACCTACACCCAGGTGAAGTTGCTGCAAGATCATTCCCAGAGGCGAAGAAGAGGAAGTGGGAAACAATTCATCAACATTTATAGATACAAAATTAGAACGTAACGTATACCGTTTTAGGCAAGTACTATGCACGAAATTGAAAACTGTTTTACAAACAACAAAGGAGGTGATTGGATGATTAGTAAATTATGCTATTCAGCTATTCATATTTAGATACGGCCCACACGTTGTGATTCTGTTTAGCAACACAGCAAAGTTATATGTTACTCGTGGTAACGTGAGATCTATGGTGAAGTTTTTTGCAATCAGCAATGATCAGGTGTGAGAAAAGTCTATAAGACAGGTACGCTAAAAAATGTGTTTTTTGGGGGGGTTCCATTCCAAAAAATGGAGCATCGAGGAGGGAACAATCGTCACCTAGAGGAAAGCAGAAATCCGATGTCATCCAGATTGCATTAGCTGTGCATGCTAGGTTCGTTTTTCAGATGAAGGTACTATGGCGAACATTTAAGATATATAACAACCACACTACTTGCTTTGTACACTATATTGGGTGAATTGATTATTTTTGATGATTGCATGAAAAGTGATTTACCCTGTCTGTTGTACACTCCTGCATATGTGCTGCCTGTTGTTCTGTACAACGTTTTCAGGTTCACCACACAGATGAATGGTTTTGCATAGCTACCTACACACTCTGGATTCAGCTCAGCAGAGGCAGCCATTAAGGATCGTCTCAGCTGAGAAACATCTATACAGGAGCTCCTGATGTTGCCTAAATATTCATAATGCTGGATCTTTAGCAATGCCTGACGCCCAACTAGCCCTTATGGCATTGTTCTACTCAACCCGCCCACCAGGAGCCCTTCCATCATGCCCCTTGTTTCATCCCTCCTCTATAGCAACAGATACGGTGCTACCCTGTAGGCTAGGGCCTCTGTAGTACTCTTGGCCTCAAACTGTCACCTGGGGGAATAAGTTGCTGTTCCTGTGGTAAAAAGTCCTTGCATATGTATACAAGGCCTACAGTTAAACGTTAAACGTTTCACGCTAGCTTCCTTTGCTCAATGGAAAGTTTTTTTCAGCTATTGTTAAGCATTACACATGCATGCTGAATAAACAATTGTGGCCAGTGGTGTAGCTAAGGAGCTGTGGGCCCCAGCGTTAGTTTTAGGAAGATAGGGAGAGGGGCTTGGAGAGGGATACCTGCACACAGCCCTTCTGGTCACATAATCTATGATTGTGTGTGACTGAGCTCACTTTCCTGTCTATGGCTGTCCGATTCAGCTCTTGCTAGTTTTGGTACTGCAGACACAGGCTGACGGTGATGCTCTGCTGGCTTGACTGGCAGTGATTATGCTCTTCTGGCCTGACTGGTGGAGATGATCTGCTGGCCTGGCAGGCGGTGATGCTCTGATGGCCTGGCTGGAGGTGATGCTCTGCTGACATTCATTCTATGCAGGCCTCGCTGGCAGTGATGCTTTGCTGGCCTGGCTGGTGGATATGCTCTGCTGGCCTGGCTTTTGTTGATGCTCTGCTGGCCTGACTGGTGGTGATGCTCTGCTGGGTTAACTGGTGGTGATGCTTTGCTGTACTCGCTGGCTGCAATTCTCTGCTGACCTGGCTGGTGGTAATGCTCTGCTGACCTGGCTGGCAGTGATGCTCTGCTGGCTTGGCTGGTGGTGATGCTCTGCTGGCCTGGCTGCTAGAGATGGGTGAACGGTTTCGCCCCCGGTGGGTAGTTCACATGGATTTCAGCTGTCCGCATCCACGGCTGGTAGCAAACACATAGCGCGTTCGACCCGCCCCTATACCTTGTCGTTGGGCTAAACTTTGACCCTCTACATCACAGTCAGCAGACACATGGCAGCCAATCAGGCTGCACTACCTCCTGCACCTCCCCCCTCCCCCTATAAAAACGCAGCAGCGTCGGCCATTTTCTCAGTCTGCTGCTGCTGCTGTAGTGAGAGGAAGGGAGAGACATTGTAGGAGATAGGGAAAGCATTAGTTAGGCTATTGTTAGCTTGCTCCTCGCTGAAATTTGTTGCTGAAAGCACCCCATAAAAGCTCTTTTGAGGGCTAATATTCTTCTGATGTGTGTTTTTTTTGTGTGTGATACTGACACTGCATAGATACAGCCCTGTCTGTCACACTCGCAGCTGGCCTTTGCTGTACTATGCCAGGCCCAGCACATGGGAATTACCAGTGCATATCTTTCCTCTGTATTTGTGTGATTTAATTTACTATACCATAGCTTTCTTTGTGGATGACAGCACACTGTATTAGACTAGTGCATATCTTTCCACTGTAATTGTGTGACAGCACACTGTATTAGACCACTGCATATCTTTCCACTGTATTTGTGTGATTGAACTTACTAAAGCATAGCTCTCTGTGAGGAAACGCGGAAAAGCCACCGCAAGGGCTCAGAGTAAGGCGGCTGTTTCCGTGCCTAACATGGCGGCACAACGCGAAGAAACCGCTGTATGCCGCATGGACAGAGTGGTGGAGTCCGCGTTGGAGGCGGCGGATTGTACGCATGACATAGCAGTTGGCATTGCGGCTGGCGCAGGGAAACCGCCGCTCGCGTAGAGAGCGAGACGGCGGTCTCCGCGCCTGAGTCAGTGGTCACAGTACAAGACATGTCTGGTGTGGCTGGGACTGCTAGTCCACACAAGTTCAGAAGGACACGCGCGCTGAGAGGCAGAGCTTATATGACAGCCAGAAAAGGGTCAGCTGACCAGGCGGGTCAGCTGACATTTTCCCCACCTGCCATTGGTCCAGCACTTAGGGGAGGCGCTGGAGAGCGCTTTGCTATATATACTGGGTGCTGGTCATTCTCTGGTTGTCTGCCGTTGCGATCACTACGTGGTAGCACTCAGACCTTGTCTGTATCTGTGTTCTAGCATAGTTTCCAAAGGTGTTGACGATCAAGGAACTCACACCTTAGCATTAGGAATATTGAACTGTATTATTTGTTATGACCCTTTGCCTGTCCGACCACTCTTCTGAACTCTGATTCTGTACCTTGCTATTTCTGTTATCCTGATGCCAATCTCTGCTCGTTCCTGGTCTTTGTATTGGCCTTCTGAATCTGTACCTTGTCTGTCTGTGTGATAACGACCTGGCTTGCCCGACCTCGAGAACTAGCCTTACTGTTAGAGGCAGTTCCCAGTCCTGTTAGTGTCACCCTTTCTCTTGGGTGTCACTCACGCTCTGTCCTTCCTCCGATCAGCCTAGCTCCTCCCCCTGGAGAGTCTAGGCTAGAGGAAGGAACCTATTTCTGGAGAAGTACTCAAAATATACTGTTGCATCTAAACACTCACTTGTTATCTTGGTGTCCAGAGGTTAGTAGATATATCTGATTATCGGTGATACTGCAGATCACCAATAATCGGGTATATTCTGTATTCTCGGTGATACTGCAGTTCACCGGTAATCAGACCCTCTCTGTGTTACACCGATCGTTACACTCTCTTTGTGGCTGACACACTGCATACAGCCCACAGAGAGACCTGGATAGTTACCTAGGCTATTCTTTTTTGCTGAAACCCCAAAACAAAAGCCCTTTTGAGGTTTCATATTGTTCTGTGTGTTTGTGTGTGTGTGTGTGAGACACTGCATACAGGCCAGGCCACAGTCATTGCTGGGCTTTGCCGTTCTACTATCCTCTTGTATTTTACAAGCCAGCACACTGTATAACATAAGCAGTGCTTAGCTTGCAACTGCATTTGTGATTGAAAGTACTATAGGATATCTCTGTGTGTGTGTTACAGTACACAGCCCTGTGACACACACACAAACGCACGCACACATGCACGCACACACACACACTGCCCCTGATACCAGCACTGCCAGCCAAAAGAAACTTAGTTGTGGGAAGCCCCACACAAACACCAATGGTATGCACACATTAATAAAAGCAGCACACAAATATAATAACATTAGAAATAATTTTTGATGAATTTGACAAACATGCTTTAAGAAAAAGAAAAGAAAATAATAGGTTGTACAGTGAGCCAGTTCGCTTGCTACCATCATAAAGTTCTATAATTAACTTCCCATCCCATCTAGGTCGTTGGTACAGGTGACATCATGATGCTATGCTGGTCCGTTTACTTGAGTATAACGCACTATCTTAATTATTTAAAAAAAAAAATACTTTTTTTTATAAATAACAACGCCCAAGTGGTCCATTCAGTTGACGGTGCAGGCAGCACCGCCAGAGCTAAGGGCCTTACAGACCTGTTACCGCCCAATATCGCTTGTGACCTCGCTCGATCGCTCGCTTTGTGACCTCAGTGAGTAAGAGGATCTGGCTATCCCGGCATCCATTCTTTTTCAAATGGGGTATTTCATGCTGTCCTGCCTGTTGAGGGAGGGACCCCCATATAAAATGGTTAAAGGAAAACAACCTGTACTGGGTGGTAATACTATTGGACCCTCGCATTAAGCACAAAGTGGCAGATCTGTTAGCAGAGGTCTCACCACTTTTAAACCCTTAGCTCCTCTTGATGTTTGTATGCTCCTCTTAGTAGGCATACTGTAATGCCAAACCCCAGTTGTGTGGGATACTCCCACTCAACACATGAACTGGCGTTTGGTTTATTTTGTATTTTCATACCCCCCCCCCCCCCCCACAAAAAAAAAAAAAAAAAAAAAATATATATATATATATATATATATATATATATATATATATATTCTAAAATAAAGGATTATTTCAAGCTAAATCAGTTTTGGAAGAAATCTAGAGTAGAGATGGCCCGAACGGTTCGAGGCGAACTTTGGGTGGTTCGCGATCGCATGCGAACACGAACTTTCCCGGAAGTTCGGTTCGCCCCCATAGTTCACCATTAGGATCAACTTTGACCCTCTACATCACAGTCAGCAGGCCCATTGTAGCCAATCAGGCTACAATATCTCCTGGAGCCACCCCACCCCTTATATAAGGCAGGCAGCGCCGGCCATCACAGTCACTCGTGTCCCTGCAGTAATTAGTGAAGCGAAAGCTGCTGGCAGACTCTCATAGGGAAAGATTAGTTAGGCTCTTGTAAGCTTGTTAGCTTGCTCCTGGCTGATTCTTATTCCTAAAATAGCACCTCACAACAGCTCTTTTGAGAGCTAATCTTGTGCTTTTTTTTTTCTCCTCCACCTCCTCCCTTGTCTTCCAGGGATTTGTAGGATGTCCAAAGCCTGCTCACATACATTGGCCAGGAATCGAACCCAGGTCAGCTGCTTGGAAGGCAGCTATGCTCACCACTATACCACCAACGCTACATGCTGAAACTTCTTGGAGCAGACTTGCTTCCTCCCTCCAAAAGACACACATACATCCCCATAAAATAATTCAACAGCAACTGCATGCACAGTCTCTGTGACACAATCAGCTGTTAACCGAAAGGTTGGTTGTTCAAGCCCACCCAGGGACAGCCTTGCCTTTTGCATTCAACAGTTGTCCAAAGAGAATCCCAGATAGCCATGTAGAATCATCTCTTTCTCTCTCTCTGGGCTTGAACCACCAACCTTTCAGTTAACAGCCGAACGTGCTAACTGATTGCACCACAGAGACTGTCCATGCAGTTGTTGCTAAACGATTTTATGTGGAGGCATGTGTGTCTTGTGGAAGGAGGAAAAAAGTCTGCTCCAAGAAGTTTAACGCCACTTTAAACAAAACCTGTCTATATCAAATTTCTAAATATATTTCCATGATCCTTTCATGATGACAAAGGCGAGAAAGAAGTAGGCAAAGAAGTGCCAATTTTTCCGTACGGCTATGCGGTCTCACTCACTTTTTCCTACAATGAAGCATCTGCTGTACAGCAGCATAGTGGCACAGCGGAAGCGTGCTGAGCCCATAACCCAGAGGTCGATGGATCAAAACCATCCTCTGCTAGGTGTACTTTGGTTTTTACACCTTGCTTTACCACATGGGCCAATCGGTGGCCATAGCCCCGTAAGAGAAAGTGTCATTAGGGGCTTGCTGTAACATAGATAGTAGTGTAACTATTTCAACTAATGTACCCTGCTTAAACGCGAAGGTTATATACAAACGTAAGCAGAATGGTGCAGCGGAAGCGTGCTGGCCCCATAACCCAGAGGTTGATGGATCGAAACCATCCTCTGCTAGGCATGATTTCATTTTTGCACCTCGCTTTATCGCATGGGCAAAACGGTTTCCATAGCCCTGTAAGAGAAAGTGTAATAAGGGCCCTGCCGTAACATAGATATTACGGTAGCTAAGACTACTCCTGGGCCTTTCTTGTAGTTGAAGAGATGAGTTATCATCCAGGGGGCACATGATCTTTCTGAAGTCTTGAATTGAAGCCTGTAAGCAGTATCACCATGTGTCCCACTGCTTTCATCTAGCAAATTAGGCAAATAAGCAAGCTCATTTTTCTCTTGGGTATATCACAATGGTACATGCTAGGCTGGCTTCAGCATTTAGCATTGGTGGTACAGTGGTGAGCATAGCTGCCTTCCAAGCAGTTGACCTGGGTTCGATTCCTGGCCAATATATGTGAGGTTGCTTTTGACATCCTACAAATCCCTAAGCAAGCTAATTTTTCTCTTGGGTATATCACAATGGTACATGCTAGGCTGGCTTCAGCATGTAGTGTTGGTGGTATAGTGGTGAGCATAGCTGCCTTCAAAGCAGTTGACCTGGGTTCGATTCCTGGCCAATGTATGTAAGCTGGCTTTTGACATCCTACAAATCCCTGAAAGACAAGACAAGAGGAGAAGGAGGAAGAAGGGAGGGATAAAACACATGCAAGATGTGTGAAAGCAATTTAGCATTCAATGTGATTTCTGCCCTTAAAACGTTGCTTTGCATCAAATCCAGATTTTTCCAAGGACTTTTGGCATGTATTCCACTCTGCCATGTCCCCCTCCAGGTGTTAGAAACCTTGAAACATCTTTTCCATCACTTTTGTGGCCAGCATAATTTTTTCCAGTTTTCCAAGTTCGCATCCCCATTGAAGTCTATTGCGGTTCGTGAAACTTTGCGCGAACCGAACCTTTTGCGGAAGTTCGCGAACCCCGTTCACGAACCTAAAATCAGAGGTTCGGGCCATCTCTAATAATGATCTGTATGTGTAGTGCAGCTAAGAAATACAACATTAGCAGCAGAGATATTGTTTTCAGTGCAGGGAGAGTTAGGAAACTCCAGTTGTTATCTATGCAAAAGAGCTTCACTGATCTCTCCGACTTTCAAAGTCTCAGAGAGCTCTGTCTTCCGAGGCTTATTATTTCCAGTGTCTATCACTGTATTTTGTTTTTTTGCTCTGTGAAATCATTTAGAATCAGTTAGAAGAGTGTAGTGAGTAAACTACAAATATTAGAGAATGATGCAATGTTATAAAAAAAAACTATATAACTGAAAATAAAAATATGAGACTTTTTTTCTATGTTAATAATGCTCTATTAATTATCCGTACTAAACAACCAATGCATTATATCATTTTTTTTTTCACTTCAGTGTCACTTTAACCACTTCGCCGCTGAGGGGTTTTACCCCCTGACCACCAGAGCAATTTTCACCTTTCAGCGCTCCTTCCATTCATTCGTCTATAACTTTATTGTTACTTATCCCAATGACATGAACTATATCTTGTTTTTTTCGCCACCAATTAGGCTTTCTTTAGGTGGGACATTATGCCAAGAATTATTTTTTTCTAAATGTGTTTTAATGGGAAAATAGGAAAAATGTGGGGAAAAAAATAATTATTTTTCAGTTTTCGGCCATTATAGTTTTTAAATAATGCATGCTACTGTAATTAAAACCCATGAAACGTATTTGCCCTTTTGTCCCGGTTATAAAACCATTTAAATTATGTCCCTATCACAATGTTTGGCGCCAATATTTTATTTGGAAATAAAGGTGCATTTTTTTCAGTTTTGCGTCCATCCCTAATTACAAGCCCATAGTTTATAAAGTAACAGTGTTATACCCTCTTGACATAAATATTTAAAACGTTCAGTCCCTAAGGTAACTATTTATGTATTTTTTTTAATTGTAAATTTTTTAATTTTTTTTTAATTACCAAAAAAAAAAATGGGGAGTGTGGGAGGTAATGAGTTAATTTTATGTGTAAAAGTCATTTATTTGTATGTGAAAAATGTGTAGGGTGTAGTTTACTATTTGGCCACAAGATGGCCACAGTAACTTTTTGTTTTAATGCGACCTCCAAGCTTCCTTCCGGAAGCTTGGAGGAAGAATAAGGAGGCTGGACACGTGAGTTTTTTCTCACAATGATCGCGCTGCCCATAGGAGAGCAGCTGATCATTGCGGGGCTTAGATCAACGAACGGGAATGGATTTTCCCGTTCATTGATCTCTGGGCGAGCGGGCGGCGGCGGTTTTACTAGCGGCGGGCGGCGTGTTTACGAGCGGGAGCGCGGGCAGCGTCGGGAACGCGGAAAGTACGTGTTTCTCCGTCCCTGGTTTTTAAAGGATGGAAAAAGAAGCGGAGAAATACGTACGCGCGGGGGTAAAGTGGTTAAATATAATTTTTCTTTCTTAAAAGACAACAGTAACGAGAGAGATATGGAGGCTGCCATATTTATTTCCTTTTCAATGATACCAGTTGCCTGGCTATCCTGCTGATCCTCTGCCTCTAATACTTTTAGCCTTTTAGCCATAGACCCTGAACAAGATCAGGTGCTTCTGTTTCTGGTGTCGTTCAAACACTATTGCAGCCAGCAGGGCTACCAGGAAACTGGTATTATTTAAAAGGAAATAAATATGGCAGCCTCCATATTCTACTCACTTCAGTTGTCCTTTAACCATCTCAGGCCAAAGGCCATTTTACCTTTAAGGCCAATAGCCAATTTTACCTGTCAGCTCATTGCTCCTCCCATTCATTGGGTCATAACTAGGGATGCTCATCATGACCTCAGAATCACGGGTAACCCGTGATTACGGGTCGATTTGAGCAGTCACGGGCTCGAAATAGTAAATTTCTGATTTTGAATGCATCCGTAATTTAATCCGCATTCGACTCGTAATCCAGGCTTACGGCTGTAATCACGAGCCGGAATTCTGTGATTACTTAATAGCTTAATAGCAAAGCCCCCTCCCGTACATACTAGAAACAACAAATTTGCAGGGTATGTTAAGAAGAACATTGGGAGCAAGAGGTAAAAAATTACTAAAAGGCCTTGTAGTTTTTGAGAAAATCGATTTTAAAGTTAGAGGGAAAAAATAGCAAAGTCACGGCGCTAAAATGACAAATAATGTGTTAGCATGTACAGTTGTTTTCAAAATTATTCAACCCCCAATGCTGTAAAGGTTTTTAGGGAATTTAGTGTACATTTGTAATTGTGTTCAGAATTAAATCTTACAAGGACTTTAAAGAACCAAATGCAACTAAAATGACATCAATTGTTTTTGCAATACAGTATTAAATGGGTTTTTTTGTGATTTCTTCATTGACACAATTATTGAACCCCTTAAAGACTACGCGTACATCAAAAAAGGGCGTTGGGAAAAAAGGGCGTGGATTGGAAACGATAAGCAGTAATACCGTTTATAAAAAATATTGTGTTGTATTTCGTTTACAAATAATGTTTTACACATTTATATTCATTAAATAATGTGTATGAAATCGGCAATTGTGAAAACGTTAATCTTCCCTGTTTCAAAAGTGAAGTTAAAAAACGATAATATATGTTTAATCGTTACAATTGTATATTGTTGTGAATAACCTTAATTTATCGTTCTTCTTATAATAAAACCTGAAAATACTGTATTGTTTATAACGATGATATAAATATAACTACGTTCATAATAAGTGTTGTAAAACATTAGTAAGTATTACTAAAAATTTTACTAAAACTATACCTAACCCTACCCTCACACAAAACCCTCCCTGTACCTATCCCTAACCCCTAGACCCCCCTGGTGGTGCCAAACCCAAAGACCCCTCTGGTGGTGCCTAACCCTAACCACCCTCCTGGTGGTGCCTAACCCTAACCAACCCCCTGGGGGTGCCTAACCCTACCCACCCCCCGGTGGTGCCTGACTCTAACCACCCCCCTGGTGGTGTATATTGTACTGTAACTATACCTAACCCTACTCTGACACAGAACCCTTACTGTACCTATCCCTAACCCTAAGACCCCCCTGGCGGTGCCTAACCCTAAGACCCCCCTGGTGGTGCCTAACCCTAAGACCCCCCTGGTGGTGCCTAGCCCTAACCACCCCCCTGGTGGTGCCTAAACCTAACCACCCCACTGGTGGTGTATATTGTACTGTAACTATACCTAACTCTACTCTCACACAGAACCCTCCCTGTACCTATCCCTAACCCCTAGACCCCCCTGGTGGTGCCTAACCCTAAGACCCCCTTGGTGGTGCCTAACCCTAAGACCCCCCTGGTGGTGCCTAACCCTAACCACCCCCCTGGTGGTGTACTGTAACTATACCTAACCAGGGCCGCTCATCCGGATTCCGAATATCCAGGTAACCCGGATATCTGACCTTTTTTCAGCTATCTGATCGGATCCAGATTCCAGATACCTGGGCCCAAATCCAGATAGCTATCTGCAGATAGTTGGCAGGGCAATGCGGATATCCGCAGATACCGTGGATATCCGGCAGATATATGACCATTGGTATACTGTATGACATCCAGGACGTCCTGGAGCCAATCAGAGGGCTCCCAGCAGAAGCCCAAGCAACCAATCACAGAGGGGAACCATGGCCAGCCCCACCTGACCTCATTGAACCAATCAGAGGGCTCCCAGCCTAAACCCTGTCACCCAATCACAGAAAGGAACACTGGCCAGCCCCCCTGTATAATAAGGACAGAGGTGCCAAACCCTATCTGGACCTAGAGCTGTGAGATACTCCTGTTGTTTAATGCCTGAAGAAGCGGGTTTTTTGCCCGAGAAACGCGTCGCAGTGTCATTTGGAGTATGTGAATACATTTTCATTGACTTTAATCGACAGCATCGTGTCTGTTTTAGGTTGGTTGGTCCACCACCACCACCTAGATATTTTAAATCTTTTATTGTCTTTTAACCTATTGGCGCCTCTGTACATCGGTCTATCCAGTGAACCACCCTTGGTGGAAGGGTGTCTTACCCTCCTTTCCTCTATCACAGAGAGCGACATCTTAATCCTGAGTGGGGACAGGTTTTTACTCCTCACCTGCCTATACAGTGGTTGCCTTTGCGGTAACCCATGTTTGTAAGTATAATACTTACCTGTCATTTATATCCATCCTGGGTTAATACCTACTACACTATATTGGGCTCTCAGTTTGTCTGTTTATGTATAATAAGGAGGGCTGCCATGATGACACAGATCGTCCTGGCTTGCTGAATGCATACTGAGAGACATGCTCCAGTGCTGGTGGCCTACAAAGGGCTGTACACAGTTATAAACCTAAATCTGTTTATTGATTAACTCCTTCACTACTATCACTACGCTAAATCGTTAAATAACTTGATTGATGTCATAGTGTGACAGTTAGAGTGTGTGCTGCAGTGCAGCTAGCCTAGGAAGGGGTGTAAACAGTGATAAGCTGTTTAGTGATGAACCCCTTCACTATCACTAAACTATTGTTAAATCGTTAATTAGCTTGATTGATGATTTAGATTGTAAGCTCGCAAGGGCAGGGCTCTCTCCTCCTTTTGTGTCTTGGAAATCATTATACATTTTATTCATCATGTTATTTTTATCAATGTCATTACCACTTCTGTATTTTGTATTCTGTATGCTGTATCATTTTTGTATTTTGTCACTAATTATGTATCTTGTATATTAGTGTACACCATTGTCTGTATTATGTACCCCATGTTTGTTTCTTCGTTTGTACAGCGCCACGGAATATGTTGGCGCTTTATAAATCAATAATAATAATAATGTCATAGTGTGACAGTTAGAGTGTGTGCTCCAGTGCTGCCGCAGCTGCTATGTGTCTTTGTGTGTTCCGCTGCACGCACCAGGCCAGCTGCTGCCTGCCACGCGCAAACACGTGCAAAGTGCCATGTGCAAACATGTGCAAAGTGCAAAGTGCCACGTGCAAAGTGCAAACATGTGCAAAGTGCCACATGCAAACACGTGCAAAGTGCAAAGTGCCACGTGCAAAGTGCAAAAACGTGCAAAGTGCCATGTGTAAACACGTGCAAAGTGCAAAGTGCTACGTGCAAAGTGCAAACACGTGCAAAGTGCCACATGCAAACACGTGCAAAGTGCCACGTGCAAACACGTGCAAAGTGCCACGTGCAAACACGAGCAAAGTGCCACATGCAAACATGTGCAAAGTGCAAAGTGCCACGTGCAAACATGTGCAAATTGCAAAGTGCCACTTGCACTTAATTAACTTGATTGATGTCATAGTGTGACAGTTAGAGTGTGTGCTGCAGTGCAGCTAGCCTAGGAAGGGCTGTACACAGTGATAAGGTGTTCAGTGATTCACTATCACTAAACTTCATTATCACTAAACTATTGTTAAATCATTAATTAGCTTGATTGATGCCATAGTGTGACAGTTAGAGTATGTGCTCCACTGCTGCTGCAGCTGCTATGTGTCTGTGTGTGTGCTGTGCACACACCAGGCCAGCTGTTGCCTGCCACGTGCAAACATGTGCAAAGTGCCACGTGCCACATGGAAACACGTGCAAAGTGCAAAGTGCCACGTGTAAAGTGCAAACATGTGCAAAGTGCCACGTGCAAACACGTGCAAAGTGCCACGTGCAAACACGTGCATAGTGCAAAGTGCCATGTGCAAAGTGCAAACACGTGCAAAGTGCCACGTGCAAACACGTGCAAAGTGCCACGTGCAAACACGTGCAAAGTGCCACGTGCAAACATGTGCAAAGTGCAAAGTGCCACGTGCAAAGTGCAAACACGTGCAAAGTGCAAAGTGCCACGTGCAAACACGTGCAAAGTGCCGCGTGCAAACACGTGCAAAGTGCCACGTGCAAAGTGCAAAAACGTGCAAAGTGCCACATGCAAACACGTGCAAAGTGAAAAATGCCACGTGCAAAGCGCCACTTGCCACTTTGCACGTGGCACTTTGCACATGGCACTTTGTATTTTGCACGTGTTTGCACGTGGCACTTTGCACTTGGCACTTTGCACATGGCACTTGGCACTTTGCACGTGTTTGTACGTGGCACTTCGCACTTTGCACTTGGCACGTAGCACTTTGCACTTTGCACGTGTTTGCATGTGGCACTTTGCAGTTTGCACGTGTTTGCACGTGGCACTTTGCACTTGGCACTTTGCACGTGGCACTTTGCAATTTGCACGTGTTTGCATGTGGCACTTCGCACTTTGCACGTGGCACTTTGCACTTTGCACGTGGCACTTTGCACTTTGCACGTGGCACTTTGCACTTCGCACGTGTTTGCATGTGGCACTTTGCAGTTGGCACTTTGCACGTGACACTTTGCACTTTGCATTTTGGACTTTGGACACAATGGGCTTGATTTACTATGCGGTGCTAACCTACTTAGCATGTCTAAAGTCTTTAGGCGTGCTAACCAGGGTGCTAAGTAGGTTAGCACCGGTTTTCTCAATCAGATCGCGCGCTAAGTACCGCGTGCAAAGTTTTGTGCGCACAAACTCCTATGCGCGCGCTAAGTCCCATAGGCATTAGTGGGCACTTCGCGCGGAGCGCCCTGCGCTCTGTGCAGTGCGGACGCAAAACTTTACGCGCGGTACTTTGCGCACGATCACTACTTCTCACATTTAAACTGAGTTTAGACATGCTAAGGGCCAGTTGTAGTGTCTGCGGAAACGTTTTCGTGGTCAGCACACAAGATGCGCACTGACACAGTGAAAACCCTCCACAAGCGTATAATTAGGTGAACCCAGGCTAGGTGCAATGCACCAGCAGAGGGCAATTCCAAACCGGAAGATGGCGCTGTGGAGTGCACACGAGCACAGCCTCTGCACGGCCACAAATGCCAGATGGGAATTGTACAGATCTAAGACAATGCGGGGCTGAAAAGCCCTTAAAGAGAAGAGCACAGGGATAGACTAAATGTGTGTTCCCCAAACTAGTCGCCACCCAGCGCCGGTGAACACACATTCGCAGAAACAAAGTATGAACGCGATCGCGAGAGAGGCGATCGCCAGAAGTGACACAAGACTGATCAGAACAGTACACAAGAGTAGCAAAGGCACAGCAAACGACAATGAGAAAATAATGAAAATAACAAACGCTAACTAATCGCGAACACCGCACTCATTCGCAACAGCGAACGCGTTTACAGCACAATCTCCGCACGTTAACCCAACAGAGACAAGCACGCCTAACTAACCACCGACAGACAAACACGAAACAGAGGGCGTGAGCGCTTGCTTAACGGTTACCTCACCGAGCCTACAGCAAGCGTCCGTATCAGACAAGACAGACAAACGGAAAACAGGAATAAGAGAGGAAAGATCCACTGCTCTTACCGCCATAGCGAGTGCGATCCGGGTTCAGGAACAGGAAAGGGAAGATCCACTGCTCTTTCCGCCAGAGCGAGTGCGATCCAGGTACAGAAACAGGACTGCAGATCAGAAGGATCCACAGCCGCTATCGCTAGGGGCCAGTGCGATCCAAACACGACAGACAGATGAGATAGCTGGTAGCAACCGCTGCTCCAGCTATACTCCAAGAAAGCAGATCAGAAGGATCCACAGCCGCTACCGCTAGAGGCTAGTGCGATCCAAGCAAAACAGACAGATGAGATAGCTGGTAGCAACCGCTGCTCCAGCTATACTCCAAGAAAGCAGTTCAGAAGGATCCACAGCCGCTACCGCTAGAGGCTAGTGCGATCTGAGCAAGACAGACAGATGAGATAGCTGGTAGCAACCGCTGCTCCAGCTATACTCCAAGAAAGCAGATCAGAAGGATCCACAGCCGCTACCGCTAGAGGCTAGTGCGATCCAAGCAAGACAGAAGAACAGAAGGGGCCTACCAGTAGCAACCGCTGCTCTGGTTAGCACCCCCAGACAGACAGAACGATTTCCTGACGACCACTGTTGGCGACAGGACAATCGCAACAGAGAGGCAATACAGACAAAACAGATAGCAAGCTAACTGCACTAGGGAAGCTGTCTAGTGCAGTCCAAAGAATTGCTCTAAGATAACTTTAACGAGCATGGCTGACACTCTAGGAATGTTTCAACAAACCATGAAGGGATGACCAGCAAAGGACTCTGGGAAAACATAGCTTTTTATACTGCCAGCCTACAAAGGAGGCAGCTGGGTGATTTGCATAACCAATGTATGCAAATTCCTCAGCAGCAGAGCAGGACTGGAACTTGCAAAGAAAAGGCAGGTCTCTCTTCCAGAGACCTGCAGCCCACAGACTAGAGGGATGGTCAAACAGCTGTCTGCTTGTGCAGCCAGCTGAGCGGATCATTACAGCCCCCCCCCCCCCTCTAGGGACGGATTCCAGACGTCTCTTAAAACTGGTATTTCCACAAAACTCTAACTGAAGACTCATGAAGGTCGGGACAGCCTGACAAGGCCCAATTCCAGAGTCAGTCCACCCGAAACCGACCTCATCGGAAGCAGAAGCCACCAAAACATGCCCATCACTACTACAAGTCTCAGAGTAACACCCATCAGGACTGTGAATGCCAGAGAAAAAGCCATCGACACCCTCCAGACAATAACCACCACCTTTCAGGGAGCGTCCGAAAATACCAAACCTGCCACAATACCTGTTCGAAGTGTCCCTTTCAACACAAAAGCCACTGTTGATCTTATCCAGGGTACCAAGCAAAATTTCTCCCGGAATCTCCCAGAACCCTTTGAAGCTCCGCAGAGATCCCAAGAGGCCAGAACGCTCACCAGGCTCACATGGAGAACTACCAAGAACCCCTATGGAACCTATGATTATTCTGGATTCAGAATTACCAGGACACCCATCAAGATCAGGACTTTCAGGGACCACTTCTGGGCATGCAAGCAGGCAGACAACATCAGAGCATGTCTCCACCGAGGAAGCATCTGAGCATGCTGGTAACCGAGGCACACTTGGGCTTTCTGGGTCACAGAGCACATTGGGGTACACCAGCACAGGAGAAACCTCAGGACATGTCGGGGAACTGTCAACCTCAGAGTCCGACACGACAAGACCAAAACCAGGACTGGGCAGAAAATCATCACGAGTAGAGGTCACAGGTACTGGTCTTTCAAAAGAAGACTCGGACTTAAATTCAGAAATTTCTGTGACTGTAATATCATCATTGACTACACATGAGTGAAGTTCCACAAGAGCTGCAAAGGTAGTCAGCACAACAGCAATGTCTACTGAAGTGGGCAAAACCTCAGACGGATCTGGGGGGCAGGAGGCATCTCCTAGAAGTTCTGCACCCTTTAGGAGGGACTTGGAAACCTCCAAAACATCAACCAAGACCTCAGAAATGTCATTTTCCAAGTTTTCTATGAAGAATTCTGAACTATCCATGTTACAGGGCTGAACATTAAATACCTCCTGCAGGCAGGGCAGATGTCCCAGGAATGGTTCCACCATAAGCTGAGACTGAATTTCATCATCAAGACAAAGAGACACAGGAATATCTAGTGAAACTAGCTCTGACTCTCTGAGTTTCGTTTCACTGCAGGCAGATTTTATACAAGGCAAAACAGACTCATCCAGAGTACAGGGTGGAGAGTCAGTACTTTCTTCAGAGCAAGAAAGGGACTCACAAATAGTGCAATTAGACATCATATTGTTAATGATGGTACAGGGTAGGCTCAGAGAAACCTTCTCAGGACACAGCAAATATGCTTCCGTGTCAGATTCGCAAAACCAAAGTGCTGTCTCACTCTTAGACTCGGCTAACGATGTCGAATCCGAGGAGACAGAACGCAATATTTGCGAATCCATGATCGCTTTAGGTTGCGAAACTGACGCTTCCAAAGCGCAAGCCTCCGAAATCTGTGGAGCGGACTGCAAGGTGTTAAAAGGGTTACTTTTGAGGCTGCATGGTTTAGGAGTTTTCTCCATAACAGGATAACAGAAAAACAGGCATAACAGAAAAACAGGCATCAAATCGCACACATTCAAACTCCAAACAAACAGAAGAGGATCTATCAGAATTCACACAGGTGTCCACAAACGAGGCACACCCATTCATTTCAGGTCGCACAGTGCTTAAACTCACTTGCTTTACCCCAGGAAGACAGGAATAATCATGTGACAATGGTGTCTCTTTATTGGAAGTAATTGGTTGGTGTGTGTGCAATTCATCCAAAATAGTCTGCCACACACAAATCACCGGATCCACAAAACACTCGTCACACTCATCAGAATCAATCAAATCGTACATAGAATCGAGACAATCAATCAGAACATCTTCGCTTTTTGCGATGTAAAAATCGCAAAAGGCCTTCCAATCAAAGTCAAATTCTACCACCAAAGCCCCAATTTCCCATGAGGCAAATGGCGGTTCAAACAACCCTGTATCAAGGTAATCTTCATATGGGTTGGAATCAGGAACTTGCACAGATTTTTTTAACTGCTTTAATATAATGCAAGATCCTACCTATAATAGGATCCACATATGCTTTTGTCTTAGGCAATGACATCTGAAGCAAATCGAACATTCCCTCTACCCTGGGAATTTCGGTTTGGCTAGTCATTCCGTAACATCTGCGGAAACGTTTTCGTGGTCAGCACACAAGATGCGCACTGACACAGCAAAAACCCTCCACAAGCGTATAATTAGGTGAACCCAGGCTAGGTGCAATGCACCAGCAGAGGGCAATTCCCACCGGCAGATGGCGCTGTGGAGTGCACACGAGCACAGCCTCTGCACGGCCACAAATGCCAGATGGGAATTGTACAGATCTAAGACAATGCGGGGCTGAACAGCCTTTAAAGAGAAGAGCACAGGGATAGACTAAATGTGTGTTCCCCAAACTAGTCGCCACCCAGCGACGGTGAACACACATTCGCAGAAACAAAGTATGAACACAATTGCGAGAGAGGCGATCACCAGAAGTGACACACGACTGATCAGAACAGTACACAAGAGTAGCAAAGGCACAGCAAACGACAATGAGAAAATAACGAAAATAACAAACGCTAACTAAACGCGAACACCGCACTCATTCACAACAGCGAACGCGTGTACAGCACAATCTCCGCACATTAAGCGCAACAGAGACAAGCACGCCTAACTAACCACCGACAGACAAACACGAAACAGAGGGCGTGAGCGCTTGCTTAACGGTTACCTCACCAAGCCTACAGCAAGCGTCCGTATCAGACAAGACAGACAAACGGAAAACAGGAATAAGAGAGGAAAGATCCACTGCTCTTTCCGTCAGAGCGAGTGCGATCTGGGTTCAGGAACAGGCTTGGAAAGATCCACTGCTCTTACCGCCAGAGCGAGTGCGATCCGGGTTCAGGAACAGGAAAGGGAAGATCCACTGCTCTTTCCGCCAGAGCGAGTGCGATCCAGGTACAGAAACAGGATTGCAGATCAGAAGGATGCACAGCCGCTACCGCTAGGGGCCAGTGCGATCCAAACACGACAGACAGATGAGATAGCTGGTAGCAACCGCTGCTCCAGCTATACTCCAAGAAAGCAGATCAGAAGGATCCACAGCCGATACTGCTAGAGGCTAGTGCGATCCAAGCAAGACAGACAGATGAGATAGCTGGTAGCAACCGCTGCTCCAGCTATACTCCAAGAAAGCAGATCAGAAGGATCCACAGCCGCTACCGCTAGAGGCTAGTGCGATCCAAGCAAGACAGAAGAACAGAAGGGGGCTACCAGTAGCAACCGCTGCTCTGGTTAGCACCCCCAGACAGACAGAACGATTTCCTGACGACCACCATTGGCGACAGGACAATTGCAACAGAGAGGCAATACAGACAAAACAGATAGCAAGCTAACTGCACTAGGGAAGCTGCCTAGTGCAGTCCAAAGAATTACTCTAAGATAACTTTAACAAGCACGGCTGACACTCTAGGAGTGTTTCAACAAACCATGAAGGGATGACCAGCAAAGGACTCTGGGAAAACATAGCTTTTTATACTGCCAGCCTACAAAGGAGGCAGCTGGGTGATTTGCATAACCAATGTATGCAAATTCCTCAGCAGCAGAGCAGGACTGGAACTTGCAAAGAAAAGACAGGTCTCTCTTCCAGAGACCTGCAGCCCACAGACTAGAGGAATAGTCAAACAGCTGTCTGCCTGTGCAGCCAGCTGAGCGGATCATTACACCAGTGCTAAAGTTAGCACCGTTTTGTAAATCGAGCCCAATGTGGGCTGCATGACCGCTGTCTGGAACCTAGGCCTGATGTTAATTGACAGCCATTTTTTTTTGGGGGGGGGGGGGGATTTTAAGTCCCCACATCATCAATTACTGTTCCCCTTTAAAAAATAATGATGCTACATGCCTCATTGACCCCAAAAAAAGTTTTTAAAGCAATTTAAAGGATATCCAGATATCCGAATCCGGCCGGATATCCCAGATACTGGGGTCAGATATCCGATTCGGATTCGGTTTGGAAAATTTAAAACTCGGATATCCGACCCAGATCAGATATCTAGGTATCCGGATCCGAATCAGTTCCAGATAGTGAAAAGTGGTATCCGAGCACCACTGTACCAGACCCCCTGGTGGTGCCTATCCCTAAGACCCCCCTGGTGGTGCCCAACCCTAACCACCCCCCTGGTGGTGCCTAACCCTAACCACCCCCCTTACTGATCGTTTTATTATGTGGATAATAATGTTTTACAAATAGTGACTGTAAAAAATATATTGCACTTTACGTTACGTACTAATCACTTTATTTTTGGAATAATAAGGTTTTACAAACATTAAGGAATACAAATGTTAAATAATTTTATTGTATGGATAATAATGTTTTACAAATAGTGACTGTAAAAAATATATTGCAATTTACGTTACGTACTGATCACTTTATTTTGTGAATAATAATGTTTTACAAACAGTAAGGGATAATATTTTAAATAATGTTTTAGTTAAATATGATAAATATGTTTAGTATTTTTATAAACATTATTCGTCACGAGCGCATTTTCTAAACTTAAATCATCACAAGCACAGTTATAAAACATTAAAAATCTCTGGGCGCAGTTTGTAAAACGTTAATAATCTCCGGCGCCCTTTTTTCCTGTTCGGCGCCCATTAAACGATATTTGTTATGGGAGTGAATGGCGGCGCCCTTTTTGTCCACTAGCTGTCCCTGCGGTGGTCGACAGGAGGTCGTTCTGATCTTTGTTCTTGAGTATAGCTGGAGCAGCGGTTGCTACCAGCTATCTCCTATATCTGTCTTGCCTGGATCGCACTCGCCTAGCGCTAGTGCTGTGGATCCGTCTGATCTCCATCTCTCTGTCTCCCTGAATCGCACTGGCCTCTTTTCGCTAGTGCTGTGGATCCTATCTCTCACTTGTCCCTGTTTTCGTGTGTCTGTCTTGTCAGCTACGAACGCTTGCTGGAGACTCGGTGAGGTAACCGTTAAGCAAGCGCTCGCGTCCTCTGTTTCATGTTTGTCTGTCAGTGGTTAGTTAGGTGTGCTTGTCTCTATTGTGCTTATCACGTGGAGACCGCGCATGAACGCGTGCACTGTTGCGAATGAGTGCGGTGTTCGCGTTCAGTTAGCGTTTGTTATTTTCCTTATCTCCTCATTGTATGATTTGCTGTGTCTTTGCTACTCTCGTGCTCCGCCTTGCGGTAGCCTTGTGTCACGTCTGGCGATCGCACCTCTCGCGATCGCGTTCCTACTTCATATCTGCTGTGGTATGTGCACCGTCGCGGGTTGGCGACTAGTTTGGTGCACACACATACAATCTGTCTCTGTGCTCATTCTCAATCGCCTCTCTTGCGATTGCGTTTCTGCCCTTCATGCAATTCCTGTCTGGCGTGTGTGGCAGGGCAGAGGAGCTGTTCCTCTGCACTCCACAGCTCCACCTGCCGACAGTAATTTCCCTCTACAGGTGCATTGCACCTTCTACTGGGTTCCCGCTAATTATACGCTTGTGGAGGATTTCCGCAGTGTCAGCGCACATCCTGTGCGCTGATCACGGAGAGAATTCCACATTCGTTACATTGGGGCTGTTTTGCTTCTGCAGGTACAAGGGAAGCTTCAGCGTGTGCAAGGTACCATGAATTCTCTTCAGTACCAGGAGATATTGGATGAAAATGTGATGCAGTCCATCACAAACCTGAGGCTTGGGAGACATTGGACCCAGATGTTGATGAATCGAAACCTTCCTCTGCTAGATGTACTTTGTTTTTTACACCTTGCTTTGCCACATAGGCCAATCGGCGGCCATAGCCCCCTTAAGAGAAAGTGTCATTAGGGCCTTGCTGTAACATTGATTGTAGTGTAACTATTTCAACTAATGTACCCTTCTTAAACTTGAAGATTGTATACAAATGTAAGCAGAGTGGTGCAGTGGAAGTGTGCTGGGCCCATAACCCAGAGGTTGATGGATCGAAACCATCCTCTGCTAGGCATGATTTCATTTTTGCACCTCGCTTCATCGCATGGGCAAAACGGTTTCCATAACCCTGTAAGAGAAAGTGTAATAAGGGCCCTGCCGTAACATCGATATTACGGTAGCTAAGACTACTCCTGGGCCTTTCTTGTAGTTGAAGAGATGAGTGAACTGTGACACTACACTTACAAAAAAAAAAACAAAAAAAAACAGCAAACAGAGAAGCTTCCCCATATTGGAGCATTGGATTTGGTAAAGCCTTAAGCCAATGTGTTGTAAGACACAAGTAAGCTTTAGGTTAGTAGGAATGGTTGCATGGCCACCTAGCTTTTCATCCTTCCCACCCTTGCCCTGGAATCTTCCAGATCTCAAATTCAGCATGTAGTGTTGGTGGTATAGTGGTGAGCATAGCCGCCTTCCAAGCAGTTGACCTGGGTTCGATTCCTGGCCAGTGTATGTGAGCTTGCTTTTGACATCCTACAAATCCCTGGAAAACAAGACAAAACAAGGGAGGAGGGGGAGAGAGAGATTTTGTTTTTTAATCGGATCAGATATCTGCGTTATGTGTCCAAATATCCGCAGATAGCTCTCCGGGATTTAAAAAAAAATCCGGAATCCGAATTGGATAGCATAAAAAAGTTTGGATATCCGGGTTTCCCTGATATCCGAAATCCGGATGAGCATCCCTGCTTAGCACTCCAGAGCCCAGTCCAGTGTTGCACAGGAGGTCAAGAGGGGGGAGGGGTGTCCAATGATTCTCTCGGCTGTCTTGATAACCCTCTGAAGTTTATGTCTATCGCTGGCAGAGGAGACAGCGTACCAGACCAGGATAGATGAGCAGAAGACCAAATTAGTGGTGGCAGAGTAGACTCTTGTGAGAACCTCTTGGGCCATGCAGAACTTCTTCAGCTGGCGGAGAAAGAAGAGCCCTTTCTGGGCTTTCACCAGGGTGAAGCAAGTGTTGGCCTTCCATCTCAGATCATTGGAGATAGTGGTGCCCAAGAGGTGGACACTGGGTACTCTTGCCACCTCAGTACAGACAATGTGGATTGGAGGTGGTGTGGGGGCCTGGAAAATCGCAAGCACAATCGCAAGCGCTGAGTGCTTTTGTGAGCAGTTTCAAAGTGATTTTCCAGGTGATTTGTAAGCGCTTTTGTTTGGTGATTAGCGCTTTTTTTTCTTCAGTCAATTAGAAAGTGAACTCTTTGACCTGGAACTGAATCTCTTACAAAATCGCTTAGCCATGCACTTTTTAAAGCTCTTAGTGATTTTCCTATACCTTCCACTGAATCGCAAATGCTCAGAAAATGGTGCAGGACCCGCGTTGGCAATTGGAAAGAAAGCTCATTGCTCATGTGAGAACACTCACATTTAAATACATTGCTCAATTGATTTTAAACCACTTTTGAAAATCACCAAATAAAAAATGAAAAGCGCTCATAGTGTAAACAAGCCCTTAGGGATACTATGTACCTCTATACCCATTTCTCCTGGGAGGGGGCGGCACCTTGGGGTCCCCTTCTTAAAGGGGACTCCCAGACACCACACCACCATGAACCCCCCAGGGCGTTGTCGGCCCCACCTCCTCCTGGGGCACCGGAGGTGAGGAAGGCTCTGGGGGAAAGGGGGAGGCTTGGCCGCCATACCATGGACCATGCGGGCTGGTATAAGTCAGAGTGTGAAGCCCCACGTGGCCGGGGCTCCGTATTCTGGCTATCCCAGCCTGCATGGGGGACAAGGGGTTACAGAGGCTCGGAAGGGCGACCCTACGTCATTGTTTTTCAAAATTTCCCACACTTGTTGTGAAACTATATAGATATATATATATATATATATATATATATATATATATATATATATATATATTTATATATATATATATATATATATATATATAGTTATATATATATTTATATATATAGTTTCACAACAAGTGTGGGAAATTTTGAAAAACAATGACGTAGGGTCGCCCTTCCGAGCCTCTGTAACCCCTTGTCCCCCATGCAGGCTGGGATAGCTAGAATACGGAGCCCCGGCCACGTGGGGCTTCACACTCTGACTTATACCAGCCCGCATGGTCCATGGTATATATATATTAGTGGTTGCTAAAAAGTCAGTGAATTAGTAATTCATATGTATGCACCTGCCTGCATGCATCCACATTATCTGTTTTTAATAAGAGCATGCTTTCTTGGATTTTTTTTTATGTTTTGACTGCCTGGCTGGATGTGGATGATTGCAATCACGCATTCACTAATGTTTCAGATATAATCCTACCTTTTGTCTAATAAGACCCAGAGTGTTGCCTACAATTTTTAGTAATTTCATTTTTTGGACCATTTCCTATCCATGGAACATTGTTTTTGTCTATGTAAATGTATTTAATTTACCGTTGCCTAACAATGCATATAAGGGCACCCTATAGAGAACAAATTGCTTTAAGAGACACTTGCTCATGGGGTCAGCCTAGGCTTTGATCTAACAAGATTCCTGACAACCCACCGCTGTGAAGACAATGACAACAAAAAACACAATGTTTTTCAGACATATATCCTTAATGCCTTGAGGTGGGCGCACTGTGGATAAACACAGTGGATAAACTGTTCCACTATGTCAGCTTGAATACAAGGGGCTTGATTCGCTAAAACATAATAACTCATATCACGGCCGATATAGTTTTCACACGATAATTCATGATTGTGCGAGATAATTCGCGATTGCGCGCAAACGCAAAAATGCACGTGAAAACGGCCATGATATGAGTTATCACGGTTTAGTGAATCAAGCCCAAGATGTTTACAAGTATAAGAAAAAGAGGTAAATGTATCTGTCTGCATTTCATGATTTGTAATTATTCCTTTGTGGGTTTTTATAGATTCAACTGTTCTTTCATTAAAATCATAGAAAGCATTATCACTACTGAACTCTCCATAAACTGAACCTTTTTCAACATCTAAACAAACCTGGAAAAGCATGCACATCACACCAGTAAACAAGCAGCCCCGGTAAAAAGTGCAGAAAATGGGGGAAATTGTTGTCTTTCTTCAAAAAATACAGTGAGTATGACAACATGGATGTATGGGATAATTTGGCATGAGTAGCGACATCCCCTGAGAAATACGACTACCAAGGTTGAAATTGCGTTCCTCATAAGATGTTGACAACTATAAGGTTAACAACATATAAAGTATGCACTGTACTTGATGTAGAAGAATAAGAGACACAGTTGGCTAAGGGCTCTTTCACACTAGAAGCTGATCCGTGCGTTTTGACGGATCGCCTTCTAGGATGCGTTTATTTGACTTTCATGTTAACGTTCACATTAGAAAAAGTGTTCCAGAGTGTTATGTTGTAATGCATCTAGGAACTTCGTAACGTCTAGAGACGGCGTTTTCCTTAGGACTACTGCTGCTAATCAGCGTCACACCGCAACTTCCCAACGTTACGCCGCAGGTCCTAACACGTGCATGACATCAGTTCATGCACACGTTATGTAATGTGAAAGAGGCCTAAACTAAGCATGTCTTGTAGTAGTATTGCTAACAGCTCGTTTCCACTGAAGTAATGCAGAGCCGTGCGCTCAGCGCGTCACTCCCGGAGCGGAGCTTGAGATCCCATTTATTATACTGAATTGGATTGCGGCCTGAATTGGCCCAGAATGCAGGCAACCATGCACTGTGGTGTAGCTGTGGTCACAGTGCATGAGTGGAAACATCACTAGGAGACAGTACCAATTAACTTTAACCAAGTACTAAGGCTAGGAGACAGTATTAATGAACTTTGGATTTAGTTATAAGGGCAGTAGAGATGGCTCGAACCTCAGATTTTGGGTTCACGGAACGTGGAGGCGAACTTCTGCAAAAATCAGCGAACCGGCAAACTCAGCGAACCGCAATAGACTTCAATGGGCAGGCGAACTTTAAAAACTACAAACACTGTTTGTGGCAACAAAAGTGATGGAAAAGATGTTTCAAGGCAAGTGGTCTAACAACTGGACGGGGGAATGGCGGAGTGGGATACACGCCAAAAGTCCCTGGAAAAATTACGTATTTGACGCAGAGCAGGGTTATAATCCCTAAAGGGCAGAAATCACATTGCATTCCTAAATTGGAGGCATAAAGTGCTTGAAAATATCTTGCGTGTGTATACGTGGATCAGGTAGTGTAAGTAGTGTATTGCTTCACACTGACAGACCAAACTCACTGTGTAACGCACCGCAAACAGCTGTGTGGTGATGGCCGTGCTGGTCTGCACAATGGCGAGAGTGCAGGCGATGGAGGTTTTCCAGCCCATATGGTCGGGCTGAGGTAGCTCAATGACAGAATAACAGTGACTGTCCAGCTAACCGAATTTGGTCTGTCCACAATGAAGCAACGACCTTATTATCTTGGGTGTGCCCCCAAACACACTCATATAGGTCATTGCTTCATTGTGATACCCAAGCCCCTTCACTGTGGCAAGGTAATGATCATGAAGGGAAATTGACATGTACATGCGTTTTGTTGTAGCAGCCACAGTGCAGCTAGAAAAATTAGGCATGTACACGCACCAGAAAAATTATTATTCTCTTTGGCAGCGGGCGCTGTAGCAGCGGCCTTAAAAATTCAGGAATCCACCTGGAGTCCTGGATAGGGATGCTCATTCAGATTTCACGGAATTGAAATTTCCAAATTTCGGAAATCGGAAAACAGAACTCAGAAATCGGAAAACGGAACTGGGAAATCGGAAAACAGAACTCGGAAATCGGATTTCTGCAGAAATACTGCATTACTGCAATTCGGTAATTTTAGCCCAATCACAGAACTCAAAATCAATGGGCCAATCAGAGAATGCAGAAACAACTTGAAAGTATTTGGCCAATCAGAGAATGCAAAAAAATGTAAAAAAAACCCCACTACTTGGAAATCGAAAACCGTTTGAAAATCGGATTTCTGTAGAAATACTGCATTACCACAACTCGTTAATTTTAGCCCAATCACAGAACTCAGAAGCATTGGACCAATCAGAGAATGCAGAGTCAACTCGAAAGTATTTGGCCGATCAGAGAATGCAAACAATGACCAAAAAACCCACTACTCGGAAATTGGAAATCCGAACTCAGAAATCGGAAACCGATCAAAAATCTGTGAAATCGTTAATCGGCATTGGCGGAAATCGGAATTTCTGCAGAATCGGAAATCGGCATATCCGACCATTCCTACTCCTGGATCCTGTTGGTGGTGGCGGAGAAAGCAGTCAAGCAGCCTGTAGGCAGAGATGCTGTGTGGGGACTGACTTAGTCTTCCGGCAGGCAGCAGCGGCGTGCAGGCAGAGATGCTGTGTGGGGACTGGCTTAGTCTTCAGGCAGGCAGCAGCGACGTGCAGGCAGAAATGCTGTGTAGGGGCTGACTTAGTCTTTGGGCAGACAGTAGCCCTCCGGGATCCATGACTCATTCATTTTAATAAAGGTGAGGTGCTGAACACTTTTTTGACCTAGGCGACTTCTCTTCTCAGTGACAATGCCTCCTGCTGCTGTGGAAAGATATGCACTGCTCTAATACAGTGCACAGTCACACAAATGCAGTGAAAAGATATGCACTGCTCTAATACAGTGTGCAGTCAAACAGATGCAGTGGAAAGATATGTATGGCTCTTATACAGTGTGCAGTCACACAGATGCAGTGGAAAGATATGCACTGCTCTAATACAGTGTGCAGTCACAAAGATGCAGTAGAAAGATATGCACTGCTCTAATACAGTGTGCAGTCACACAGATGCAGTGGAAAGATATGCACTGCTTTAACACAGTGTGCAGTCACACAGATGCAGTGGAAAGATATGCACTGTCATAATACAGTGTGCAGTCACACAGATGCAGTGGAAAGATATGCACTGCCCTAATACAGTGTGCAGTCACACAGATGCAATGGAAAGATATGCACTGTGCCACTTGTCTAATACAGTATGCTGTCAGACAGTGGGACTACAAATACCAAGCAGGCAGCAACTGTCTGTGGGCTGTAACTATGCAGTGTCACCCACAAAGAGAGCTATGCTTTAGTAAGTTAAATCACACAAATAGAGTGAAATGCACTGATCTAATACAGTGTGTCAGCAAGCAAGGACACAGCTGCGACAGAGCTATATCTATGCTGTGTCAGTGACATCATACACACACAAAAAAAAAAACACATCAGAAGAACATTAGCCCTCAAAAGAGCTGTTTTGGGGTGCTTTCAGCAACAAATTTCAGCGAGGAACAAGCTAACAAGAGCCTAACTAACGCTTTCCCTATCTTTCCAGCAACCTCTCCCTTCCTCTCACTACAGTAGCATCAGCAGAGTGAGAATATGGCCGATGCTGTGGCATTTTTATAGGGGGATGGGGGTCCATGGGTGAGTGCACCCTGATTGGCTGCCACGTGTCTGCTGACTGTGATGTAGAGGGTCAAAGTTTAGCCCAATGACGAGGTATAGGAGGCAGGTCGAACACGCTATGTATTCGCTACCTGCCGTGGGCGCGGGTAGCTGATATCCGTGTTAACTACCCACTGGGCGAACTGTTCGGGTCATCTCTAAAGGGCAGTAAATGGAAAGCAGGGCAGTGATCGAGCAAGGCAGAAGCCACTGTCACTGTGCATGACTTCTTGGCTTGCAACACACTTTTGCTTGCCATACTTTCCACTAAGAGGTGGGTTTTATCAATAAAGATGATTCTATAGCACGTAGTTTTTTTTTTATTTAACATGTCAACTTTATTGAAGATAATGCAGTACGATACAAGGTAGTTATTTAACCGCACGCAGGCGGCAATTACTTTGTATTGACAGACTTAAGGGTTAATGGAGTAGAACATTGAAATATTGTGTAGGTATTAAAATAATGAAAAAGTCCAGAAGAGGATGCCTTCAGATGACAGAATAAATTGACCAACAAAGAGACATGTTATAACATGACAACATAGCAACAAACCCTAACAAACAATGAAAATTATATACAGTAAGCAGCAGAATTCCCCACAAACCCACCCCCACCCCACCCGAACTGCAGCATCATAAGCTGTGTAGAGATCTAATAGACAGTTCAGATTTTGCATCGTGTATAGCGTGAGTTAACCAAGGTATCCCATATGGCGTAAAATTTGCGCTCAATCCCTCTACGTGAATAAATGGCCTTGTGAAAAGGAAGAATTAAGTTAACTGCCCTTATCCAATCAATCAATTCAGGGACCTGGGGTTGTATCCAGTGCCGAGTAAGGACCTTGCGAGCTATATGCAGAACATTAAGCAGAAAAGTTTTTGTGTACTTATTATGAGTGTCATGAGAAATCATATTAAGTAGGCAAAGTTTGGGGTCAAGGGTAGTGTTGGGCGAACAGTGTTCCCCACTGTTCGGGTTCTGCAGAACATCACCCTGTTCGGGTGATGTTCGAGTTCGGCCAAACACCTGATGGTGTTCGGCCAAACCGTTCGGCCACATGGCCGAACTAAGAGCGCATGGCCGAACGTTCCCCGAACGTTCGGCTAGCGATGTGATTGGCCGAACGGGTCACGTGGTTCGGACCCGATCGCGCTCTGATTGGCCGAACTGTCACGTGGTTCGGGTAAATAAATACCCGAACCACGTCATATCTCCGCCATTTGTCTGTGGGTTTAGCTTTGGGTAGGCAGGCAGGGTAGTTCGCGCTCCAGCCACGCTAGCCAGGGTCCCCCCAGTCATTGTGTGTCGCTGCTGGGAACAGTAGTACACCGCTCGCTCAGCCACACTATATAGCATTCTGTTTACTGCCACTCTGTGTACCTCGCTCAGCCACACTATATAGCATTCTGTTTACTGCCACTCTGTGTCTGCTGGGAATAGTAGTACACCGCTCGCTCAGCCACACTATATAGCATTCTGTTTACTGCCACTCTGTGTACCTCGCTCAGCCACACTATATAGCATTCTGTTTACTGCCACTCTGTGTCTGCTGGGAATAGTAGTACACCGCTCGCTCAGCCACACTATATAGCATTCTGTTTACTGCCACTCTGTGTACCTCGCTCAGCCACACTATATAGCATTCTGTTTACTGCCACTCTGTGTCTGCTGGGAATAGTAGTACACCGCTCACCCGCCACTGTATAGCATTGTGCTCTGTGTCGCTGCTGGGAATAGTGGTACACCGCTCACCCGCCACTGTATAGCATTGTGCTCTGTGTCGCTGCTGGGAATAGTGGTACACCGCTCAGCCACACTATATAGCATTCTGTTTACTGTTCTGTGTCTGCTGGGAATAGTAGTACACCGCTCGCTCAGCCACACTATATAGCATTCTGTTTACTGCCACTCTGTGTACCTCGCTCAGCCACACTATATAGCATTCTGTTTACTGCCACTCTGTGTCTGCTGGGAATAGTAGTACACCGCTCACCAGCCACTGTATAGCATTGTGCTCTGTGTCGCTGCTGGGAATAGTGGTACACCGCTCACCCGCCACTGTATAGCATTGTGCTCTGTGTCGCTGCTGGGAATAGTGGTACACCGCTCAGCCACACTATATAGCATTCTGTTTACTGTTCTGTGTCTGCTGGGAATAGTAGTACACCGCTCGCTCAGCCACACTATATAGCATTCTGTTTACTGCCACTCTGTGTACCTCGCTCAGCCACACTATATAGCATTCTGTTTACTGCCACTCTGTGTCTGCTGGGAATAGTAGTACACCGCTCACCCGCCACTGTATAGCATTGTGCTCTGTGTCGCTGCTGGGAATAGTGGTACACCGCTCACCCGCCACTGTATAGCATTGTGCTCTGTGTCGCTGCTGGGAATAGTGGTACATCGCTCAGCCACACTATATAGCATTCTGTTTACTGTTCTGTGTCTGCTGGGAATAGTAGTACACCGCTCGCTCAGCCACACTATATAGCATTCTGTTTACTGCCACTCTGTGTACCTCGCTCAGCCACACTATATAGCATTCTGTTTACTGCCACTCTGTGTCTGCTGGGAATAGTAGTACACCGCTCACCCGCCACTGTATAGCATTGTGCTCTGTGTCGCTGCTGGGAATAGTGGTACACCGCTCACCCGCCACTGTATAGCATTGTGCTCTGTGTCGCTGCTCGGAATAGTGGTACACCGCTCAGCCGACACTATATAGCATTCTGTTTACTGTTCTGTGTCTGCTGGGAATAGTAGTACACCGCTCGCTCAGCCACACTATATAGCATTCTGTTTACTGCCACTCTGTGTACCTCGCTCAGCCACACTATATAGCATTCTGTTTACTGCCACTCTGTGTCTGCTGGGAATAGTAGTAAACCGCTCACTCAGCCACACTATATAGCATTGTGTTTACTGCCACTCTGTGTACCTCGCTCAGCCACACTATATAGCATTGTGTTTACTGCCACTCTGTGTCTGCTGGGAATAGTAGTACACCGCTCGCACAGCCACACTATATAGCATTGTGTTTACTGCCACTCTGTGTACCTTGCTCAGCCACACTATATAGCATTGTGTTTACTGCCACTCTGTGTCTGCTGGGAACAGTAGTACACCGCTCACCCGCCACTGTATAGCATTGTGCTCTGTGTCGCTGCTGGGAATAGTGGTACACCGCTCACCCACCACTGTATAGCATTTCTGTACTGCCACTGTACTGCTGCCAGTCAGCGTGTACTTTAAGGATAAGTGAAATGAGGAAGAAATCCGGTGAAAGAGGGAAGGGCAAGGGAAGAGGTGTTTCCCCTGACGGTTCACGTACAGGCCACAGGGGAGCACCCAAGAAAACCCACTCAATACCGCCCATGTTGTCCAGGACAACAACCCTCACAAATCCAAAAGAACAGGACCAGATAATTACTTGGATGACCTCTCAAGCATCCAGCAGTGGGTTAAGCAGCACCAGCACATCACGCACGAGGTCCGAGTCCTCAGCCAGTTACAAGGAGCCAGTGGGCACAAAGCTGACACAACCTATTCCCAGCCCAACAAACTTACACCTTTCAAATGTCAATGGAGGAACAGCCAGAAATGTTGTGCCCGGATTCACAACCATTAACTGTGGGAAATGCACCGCGCACTGAAATACAAGGCGAGTCCGAGGAGGACTCGGAAACCCAAATCCCAGAGCAAGTTGGGCAGGAGGGGTTGCAATTGCAGGAGGTCGGCCGACAAGATCTGGAAGACGACGTTGGAGTGAGCTGCGCAGAGGTTGTTCTGGGGAGCTCTACTCCACGGCGGCGGCCCCCCACAATGACATATGACGAGTTTCAGGAGATGGAAGAGGAGGGTATGGACAATGTGGACAGAGACCCAGATTTTGTTTGTGAACGAGAACATCGCCGTCGTAGCAGCAGCACAGATGAGTCTGTTGAAGAACCCACTGCTGCACGAGTTCGCCTTGTGCCACAAGGTAGGCGGCGCGCAATTTCAGGCACCACAAGCGTGGAAGTTCAAGTGAGAGGCAAAAGAGGCGCAAACAGAAATCGCCAGCAAGGCAGGTGCTCCAAAGTCTGGGCTTTCTTTGAAGACTGCACTGAGGATGAAACTATGGCGATTTGCAAGGTGTGCAAGACCCGCCTGAGCAGGGGGAAAAGTATTAACAACCTCTCCACCACCAGCATGAGCCGCCACATGCTATCCAAACATCCCACTCTGTGGGCAAACGCAGCAGGACAGGGTACCAGCAACACTGCCTCCCTTGGGGTCACCAGACTCACCACCAGACCCGCCTCAGCAGCAGCAGTAGCCCAGCCATTGCGTGGTTCACAACATTCACAAACATCAGACGCTGACACTGTCACTTTCCGGAGTAGTGCTCTTGAGGTCTCCCAGTGTTCATCAAACACAACAACCAACAGCCCTTCAGTGTGCAGCCCTACGATTCAGTTGTCTGTCTCGGAGATGGTTGATCGCAAGAGGAAATTGCCAGCAAATGACCCCCGGGCCGTGGCAGTAACAGCCAGCATAGCCAAGCTTCTGGCCTGCGAAATGCTGCCATATCGAGTGGTGGAGACAAACAGCTTCAAGGGCATGATGTCAGTGGCCATCCCACGTTACGTGGTTCCCAGCCGCTACCACTTTGCGCGCTCTGCAGTGCCTGAGTTGCATGAGCACGTGGTCAGCAAAATAACCCGAAGCTTGAAGAATGCCGTTGCCTGCAAGGTTCACCTCACCACTGACACCTGGACGAGTGCGTTCGGCCAGGGTCGATACATCTCCCTTACCGCGCACTGGGTGAACTTTGTGGAGCCTGGCAGCGATTCCTCACCTGCTACGGTGCGGGTGTTGCCCACGCTGCAAACAGCTGCACCGCCGTCCCTCCCACTGGATAACAACAGCAACACCTACCTCTCTGACTCCTTCTCCTCCAACGCATCTCAAAGCTGTACCTCATCCGGAAACGCTAACCCAGCAGCAGTAGGATCGTGGAAGCAGTGCAGCACAGCTGTTGGCATGCGTCAGCAAGCATTGCTGAAGCTGATCTGCCTTGGGGATAAGCAGCACACAGGGGAGGAAATTTGGAGGGGAATAAAGGAACAGACGGATTTGTGGCTGGCACCGCTGGACCTGAAACCGGGCATGGTTGTGTGTGATAATGGGAGTAATCTCATTCGCGCTTTAAGGTTGGCTAAGCTGACACACATCCCTTGCCTGGCGCACGTGATGAACCTAGTAGTTCAGCGGTTCCTGAGGACACTGAGGCGTGGCCGATCTTCTGTTGAAGGTGCGACGAGTGGCCAAACATTGTAGAAATTCCAGTACTGCTTCGGGGGCACTCGCCAAGATGCAGGAGCGCTTCAATCTCCCCCACCATCGCTTGCTGTGTGATGTCCCTACGCGCTGGAATTCTACGCTGCACATGCTAGCCCGCTTTTGCGAGCAGAAGAGTGCAGTGGTCCAGTACATGACGGCGCAGTACCGAGGCACATCCGGACAGCTGCCAAGCTTCTGTGGATCCGATTGGGCCAACATGTTGGACCTCTGCCAAGTCCTCCAAAATTTTGAGCAGTCCACGTTGCTTGTGAGCAGTGACAACTCTTCAGTCAGCATTACCATACCACTGCTGTGTTTACTGAAGAGGTCAATGTTGAAAATCAAGGAAACAGCTGTCATGATGCAACTGGGGGAATCTGAAGGAGAAAACGATCAGCGTGATGGTACCAACATCAGGCCATCCGCCTCAGGAAACGCTGGCCCCAGCAGCTATGACGAAGAAGAGGAGGAGGAACAGCTGGAGTTGGAGCAGGAATTTCATGCCACCACTGACGAGGGCCAGAGCGGTGCACGTTGGACTTCCACAATTCAGCGCGAATGGTCAGCAGAAGCAGACCAGGAAGAAGGTGACGACTATGATGCATCACAACAACTATCACAACGCTCACAAGAGGATGATGAGGATTCTGGCAGGACTCTGGCACACATGGCTCAATTCATGCTAGACTGCATTGAACGCGACCCACGCATTGTGCGCATTCTGGACAACACCAATTACTGGGTTTATACACTTCTGGATCCACGGTACAAACACAATGTTCCAAAACTGCTTGAAGAAAGAGTCAGACAGGTCAAAATGGAAGAATACCAGCAGGCCCTTGTGGAGACTTTAGAGAGGAGATTGACATCCTCCCCCTCCTCTAGCCAGTTGTACGCCGACAGACTGACTTCCGCAAACCCAGGATGACCAGGAGGGCAGCAAACAACACAACCCGCAGCTAGTGCCCAAAAGGGAATGGTATCGGCAGTGTCCTTGGAGTGGGAAAATTTTCTGACACCCATGCAGCAGCAGCCCACAGAACAGCAAGCGTGCAGATCCACCTCCAACACCGATCGCCTGGAGAAGATGGTCAAGGACTACATGTCAGATGGCGTAGCTGTGTCGAACAATCCATCTGCACCCTTCAACTATTGGGTATCGAAGCTAGACACCTGGCACGAACTGGCAATGTACGCAATAGAGGTGCTGGCTTGCCCGGCAGCCAGCGTTATGTCGGAACGCTGTTTCAGTGCTGCCGGAGGCATCGTCACAGATCGGCGTATCCGCCTCTCTACAGAAAATGCAGACCGTCTGACTCAAATTAAAATGAATCAATCCTGGATTGGAAACGACTATGCAACACTCCCAGACCCCAACCAAGTAACATGAACAATGACCATCTGTGATGGGTTAGCGTTGCCGGTCCCTGTTTATTGAACCTCTCATCTTTATTACATTTATGACTGCATGGCGGCAAAAAGCATTGCTATATCCGCACGCTTTTTGTCCTCATGCAAGGCCTGGGTTTTTGTGTCTCAAAGCGTGGCCTTCTCCTCCTGCGCCTCCTCCTGTTACATCACGTGTGCTGCTGCTGGGTTAGCGTTTCCGGTCCCTGTTTATGGAACCTCTTATCTTTATTACATTTATGACTGCATGGCGGTACAAAGCATGCTATCCGCACGCTTCTTGTCCTCATGCAAGGCCTGGGTTGTTGTGTCTCAAAAAGCGTGGCCTTCTCCTCCTGCGCCTCCTCCTGTTTCATCACGTGTGCTGCTGCTGGGTTAGCGTTGCCGGTCCCTGTTTATGGAACCTCTCATCTTTATTACATTTATGACTGCATGGCGGTAAAAAGCATGCTATCCGCACGCTTCTTGTCCTCATGCAAGGCCTGGGTTGTTGTGTCTCAAAGCGTGGCCTTCTCCTCCTGTGCCTCCTCCTGTTCCATCACGTCTGCTGCTGCTGGGTTAGCGTTGCCGGTCCCTGTTTATGGAACCTCTCGTCTTTATTACATTTATGACTGCATGGCGGTAAAAAGCATGCTATCCGCACGCTTCTTGTCCTCCTGCAAGGCCTGGGTTGTTGTGTCTCAAAGCGTGGCCTTCTCCTCCTGCGCCTCCTCCTGTTACATCACGTGTGCTGCTGCTGGGTTAGAGTTTCCGGTCCCTGTTTATGGAACCTCTTATCTTTATTACATTTATGACTGCATGGCGGTACAAAGCATGCTATCCGCACGCTTCTTGTCCTCATGCAAGGCCTGGGTTGTTGTGTCTCAAAAAGCGTGGCCTTCTCCTCCTGCGCCTCCTCCTGTTCCATCACGTGTGCTGCTGCTGGTGCTGGGTTAGCGTTACCGGTCCCTTTTCCTGGAACCTCTTCTCTGTATTACATGTATGACTGCATGGCGACAAAAAGCATGTTACCTGTGCAAAGAAACATGACATTTTCCACATTTAAAAGACAGTTTTTCCTTTGAAACTTTACAATCAATTTTCTCAAAAACTATAAGCTCTTTTTCAAATATTTTTTTTCCTCTTGTACCCACTCCCAAGATGCACATACCCTGCAAATTTGGGGTATGTAGCATGTAAGGAAGCTTTAAAAAGCACGAAAGTTCGGGTCCCCATTGACTTCCATTATGTTCGGAGTTCGGCGCGAACACCCGAACATCGCGGCGATGTTCGGCGAACGTTCGCGAACCCGAACATCTAGGTGTTCGCCCTACACTAGTCAAGGGCAACAGAGCAGCCCATTTTGTCGTTTAAGAATTTGACAATTTGCTGCCAATAAATGTTTACCTCGGGACAGGTCCATATCATATGATAAAAGGTGCCTTGGGACAGGGCACATTTAGGACATAGAGGTGAATATCCAGTACGAAATTTAGCTAGTCTGACCGGAGTGAGGTAGGCTCGATGCACCACATAGAGACTAAGTAGCCTGTCTGGAATGTGGGGGGAAACCCTAGCAGAATCTTCAAGAGCCTCCTCCCAATCTTCATCGGAGATCTCTCCAAGATCCTGCACCCACTGAGTTTTCCTGGCGAACGCTCTACGGGTGGCACCAGATAACATAATAGCTGCATATAGAGCTGATATTAATTGACTGGAGGATGAGCCAGCCACAATGTTTAAATATAGCTGAGTCCGAGAAAGAGGATGGTATCTCAGGGTATTGAGTTTTGAGAGCGTGTGAAAGTTGCATATAATAGAACTTCATAGATATTGGTAGTTGGAATGTGGTCGCTAATTGTTCGAAAGCAACAATGGAGCCAGAGTCAAGGACTTGATGTAGGTATAAAATGCCACGTTCAGACCATAGCCGACTATTGGGGAGTTTACGAAGTTCAGGAAGACCACGATTCTCCCATAGTGGGGTAATTTTCAAGGGAGCATCTAGCTCAAGATACTTGTGAGCGGTGTCCCAAACCTTTAGTGTTTGACGAAAGGTTGTTGGAAATTGCTTAATATGGGGGGATTTTTTGGCTCCGGTGGCAATAACACAAATAGGGTCTATGTGGCGGAGGGGGGGAATATCATGCATTAGTGTGCATGTCTGCTCTTTATTAATTGTGAGGTCATAGTATATATGTGATAATTGAGAGGCCAAATAATATAGGTGACAATTAGGAACTGCTATGCCCCCTAGATCTTTGGGGTTCTGTAGAATGGTAAAGGAGAGGCGATGCCTCGAGGAGCCCCAGATAAATTGAGTTAGGAGAGCGTTTATTTTAGAGAAGGTAACATATGGGAGATAAATTGGGGCATTCCATGAGACATAAAGTATCTTGGGGAGGAGCACCATTTTAAATAGGTTTGCAAGACCAGCTACATTAATGGGGAGTTTGGACCAGGCCAAGAATTTGGCAGTTATGTATTGTAGTAAAGGTGACCAGTTTAGGGGGATAAAATCTTGTGGTATTCGCGAGATCTTGATACCCAGGTATGTGATCTCTGACGCCCATTGAAGAGAAGAGGCCTGAGACAAGGTTGGGGGGAACACATCAATGGGAAGAATGTAGGATTTGGACCAGTTGATACGTAGGCCAGAGTATTGTCCAAAATTATCAATGAGGAAAAGAGCACGATGGAGGGAGGGGCCGGTGTCGTTTAAAAATAATAGCATATCGTCAGCATATAGACTGATTTTATCAGTTTTTTTTGCTTTTGCCAATCCTAGGATTTGGGGATCTAATTTAATTAGAGCAGCAATGGGCTCAATCGCCAGGTCAAATAAAAGGGGGGACAGTGGACAACCTTGTCTCGTACCTCTGGATATGGGAAAGGCATCAGAGATCCATCCATTGATTCGAATCCGGGCAAAGGGGTCAGTGTAGAGGAGTTTAACCCAAGCAATAAAGCGAGGACCAATGTTGAAGCGGTGAAGAACGGCCAGTAGGAAGTCCCATTCAATAGTTTCGAAGGCTTTGGCGGCGTCAAGAGACACCACCACTCTGGTGCCGACATTCTCGTGTTCTACCTGCATAGCAAGGAATAGCCGTCTAATATTCAAGGAGGTTGATCTACCTGGAATAAAACCAGATTGGTCTGAGTGTATTAGGGAGGTTATTACTTTAATGAGTCGTTGTGACAGCAGTTTGGCGAGTATTTTAACGTCAGTCTGGATTAAAGAGATAGGACGATATGCTTCACAATGTAGGGTATTCTTTCCTGGCTTTAGGATTAAGATTATCAGAGCTTCTCTCATAGAAAGTGGAAGAGTACCAATTTCCAGAGCATGGTTGTATAGTGCTAGAAGCTTGGGGGCTAGTAGGGACCTATACTGTTTAAAGAATTCCCCTGGCAATCCATCAGTGCCTGGAGATTTGGAGGGGGGGAGAGAAGAGATGGCATCTTCAATTTCTTGAGTTGTGATTGGAGCGTCTAGTAGTAGTTTACTGGGTTCATCTAAGGAGGGAAGGGGGATAGTTTCCAAGTAGGCCATAATTGCAGATGTAGAGGTAGTGGAGGTTTTGGAATATAATGTTTCATAGAACGAGGCAAATCGCTGTAAGATCTCGGGAGGGGAAGAGAGAACTGAGCCCTCTGCATCCTCTATTTTGAGAATAACCTGCGGGGCAGTCATTTCTCTAGATGTTTTAGCTAGCAGTGCACCACACTGTTCGCCAAATTCATAAACTCTCTGTTTGGAGAATAGGATTTTCCGATTTGCTTTAGCTATCAGGATCTGTTCATATGCGGCAAGTTTAGATCTGTAGAGATTATTGAGGGCAGGGGAGGGGTCATTATTGAAGTCTGAGGTGGCCTCTTGTAGTGCCAGGAGAGCAGTATGCTCATTTATGGCTGAGTTGATTTTGATGCTTTTTATTCTGGAGGAGAAGTGCTGTCTAGAGAATTGTTTAAACACCTCCCAAATCGATGTGGGTGATGCAGACTGGCCCTGCAAGTCAAGGAAGTGAGAGAGGGCCTCTTCAGAGGATGTTGACTCGCTAATTTTGGTTAGCCAGAAGGAATGGAGCCGCTAGGAGGATATTTTGGGAGGGAAGGACCAGTTGAGCTGGATAAGGTATGGGGAATGGTCAGACATAAGAGAGGGGAGAAATCTTGCTTTACATATGTTTGTAAGTAAGGAGGACGAGACTAAAATGTAGTCCAGACGTGAATGGGTTTTGTGCGATGCAGAGTAGCACGAGAATGCCGGAATGTCAGGGTATTTCACCGACCATGTGTCATATATGGAAACATCTTTAAGGAGGGTTACCAGTTTAGTGTCTTTCTTAGTAAGTGAGGTTAAGGGGGTTGGCTGGGGGATTTTATCAGTGTTGGGGTATAAAACATAGTTAAAATCCCCGAGCCAAATCGACGGGACCTGCGGATAAAGGGCAATAAAGCTTAGTGCAAGTTTCAGTACAGCAAAAGAAAATGGAGGAGGTATATATATAGCAATAATTATAGTGGAGACATTATATAATAAACAGTGCATAAAGATGTATCTGCCTTCATCATCAATAACTTGATCAATCAACTGAAATTGGACACTTTTAGCAAAGAACAAGGAGACACCTCTAGAGTGCGAGGAGAATGTGGAGTGGAAAGACCAACCAATCCATGTGCGGCGTAAGGCCTTATGGAGGGTGCCGTCTAAATGTGTCTCCTGAAGTGCGATTATATCCACATGTTGTTTGCGTAAAAAGTCCAGCGCTACCGACCTCTTAACCCTATCACGTAGACCCCTCACATTCCAGGTCAGCAAGGAAAGGGGGGTACTAAAGGACCGGTATTGGGAGGCCATGTTGGGATTGGAGATAAGAGTTGGAGAACACATAGCTTAGTGGGTGGGGGACGGGAGCAAGGAGTCCCCGGCTGCAATTTAAGGGGTTAGTTTTGAACTGAAGAATAATACCCGGCTCATAGCCCAGAACGCAGGGCCTGAGCTTCTTCCCAGAAACAAATACCAGAATAGGTATAACAGAGTTTACATGCATAATCCTATAACAATCAGGAAAAATACATAAAAGAAATAAAACGTGAGAACAGAATAATGACATCTGTGGGTACGACATCAATTATGGTGTCGTATATAGCCTTGCTCTGCACCTTACTAGGGCCACTTGGTGGGACCTGTGCCACAAGGGACGTTATTGCCTAGCTGATTGAAGGGGGTGAGCGCAGCAAGACTGGCACGTATATGTCTAAATGGAGTAAAAGAAGAATGGCGTAGGCCGCGGCAGAGCAGCAAGTCATACCGGGCATCGAAGCCAGTACTGCGATAGTAATTCAAGGCTTTGTCAGCTAAGGCCCAAGGGTAATAAAAGGGATACCTTAACGTAGGGAAGTAGATCAGTCTTCCGGGCTGGGTTGAGCTTTGTTCTTTTCGATCCAGGTAAAGACCTCAGAAGGGGATTCAAAGAAAAGAGTCTTGCCATCTGATACAACTCTGAGGCGAGCGGGAAAAAGCATGGCGTATTGTAGGCCCAGATTCTTAAGCTTGCGTTTTGCATCCTGAAACTTAGCGCGCTGCTTCTGCGTCTCCACACCAAAATCAGGGTATATGGATATGGAGGCGTTATTGAGTTGGATGTTGCCTTGTTCACGGGACAACCGGAGAACGGCGTCCCGATCCTTAAAGTCAAGGAGCTTGGCAATGAAGGTGCGCGGAGGAGCTCCAGGCAGGTTAGCTTTAAAGGGTATACGGTGGGCGCGCTCCACAGAGAAGGCCGTGGAGAAAGAGTCTCTGCCGTATTGCGTGGTAAGCAGGTCCTCCAGGAAGCGGGCAGGGTCGTTCCCCTCTGATTTCTCCGGGAGGCCCACCAGACGTATGTTTGACCTCCGCAGTCTATTTTCCATGTCTACCTGTCTGGCTATGATGGCTTTGATGTGGCCTTGTGAAGTGCGTACATCTGATGGGAGCGTTCTGAGGTCGTCCTCTAGCTTGGAGGCCTTGGCATCGGAGACGCGTTCGCGGAGGTTGCGGACGTCTTGCCGGAGGAGTTGTAGGTCTGATTTAACCTCCTCTATTTTGGTAGTAAAGGTATCTGTGAGCGAAGTTTGTAGAGTGAAAATAGCTGAAAGTATTGATTGAGCTTCTGGGGAGGGAGACTGGTCTGGCTGCGAGGCCGTGTCCTCCTCCGCAGCTAGTCCGCCGCCATCTTGGTCCGCTCGGCGGAACTTATCCATCGGGCCTGTGACTTTCTCCGAGGCTTTTTCGGTCTTTTTTGGTCCTATCTTGCCCGCTAGAGTGGTAGGTATCTAGAGAGGGGGTTCAGTGTCCCAAAAGCGGCAGGATAATAGCAGGATGATGGCTAGTATTGCCCACGAGGTGAGGAGCTCCGAGAGATGCGACCGCTCACATCCCCGTTCCGGCCACGCCCCCCTCATATAGCACGTAGTTTTACAGATTATATTTTATGTGTCATTTAAATAACCAAGCAGTAACAAGTGCATATAAATGATTAAACTCTATTTTACTCTTTGCAAAAATGGCACTGCATATTGGAAAATGTCTGCTTTCTAATAGATGTTCTTAATATTTGATTGCAAGCTTCCCTGAGGGTCAATTCAGGGCTGGATTTACCATAAGGCACTATAGGCGCTTGCCTAAAGGCACCTTATGTGGCAAAGGCGGCTCCCCTCTCTTCTCTAATGTCCTCCCTCAGCAGAGGCGGAGAGCGATGTCACTCACCAGCCAGGTCCAGTCCGGCAGCCGCAGGCATGTTGTTAGGGGCAGAGATGTGAGGAGAGTGCCTCCTGTGAAAGTAAGAGTGGTGTGGTGGGCGGTGTGGGTATTGCATCCTCCCTGCACCGCACCAGCTGCAGCTCAGACCATCTGTCCACTCTGGCCACATACACTGCCATTTGCCACCTGCTCTTCTCATGTGCCCCTTTCTTCACCTTCACGGCCTCTCATTTCGCCCACACTCCCATTAAGTTTTTCTAGGCACCACTATCCTGCCGTTTTTTTTTGTTTTTTTTTTCCTCTATGACACTGCTATACATTCCCTTATGCGAAATTATATTGGTGGTATTGTTTACATAGAGCAACTCCCTTAAGTACAGATTTCCACAGGGACACTAGGTCCTATTGGAAATTAATACTGTTATGGCATTGTACAACAGAATATACTGATTTTGATATGGAATAGGCACAGATTAATAGCCGTTAAGCACATGTTTTACAACTACAACACATCTAGTATTCTGATGATTGTCAATTATCTCTGTCATTTTTGCAGTGTATTGCTCCTGTCTTTTTATTGCCTGAAGAAGCGGGTTTTCGCCCGTGAAACGCGTTGCGACTGTTATTGGGAGCAAAACGAATAAATTGTATATTATTTGTACGATTACAAGTACATGTGTCTATTTTTGGTTGGTTGGTCCACCACCACAACCGAAATATTTTTTAACTTTTTATCGACTTTTACCCTACCGGCGCCTCTGTACACCTCAGCGCTCTTCTCATCTTGGTAGGGGTGAGTTTGAGGACATGTAAGGTGGTGACTTAGTTGTGTGTAGCCCTCAATCATGTGTAGCCCCACCCCCAATTGTATGTAGCCTGTTTTCTATGGTAGCTAGGGCCATATATATAAGTATTACAATTTTTTTATTATTAAAGTAGAGGGTCTTGTCCAAGATTTTACTGGGCAGGCCCACTCTCTGATTTGCGCTGCTGCTAGGCAGGGACGGATCTAGGGGGGGGGGGGGGAGGGGCGAGCGGGTATCTTGCCCCAGGCGCAGTTTGTTGAATTCTTAAAAAGGCGGCAAAATTAATGGCAGTTTAGGCGCCAAAACCTGACCTTTAGGCGCCAAAACCTGACCTTTCCCCAGGCGCAACTTGGTCTTGCTCCGTCCCTGCTGCTAGGTTCATATACATTTAGCTTTTTACGTGATATAAGAAAATAAGGACCAGGATTGGGAGTGTGGCCTGTTGTTGAGGGGCGGAGTTTAGGGCACTAGAATTTCTGTGCCCACATGCTCTTGAAGTGTAAATCCACCCCTGGGTGAGTTACTTACTTTACTTCACTTGTTTTATGTACTCAGTAAAACACTTCAGAAAATGTCACTGTTACTTAAATGCATGGCATATTATGTAGGATATCAGATTGTATGACAATATATCTACCTTATGTACACATGCCAGATAACACTTGGCTGAGGAGAATCTAGCATACTTGCATCATTTAGCGATCCACACTTTGCTCATACTTACCCACTCCACACTCCCAAATGTTGTTAGATGAAGTGCCACCCCATTGATCTTCCTCCCATCTTCACAGAGCAATTCATGTACAGTGAATTATTTCCTGCAGTTTTGCTGTAAGGGTAAACACACACATGCAGTTTTGATTGTCCAATAATTAGCTAATTTTAGCACAATATCAGATCTTATCTACATAATCTGTTCATAGCATTCAAAATCTGTTGGCTCTCATGCTACATGTAGGTTGTAAAATTGCATGTGTGTACCAGACTTAACCACTTAACGACCAGCCAACGCCGATAGGCGGCGGCTGGTCGCATGTGGGTTTCTATGAGCGGCCGTTTCCTGTCAGTTCATGGCAGGGGGCTCCGTGAACAGCCTGCGAGCCTCCGATCGCGGCTCGCAGGCTAAATGTAAACACCCGGGGACGTAATCCCCGGTGTTTACATCATACGGTGCTGCTGTCACAGCAGCGCCGTAAAGGAGATCGGCGATCCCCGGCCTCTGATTGGCCGGGGATCGACGCCATCTGATAGGCTGAAGCCTATCTGAGGCGGTACAGGATGGATCACTGTCCTGTACCGCCTAGTGAGGAGGAGAGGGAGGGAAGGAGAGGGAGGGGGGAATAGCACTGCGGAGGGGGGCTTTGAAGAGCCCCCCCACTAGGCACAAGGCAGCAGCAGCGATCAGACCCTCCCCAACAGGACATCCCCCTAGTGGGAAAAAACATGGGGGGAAGTCTGATCGCCCTGCCTGCCACCTGATCTGAGCTGGGGGCTGAACAGCCCACCCAGCACAGCTCACTGAAAATTTAGCCAGTCCTGCTGACTCGTAATGACAATTGACAATGTGTATGAGGCTTTACAAGTGTGTCCTGTAAATCTTATAGTAGAACACAGAAATATTGTAATTTATGAAAATAATGAGCATTTTCCCCATAATATCCATACATCCATATAGTCCATTTTTACTGAAATGGTACTGTGTATGTTTCTAATGATCTTTTTTTTTTTACTTTGTTTACTTGTGTATCTGTTGTTAGAGGTTCTGTTCATAATGAATAGAATAGCATTACTCAGCAGTGAAAGAGGCAGTAGGACAATGTAGCTTTGACATGACTAGAATGTCTCTCTTTCTAGTATAGCCATAAATTGTCTGGATCTGACTTAACTCCTCTGAAATAAAATGTATTTTGCAATTAGCTCAATGGGCAGATTTGCTTCGCTTGGACAGACTTTTAATTTATGCTGGCATGTCTTTGTAGGTCTCTCCATATCTTTTTGAAGAGCAAGGTGACTGGTCTCAGTCTGCACCCTCTCTTTCCTTGCTGTTAATTGGTTTTGTGTATGGATCATTGCTTTAATGAAGGCAATGTGGGGGAGACCCTCTAGTTTTATTACACCCTTTGTTTGGGCCTGTCATCATAATCAAGAATATGAGTCTTTTCAAAATTAGCCACTTGCTGCACACAGTGAGAAACCTAATAGATTCCTTATGCTATACAAATGTAACTAACAGCACAGTAAAAATGTAAACTAAACTCTGTATAAATGTAGAAATTTCTGTCATTCAGTTCCACCTGAACACACCATTGCTTCTATCAGCTCCTATAATGACATCGTCATGTATGTTTCTGCAAGAGACACATTTAAAAGCTCAATTCAGCCATGCCATTTTAGATACCTACTTAACAAGTCATGGCATGCCATTCTAAGTGGCATTGAATCTAAGTGGCAATGTACAAATCTGAACTTTTGCCCAAATTTATCTGAAATTCATTCAGGAATTCAAGCAGAATTAAACAGTCTTATGGTGGCCATACATGGTACAATTTTTTCATCCAATCTTACCATTTCTATGTAATATAAGGGAACTGCCTAAATTATCCTTTCAGTATATTCACTTAATTTACCCTTATACTACATAGAAATGGTAAGATTGGATGAAAAAAATGTACCATGTATGGCCATCATTAGGACTCTACAGGAAATAAACAGTTGGCTACATCAAGTATGGTTTCCAGGCAGGGCCGGCCTAAAGTTTCACAGCACCCTGAGCGTAACCAGATTTTGGTGCCCCCACCCCACCCCCATTCATCCTCTTTGCAGGCACACACACACTCCCATGTGCAAGATCCCCTTTAGTGTATATAGGCAGACCCCCTTTAAGTATACATAGGCAGATCCCCCCTTTAATCACTTGAGGACCGCCCCCAGCCGATGGGTGGCGGCAAAGACTGGGCCCAAACGACCGCAATACGCCCATCGGTGGGGGCGGCTGCGGGAGTGGCTATGCGGCGATCGCGTCATTCGTGACGCGATCAGCCGCCGGGGACTGGCTCCGCCCCCCGCTCGTAGTAACCCGCCGGCCGTTCGGAAGCGCCGGCGGGTTACTAGCACCCGGATCGCCGCATGTACATAGTATAATAGGCTTTGTAATGTATACAAAGCCTATTATACTGGCTGCCTCCTGCCCTGGTGGTCCCAGTGTCCGAGGGACCACCAGGGCAGGCTGCAGCCACCCTAGTCTGCACCAAAGCACACTGATTCCCCCCCCCCTGCCCCCTGATCGCCCACAGCACCCCTCAGACCCCCCCCCTGCCCACCCCCCAGACCACTGTTTGCACCCAGTCACCCCCCTAATCACCCATCAATCACTCCCTGTCACTATCTGTCAACGCTATTTTTTTTTATCCCCCCCCTGCCCACTGCCCCCTCCTGATCACCCCCCACCCCTCAGATTCTCCCCAGACCCCCCCCCCCGTCCCCCCCCCCCGACCCCCCCCCCCCCGTGTACTGTATGCATCTATCCCCCCTGATCACCTGTCAATCACCTGTCAATCACCCGTCAATCACCCGTCAATCACCCGTCAATCACCCCCTGTCACTGCTACCCATCAATCAGCCCCTAACCTGCCCCTTGCGGGCAATCTGATCACCCACCCACACCAATAGATCGCCCGCAGATCCGACATCAGATCACCTCCCAAGTGCAGTGTTTACATCTCTTCTCTCCTCTAAACACCCACTAATTACCCATCAATCACCCATCAATCACCCCCTATCACCACCTGTCACTGTTACCCATCAGATTAGACCCTAATCTACCCCTTGCGGGCACCCAATCACCCGCCCACACGCTCAGATTGCCCTCAGACCCCCCTTTATCAATTCGCCAGTGCAATATTTACATCTGTTATTCCCTGTAATAACCCACTGATCACCTGTCAATCACCTATCAATCACCCCCTGTCACTGCCACCCATCAATCACCCCCTGTCACTGCCACCCATCAATCAGCCCCTAACCTGCCCCTTGCGGGCAATCTGATCACCCACCCACACCAATAGATCGCCCGCAGATCCGACATCAGATCACCTCCCAAATCCATCGTTTACATCTATTCTCTCCTCTAAACACCCACTAATTACCCATCAATCACCCCCTATCACCACCTGTCACTGTTACCCATCAGATTAGACCCTAATCTGCCCCTTGCGGGCACCCAATCACCCGCCCACACGCTCAGATTGCCCTCAGACCCCCCTTTATCAATTCGCCAGTGCAATATTTACATCTGTTATTCCCTGTAATAACCCACTGATCACCTGTCAATCACCTGTCAATCACCCCCTGTCACTGCCACCCATCAATCACCCCCTGTCACTGCCACCCATCAATCAGCCCCTAACCTGCCCCTTGCGGGCAATCTGATCACCCACCCACACCAATAGATCGCCCGCAGATCCGACATCAGATCACCTCCCAAGTGCAGTGTTTACATCTCTTCTCTCCTCTAAACACCCACTAATTACCCATCAATCACCCCCTATCACCACCTGTCACTGTTATCCATCAGATTAGACCCTAATCTGCCCCTTGCGGGCACCCAATCACCCGCCCACACACTCAGATTGCCCTCAGACCCCCCCTTATCAATTCGCCAGTGCAATATTTACATCTGTTATTCCCTGTAATAACCCACTGATCATCTGTCAATCACCTATCAATCACCCCCTGTCACTGCCACCCATCAATCACCCCCTGTCACTGCCACCCATCAATCAGCCCCTAACGTGCCCCTTGCGGGCAATCTGATCACCCACCCACACCAATAGATCGCCCGCAGATCCGACATCAGATCACCTCCCAAGTGCAGTGTTTACATCTCTTCTCTCCTCTAAACACCCACTAATTACCCATCAATCACCCATCAATCACCCCCTATCACCACCTGTCACGGTTACCCATCAGATTAGACCCTAATCTGCCCCTTGCGGGCACCCAATCACCCGCCCACACCTCAGAACGTCCTCAGACCCCAGCCCTGATCACCTCGCTAGTGCATTGCTTACATCTATTTTCCCCCTCTAATCACACCTTGAGACACCCATCAATCACCTCCTGTCACCCCCTAGCACACCTACCCATCAGATCAGGCCCTAATTTGCCCCGTGTGGGCTCCTGATCACTCGGCCAAACCCTCAGATCCCCCTCAGACCCCCTTCCGATCACCTCCCCAGTGCATTTATTGCATCTATTTTCCCCTCTAACCGCCCCCTGAGACACCCATCAATCACCTCCTGTCACCCCCCTAGCACTCCTATCCATCAGATCAGGCCCAAAACATCCTGTCATCTAAGAGGCCACCCTGCTTATGACCGGTTCCACAAAATTTGCCCCCTCATAGACCACCTGTCATCAAAATTTGCAGATGCTTATACCCCTGATCAGTCATTTTGAGAAATTTGGTTTCCAGAATACTCACAGTTTTGGGCCTGTAAAATGCCAGGGCAGTATAGGAACCCCACAAGTGACCCAATTTTAGAAAGAAGACACCCCAAGGTATTCTGTTAGGTGTATGAAGAGTTCATAGAAGATTTTATTTTTTGTCAAAAGTTAGTGGAAATTGGATTTTTATTGTTTTTTTCACAAAGTGTCATTTTTCACTAACTTGTGACAAAAAATAAAATCTTCTATGAACTCACCATACCGCTAACGGAATACCTTGGGGTGTCTTCTTTCTAAAATGGGGTCACTTGTGGGGTTCCTATACTGCCCTGGCATTTTAGGGGCCCTAAACCGTGAGGAGTAGTCTAGAAAACAAATGCCTCAAAATGACCTGTGAATAGGACGTTGGGCCCCTTAGCGCACCTAGGCTGCAAAAAAGTGTCACACATGTGGTATCGCCATACTCAGGAGAAGTAGTATAATGTGTTTTGTGGTGTATTTTTACACATACCCATGCTGGGTGGGAGAAATCTCTCTGTAAATGGACAATTGTGTGTAAAAAAAAATCAAAAATGTGTCATTTACAGAGATATTTCTCCCACCCAGCATGGGTATGTGTAAAAATACACCACAAAACACATTATACTACTTCTTCTGAGTACGGCGATACCACATGTGTGACACTTTTTTGCAGCCTAACTGTGCTAAGGGGCCCAAAGTCCAATGAGTACCTTTAGGATTTCACAGGTCATTTTGAGACATTTGGGTTCAAGACTACTCCTCACGGTTTAGGGCCCCTAAAATGCCAGGGCAGTATAGGAACCCCACAAGTGACCCCATTTTAGAAAGAAGACACCCCAAGGTATTCTGTTAGGTGTATGATGAGTTCATAGAAGATTTTATTTTTTGTCACAAGTTAGCAGAAATTGATATGTATTGTGTTTTTTTTCACAAAGTGTCATTTTCCGCTAACTTGTGACAAAAAAAAAATCTTCTATGAACTCACCATACTCCTAACAGAATACCTTGGGGTGTCTTCTTTCTAAAATGGGGTCACTTGTGGGGTTCCTATACTGCCCTGGCATTTTAGGGGCCCTAAACCGTGAGCAGTAGTCTAGAATCTAAATGCCTCAAAATGACCTGTGAATAGGACGTTAGGCCCCTTAGCGCACCTAGGTTGCAAAAAAGTGTCACACATGTGGTATCGCCGTACTCAGAAGAAGTAGTATATTGTGTTTTGGGGTGTATTTTTACACATACCAATGCTGGGTGGGAGAAATATCTCTGTAAAAGGACAATTGTGTGTAAAAAAAATCAAACAATTGTCATTTACAGAGATATTTCTCCCACCCAGCATGGGTATGTGTAAAAATACACCCCAAAACACATTATACTACTTCTCCTGAGTACGGCGGTACCACATGTGTGGCACTTTTTTGCACCCTAAGTGCGCTAAGAGGCCCAAAGTCCAATGAGTACCTTTAGGATTTCACAGGTCATTTTGCGACATTTGGTTTCAAGACTACTCCTCACGGTTTAGGGCCCCTAAAATGCCAGGGCAGTATAGGAACCCCACAAATGACCCCATTTTAGAAAGAAGACACCCCAAGGTATTCCGTTAGGAGTATGGTGAGTTCATAGAAGATTTTATTTTTTGTCACAAGTTAGCGGAAAATGACACTTTGTGAAAAAAAACAATTAAAATCAATTTCCGCTAACTTGTGACAAAAAAAAAAAATCTTCTATGAACTCACCATCCTCCTAACGGAATACCTTGGGGTGTCTTCTTTCTAAAATGGGGTAATTTGTGGGGTTCCTATACTGTCCTGGCATTTTAGGGGCCCTAAAGCCTGAGGAGTAGTCTTGAAACGAAATTTCTCAAAATGACCTGTGAAATCCTAAAGGTACTCATTGAACTTTGGGCCCCTTAGCGCAGTTAGGGTGCAAAAAAGTGCCACACATGTGGTATCGCCGTACTCAGGAGAAGTAGTATAATGTGTTTTGGGGTGTATTTTTCCACATACCTATGTATTTTTCCACATACCTATGCTGATTTTCCGCTAACTTGTGACAAAAAATAAAATCTTCTATGAACTCACCATGCCTCTCACTGAATACTTTGGGATGTCTTCTTTCCAAAATGGGGTCATTTGGGGGGTATTTGTACTATCCTGGAATTTTAGCCCCTCATGAAACCTGACAGGTGCGCAGAAAAGTCAGAGATGCTTGAAAATGGGAAAATTCACTTTTGGCACCATAGTTTGTAAACGCTATAACTTTTACCCAATCCAATAAATATACACTGAATGGTTTTTTTTAAATCAAAGACATGTAGCAGAATAACTTTCGCGCTTAAATGTATAGGAAATTTTACTTTATTTGAAAAATGTCAGCACAGCAAGTTAAAAAAGTCATTTTTTTGCCAAAATTCATGTCTTTTTTGATGAATATAATAAAAACTAAAACTCGCAGCAGCAATCAAATAGCAGCAAAAGAAAGCTGTATTAGTGACAAGAAAAGGAGGTAAAATTCATTTAGGTGGTAGGTTGTATGACCGAGCAATAAACCGTGAAAGCTGCAGTGGTCTGAATGGAGAAAAAGGCTCTGGTCCTTAAGGGGCGAAAAGACTGTGGTCCTGAAGTGGTTAATATATAAAGGCAGACCCCCCTTTAGTGTATATAGGCAGATTCTTCCCTTTAGTGTATATAGTCAGATAGTATATATAAGCAGATCCCCTTTAGTGTACATAGGCAGATTCCCCCTCTTAATGTTACTATAACAGAGGGAAAATAAAGTGCGGCACTCCTATTCATGTGTCCAGTGGAAGGGAAAAAAAACAAGCAAAATCACTCTCACCGTTACCAACTTGGTCCTTACTGCTGTCCACTTGTAAGATGTGTGCTCCGCTGTGTAAATAGGGATAGGAAATCAAATCATGGTAATGGAGAAGAGAAAAGCGTGCACCTTCCGTCTTGAAATATTCGTGTCTTTTATTGCAGTAGTGAAGATAACATCATTGGACTCTATGTGGTAGTCAAAAAAATACTTAACATACCATTTTGTGGAACGGTGGAGGTAGAGGAGGTGGGTGGCGGGTGCGGATGGCGGATCCCTTTTGGTGTATATAGGCAGATCCCTCCCCCCCTTCCCTTTTAGTGTATATAGGCAAATGACCCAATGTTATTGTATTGTAGTATATATAAACAGGTCACCATTTTAGTGTATATAGCTAGGCAAATAAAAAGTGTATAGTATACAAACAGATCCCCCTTTACCATATATAGGCACCCCCCCCCCAGGGCCGGCCCGCCCATGAGGCGGGGTGAAACTTTTGCCTCAGGCGGCACTTCTGGGGGGGGCGGCACCCGCCCATCCATGTGTGTGGGGGGCCGCCCGAGCTGGAGGGGATAGCGGGCAGGAAGGGGGTATTGGGCCTAGCGGCGGGGAGGGGGGTCAGACCCCCCCCTCCCTCGCCTGGGTCCCCTCCAGCTTTAAAAAGGTCCGTGCTGTGGCTACAGCTATTCGTAAGAGGCAACGGGCGGGATTACTCACCTCTTCCTCGTTCCAGGCGTGCGCTCCACTGATGTCACTTCCTGCTACGCCGCACCGACCGTCCGACTCCCCTCCCCGCCACTAGGCCCAATACCCCTTCCTGCCCACTATCCCCTCCAGCTCGGGCGGCCCCCCACAACAACGGCTGGGGGGGGGGCGGCGGCGATTTCTTTAAAAATTGCCTCAGGCGGCAAAAAGTCTAGGGCCGGGCCGGGTGTGGGGGGCCGCCCGAGCTGGAGGGGATAGCGGGCAGGAAGGGGGTATTGGGCCTAGCGGCGGGGAGGGGGGTCAGACCCCCCCCTCCCTCGCCTGGGTCCCCTCCAGCTTTAAAAAGGTCCGTGCTGTGGCTACAGCTATTCGTAAGAGGCAACGGGCGGGATTACTCACCTCTTCCTCGTTCCAGGCGTGCGCTCCACTGACGTCACTTCCTGCTACGCCGCACCGACCGTCCGACTCCCCTCCCCGCCACTAGGCCCAATACCCCTTCCTGCCCACTATCCCCTCCAGCTCGGGCGGCCCCCCACAACAACGGCTGGGGGGGGCGGCGGCGATTTCTTTAAAAATTGCCTCAGGCGGCAAAAAGTCTAGGGCCGGGCCTCCCCCCCCCCCCCCACTTCCCCAACTGGGAGGCAGTTGGGGAATCTTGCTTTTCTGCTTGTAGCTGGGGACAGAAGATGGCCAGGACTCAGGAGTGACAAGCAGGTCTCTCTCTGATTAGTGTGCAGCACAGACATCGCCTGTGTACGAGGGGGTGGGGGGCTACAGGCACGCATGGATCACACAGATTCAGCAAGAGGCAGCTGAAGGTTCCTGGAGTCTTCGCCCCCATCACCCCCAGCAGCACCAGGGGGTGAAGCTACCACTTGTAGCAGCAACAGATGGACCCAAAGCCTGCAGCCAGCAGGTAGAAATGCGGCCAGGGCCAGTTGAATGCACATCACCCCCTGGAAGCCAGCCCCCTGGAAGCCGGCGCCCTGAGCAGCCGTTCCAGTCACTCAGGTCAAAGGCCGGCCATGTTTCCAGGGCTACTGCCCCCAGGAAGGCACTGCAGTCCATATGCTGCACTCCTCAGTCATTTTCAGTTGTTTGGTCTGATCTGTTTTATCTTTATAAATGTTTTTGATTGCTTAGCCTGTTCCTCCTACTATTTGTTCATCGCTACTTATCAATTTGTATTTATTTATTCAACGGTGCCTGTCACAGCATCCCGACCCATGCTGACTTCTTTAGCCTTCCACAGAATGTAGCCTCCAACACTATCTTCCACAGCTCCTGCCTCATCACTACTCAGACCACAATGCTGCCCTCCACCACAGCCTGATCTTCTACTATCTTGCTCTCCCTCTGTTCCCATTATGTACCACTTTCACACACACCCACTACTGTCTACCATCTTTCTCCTCCCAGCTTCCCCTGCACCCTCCTGTCCCCACTTTTCACAATCATTTGCCAACCATACACCTACTCCTAAACCTCTTCTCCTGCCTGTCTCCCTCTTACCTTACTTGCTCCAACCCAAGCTCCTCTCCATTCTCCAACCCCCCCCCCCCCAAACCCTTTCACTCCTGTCACACCAAACCCCCTCAAACCTCCCCTACCCAAGCCCCACCTTACAACGACCTCATTATTTGTCCTTTCTACCCACAGAGAGTATCTCCCTTTCTCTTGTGGCCTCTGGAATGCCAGATTAGTCCATAATAAACTCACAGCCATTCACAACCTCTTCCTGTCTGTCCCTCACCCTGCTAGCACTGAAAGTCTGGCTCTCCTTTTTCAACTCTGCTGCCGCTGCCACTACCCTCATTTCATGGGGCTCCATCTCACCCACACCACCAGGTCTGACAAAAAGACAATGGATGCAGAAGACCGCCTCCTCTCTCCCTCCTGCATCCTCAGTGTCCTCTCCCTCCTCATCTTCCTCTTCTTCACATCCTTTGAGGCACATGCCATTCGTCTCTACCATACCCTACCCACTATAATTGCTGTCATCTACCACCCTCCTGTATCCGCTGCCCACTACACTTCTCTCTGCCACTACCCTTTCACGGGGCTCCATCCCACCCACACCACCAGGTCTGCCAAAAAGACAATGGATGCAATGGATGCAGAAGACCTCCTCCTCTCCCCCTCTTGCATCATCAGTGTCCTCTCCCTCCCCATCTTTCTCTACTTCACATCCTTCGAGGCACATTCCATTCATCTCTATCCTTAGGGATGCTCATTCAGATTTTGCAGAATTGAAATTTCTGAATTTCCGATCAGAAATCTGAAGAAAAAAAAAAAAACACTACTCGGAAATCGGAAACCGATCGGAAATCGGATTTCTGTACAAATACTGCATTACCACAACTAGGTTATTTTAGCCCAATCACAGAACTCGGAAGCATTGGACCAATCAGAGAATGCAGAGTCAACTCGGAAGTATTTGGCCAATCAGAGAATGCAAAAAATTACCAAAAAAAACTACTTGGAAATCTAAACTCGGAAATCGGAAACCGATCGGAAATCCGTAAAATCGGTAATAGCCATTGGCGGAAATCAGAATTTCTGCAGAATCGGAAATTGACATTTCCGACCATCCCTATCTACCATCCCCTACCCACTATAGTTGCTGTCATCTACCACCCTCCTGTATCCGATGCCCACTACACTTCTCTCTTAATGGACAACATCACCTCTTGGTTCCCTCACATCCACTCTGGTATTGTTTAAATGGAAATAAATATAGCAGCCTCCATCTACTTCTTGTTTCAGGTTCCTTTTAAACGGCTCTACCTGGCATATAAATCTATCCAACATACCTGCCCTTCATACATCTCAGATCTCTTTCAGAAATACCCCCTGGATGTCCACCCATCGCATCATTTGCTCATTCGCGAGGCTCTAGAACTTCTCCAGTGAAGCCCCTAATCTAAGAAACTCCCTCCCCACACCACGCTTTCCTCAAGTTCAACACATTCAAGCAGGCCTTAAAGACCCATATGTTTATCATCTTCACAGCCCCAATACCCCCCATTGAACTGCCACCTAACCCCACAATGTGTCCCTCTCCTCCACACCTTAGATTGTTATTCTATTAGGCATTGCAGTCTTCCCCGTTTGCTCTTCTCTTCCACCATATGGCCTCAGTGACTTGTCTCCTATATTCATCCCAACCTTCCAATCTGTCCATCATTGTTTATTATTTTAGTATTTTGTGTACCATTGTTTAATGCTGTAATGTCCCCGTGTGATATGGTTCAAACCTGTCACTAAGTCCTCCAAAGTGTGGTCGAGTGAGGCTAAACTCCAACTTCAGGACTGCTTTGACTGCACAGACTGGAAGGCCCTGGAATCGCCTAACCTGGACGAGTGGGCAGACAACGTATCCGCGTACATTAGCTTCTGCGAGGACTCCTGTATCCCAACAAAAACCTTCAAACTGTATCCAAACGATAAACCGTGGTTCTCAAAAAGACTACGACAACTACGACGTAGCAAGGAAGCCGCACATAAGTCCGGCAACCAGGAGGAATACAAGAAGGCAAGAAACGACCTGAACAGAGAGCTGAGGTCCGCAAAGAAGTGTTACGCGGAAAAGCTGGAACAGAACCTCTCCTCAAATGACTCACGAGCCGTGTGGAAAGGGCTGAAGGCTGCCACCAGAGCTGGGACAAGGTCCTCCAGCACCCAAGGCTGAGACACCAAAGTGCGCCCCTCCATCCCTCCCACCCCAGCTGTCACACACTGATTGCTATTAGACTAAGAGGGCCACAGGGCCTACAACCTCCCCAACACCTCAATATCTAGTTATCTGGCTTGCAGTCACTGCTATGTATACCCCTTTCTTATTTCTTTCTGCTTCATACACAATTAGGAATGACAGCTGAATGAATTGTGCGCCCCCTCCTACACTGCGCCCTGAGGCTGGAGCCTCTCTAGCCTATGCCTCGGCCCGGCCCTGGCTGCCACCAACTACAAGCCTCCCCCTCAGCATGCCACACCGAGCACTGAGCTTGCAGAGAGTCTCAGTGACTTCTACTGCAAATTCGAGAACCAGCCAGCACCTGCAGGACTCCTACAGCCACCTGCACAATCTGCCACTGTAGCCCTAGGCCCTTACTCACCCCCACCGTCAGTGAGGGAGGCGGATGTGCTGAAACACTTGCTAAGGCTAAATGCTAGGAAAGCCTCAGGTCCGGACGGAGTGTCGCCAGCCTGCCTGAAAACCTGTGCTCGTCAGCTCGCTTCCACCCTCTCTTCCATCTTCACGAGGTCCCTCCAGGAAGGCAAAGTTCCCGCGTGCTTCAAGAGGTCTGCCATTATCCCTGTCCCCAAAAAGCAGGGCATCCTTGACCTCAACAACTTCAGGCCCGTGGCACTTACATCCGTGATCATGAAAGCTTTTGAAAGCATGGTGCTACCCCTCCTTAAGCACTCTACTAAGGGACTGCTGGACCCGCACCAGTTCGCGTACAGAGCGAACAGGTCCACAAATGACGCCACCAACATCTGTTTGGAGCACGTCTATGATCACCTGGATAGTCCGGACTCCTACGCCAGGATCCTCCTACTGGACTTCAGCTCAGCATTCAATACCATCAGCTCTAAAATTCTTCAAGACAATCTCGCTGCACTAGGAGTCCACTCCACCCTACGCCTGTGGATCACGGACTTCCTCACCAACAGGTCCCAGGTCGTCAGGCTAGGCTCCATCTCCTCACAACCCAGGATCACCAACACAGAGGCCCCACAAGGCTGCGTCCTGTCGCCGTTTCTGTTCTCTCTGTATACGGACAACTGCAAATCCACGTCAGACTCGCTAAAAGTAATCAAATTTGCAGACGACACGACCATTGTAGGGCTCATCACCAAAAACGACGAGAAGGCATACCGCCACCAGGTCGAAAGCATATGCCGCTGGTGCAGAGAGAACAGTTTGGTCCTAAACACAGCAAAAACAGTGGAGATGATCGTTGATTTCAGGAGGCGCGCCTCTACCCCGCCTCCAATCCACATTGATGGCATGGAAGTGGAAAGAGTCCCCAGTGTCCGCCTACTGGGCACAACCATCTCCAACGACCTGAGGTGGAACACCAACACTGCCTCAACACAGAGGAAAGCCCAACAGAGACTTTTCAAAAACTCCTGTCAAATTTTTACTCAGCCACGATCGAATCCGTCCTATGCTCGTCCATCCTGGTCTGGTACGCCAGCTCCTCCGCCAGCGACAATCTTAAACTGCAGAGGGTCATCAAATCTGCGGAGAGGATCATCGGGAGATCTCTTCCCACTCTGGACCTCCTCTACCACTCCAGGCTGAACACCAGAGCATTAAAGATCGGCAACGACCCCTCACACCCAGGCCACCGCTTCTTTAATCAGCTCCCCTCGAGCCGGAAGCTCCAGTTCCGATCCATCTTCACCAGGACCTCAAGACATAAGAACAGTTTCTTTCCCTCGGCTGTCAACCTCCTGAACTCTCTCCATGGAAATGCCCATCCCCACCCCACAATGCACTGAAGCACTCTGCACACAGATGGCGCTCCAGCTCAAGCGTACCTTTTTTGGTTGTTTTTGTATTGTAATTTATGCCACATTGTCTCCCTCTGCATAAATGTTATATAATGTTCTGTATTCTGTATAATGTTCTGTTCCTACTGCTGTCCTGTACTGTAAACACTGTATATCGTGTATCAGTACCCTGTACGTGCCAAGCCTAATTCCGGGCACGACGCAGTCGTGCTTGGCGAAATAAAGTTTTCTGATTCTGATTCTGATTCTGACATTGTATTGTCTCTCCTATCTATTGTATAGTGCTGTGTAATATGCAGACATTTTATAAATAAGGTATAATAATAACACTAGAAAGAATATATTTTATGTCTGAATATTGGGGAAAGGAAATGAAGGTCCTTTTCTGTTGTTTACAGGGGCGTAGCAATAGGGGTTGCAGAGGTTGCGACCGCATCGGGGCCCTTGGGCCAGAGGGGCCCCGAAGGGCACTCCCTCAATTGCAGTATTCGCTCTCTATTGGTCCTGTGCTCATATTAATCACTTCTATAGATACTTTGAATAGTAGTAATCATTAACAAATTGTTCCCCATCCTCTTCTTGCACCTCTGACACTGTAGTTGCCATTGGCAGGTTTTGGTGCGCCGTATCAATTGTTATGTATAGAGTGCTTGGGGGGGCCCCATGTAAAACTTGCATCGGGGCCCACAGCTCCTTAGCTACGCCACTGGTTGTTTAGGCTACCATGGCACACAGAACTCCCACATTTCTCTCTTTTTTTAGCTTGTTTAGCCATTTCTGTTAATTTTTTTGTTTTTGTGTTGTGTGTCAGTGCCTTGGCAGCTAAGGCAGGATTCTGTAGTTGCAAATAGACGTGCAACTGGCGAACGCACACAGGATTGGAGCACATGTAGCCTGCTTCAGCTGCAGTTCCCACCAGTACCTGCACCGCAGCCACGATCCACCATCAGCCCCGATGTGATTTCTGCCGCCCACCTGAAGCTTCGTTCACTATCACCACCAGACCCTTTGAGGAATCTGCTACTCACGAGAGGTCCTGGCGGCCATCGCCACTACTGCTGGTCCTGCCGTGGAATCCGGCGCAACGTGCGGCTCCATTCCCATCATCTCCTCCAATCATCTGGCCTTGTTGCGGAAACTGCCGCCCACGTGCTCCTTCTCACAGACGAAGGCACCCATATCCCACGTGCCTATACTCCAACCTTCTCCTGCTACAGCCCCGTCACTGTAACCACTGTCTTGATGTGTTCTGTGGCCTGCTCTTCCAATTGGCATCCCCTGACGCTAGAGATGCGAAGTTCAGATCTTTTCAATGATCCGGATGATTTGAATCGGATCACTGAAAAGATCCGGATCTTTGATCCGAATCTCGGATCATTTTTACCACTGAAGCATTCGGGGGTGAAATGACTAGCAGGACAGGAGAAGGGGAGGGGGTGGACACACAGAGAAGGGGAGAAGATGGACAGAGGGCAGGGAGTGAACAGAGAAGGGAGGAGGGACGAGCAGAGAGCAGAAATGTTTGTTTGCGCACAATACCGACATGCTGCAATCATATGCTTTACATATATTTCACCTATATGTTCATCTGTATACTTTGAATGCAAACGTCGCACAGTGAAAGAAAGCATTCCCCAAAGCATTCCCAGAAGTGAAGTGGAGCTGTTTAGAGCGAGTGCAGGAGGATCATATTGCACAGCAATCACAGTGCCTGCAAAGTTACTGAGCTGTGCTGAGCTGTGTCAAAAGTTTCCAATGTGTTCACTGCACAACTGCGGAACAGACAGCCTATAATGAGCAGCACATTATACCCAGTATGTGTGCTCTACACATATCTGGCAGTGGCACCCATGTCCCCTCTCTCTCATCTACCTGTCCCTGCAAGGCTGGCTCCCCTCCAACAGAGCGATCCATCTCTGCTTCCAGGACCCCGCTGCCCGCTGAGAGGGGGGCGTGTCGCTCCTGACCCCGCCCCTTTTGCGATCCGAATCACTCATTTTGATGATTCGGATGATTCGACTCACAAAAGAGATTCGGATCAAAGATCCGAATCGTTCATGATCCGGACAACACTACCTGACACTGCCTCAAGCAGCCAGCACCAGCTGACTCCGGGTCCGTGGCACAAAGGCTCCTTCCACTGCACCACACCATTGCAGCACAGCTGTGAGGTAAACCTGCTGAAGTGATGCTGCTGGCAGGCTCTCTGCTATCCTGTACTTCCAGCTGCATGAACTACAAATAGCTATTTACTTTCAAGCCTGATCTACTGCAATTAGCTATGACCCTGTCGATATTGTTATGCACCCTGACACTTTACTGGACTGTTTAAAGGGGCACTATGGCGAAAAATTGTAAAATTTAAAATATGTGCAAACATATAAAAATAAGAAGTACGTTTTTTCCAGAGTAAAATGAGCCATAAATTACTTTTCTCCTATGTTGCTGTCACTTACAGTAGGTAGTAGAAATCTTACAGAAGTGACAGGTTTTGGACTAGTCCATCTCTTCATGGGGGATTCTCAGGGATTTATTTATTTTCAAGAGCACTTAGTGAATGGCAGTTGCTCTGTCCAACTGCCAAAAAACTGTGTAGCGAGCAGGAAAGCTGGTCAGCATCATTGTTTAAATCCTTTTTTGGGAATATCTTTATAAAGAATAAAAGCCTTGCTGAGTATCCCCTATGAAGAGATGGACTAGTCCAAAACCTGTCGCTTCTGTCAGATTTCTACTACCTACTATAAGTGACAGCAATATAGGAGAAAAGTAATTTATGACTCATTTTACTCTGGAAAAAACGTACTTCTTATGTGTCCATGTTTGCACATATTTTATATTTTAAAATGTTTTGCCATGGTGCCCCTTTAAAGAGGTGTTATATGTGCCCTGCTGCATGTGTGCCCCATGCTACACTAATCTGTCTGCTGCTAATCCTGGCACCTTGCTGGACTGTTTATTTTATGGACTGTTATGGCTGCCCTGTTGCATACCAGCCCACTGCTATACTAGTCTGCCTGCTGCTAATCCTTGCACCTTGCTGGGCTGTTGCATTATGGACTGTAATGACATGCGGGTTTGTATTATACTCCCTGTGGCCTACTTGCATGACTGCCTCCACTACTCCTCCTACACTAGTAATGCACCCCACATCCAGCACATCACTTACGTCAGTTTGCAGCTTCTCTAATGAGAAATATGCAGAACTCTCCCCGAAAGTAGGTCACTGCTCAACCCTGTTTGGAGCCATGTCCAACAAATGGCCAGCTCTCCGCATGAGTAGAGTTGATCGAACAGTGCTCGGCACTGTTCGTTATTCCCGGAACATTTGCCTGTTCGGGTCGAGCACAGCCGAGCACCACATGGTGCTCGGCCACGCTGTTCAGTCTCCTCCCCTCGCTTATTGGCACCTTTGCAGGCAGCCAATAAGTGGCGACAATGCTTTTTCCACAGCTATGGTCACACAGCCTAGCTGGCTATGACCATAGCTGTAAATGGCTGAGCGGGTCACGTGGTTCGGGTATATAAATACCCGAATGCACGATGGCTCCGCCATTCGCATGGGGGTTTAGCTTGGGGTAGGTAGGAGACAGAGCTAGCGTTTAGGTGCCAGCACTAGCTTGGGGTAGGTAGGAGACAGAGCTAGCGGTTAGGTGCCAGCACTGCCAGCCAGGCCAGCCACAGTGCCCCAGCCTCACCACCACTGCCAGCAGCAGCCACAGTGCCCCAGCCTCACTACTGCCAGCAGCAGCCACAGAGCCCCAGCCTCACCCACTGCCAGCAGCAGCCACAGTGCCCCTGCCTCACCACTGCCAGCCCACTGCCAGCAGGCACTGCCAGCAGCCACTGTGCCCATTGTTTTTGTTGCCAGGCCAGCCACAGTGCACCTGCCTCACCACTGCCAGCAGGCACTGCCAGCAGCCACAGTGCCCATCTTTCTTGTTGCCAGCCACAGTGCACCTGCCTCACCACTGCCAGCAGGCACTGCCAGCCCACTGCCAGCAGGCACTGCCAGCAGCCACTTTGCCCATAGTTTTTGTTGCCAGACCAGCCACAGTGCACCTGCCTCACTACTGCCAGCAGGCACTGCCAGCAGCCACCGTGCCCATCATATTTGGTCCCAGTTTCAGTGCCAGCTGGGAACAGTTGTGCCCATAAAAAAACACACTGGACCCCTCTGCTCCGGCCAGCATCTCTACTCCTACTGCCGCTCAGTTCCGGGTCTCGGCTTTCGATGTAATCAAGCCGGGACCCGGTGCTGACGTCAGAGGGAGCAGAGATGCTGGCCAGCGCGGTGGGGAGCAACGATCATCGCGGGAATGGCAAGGAGGTGAGTGGATCCTCTTTATCCCCCCTACCGCCGCAGCTGTTACTGGTGATCACTACGATCTGCTGGCGAACGTAGATCAGCAGCCATACGCGATGGTTGCTGTTCACTGAGGGGAGATGTCAGCTGTCATATAGCAGCTTAATCTCCCCTCTCGGGTGCGCACGATCCTGTCGAGGAGCGGTAATGGCGGGAGGCGTAGATCCTACGCCACATCAGACTAGAACAGCCAGTGAGGTGTAAGATATCATATAGGTGGTCCGGAAAAGGTTAATAAATTAGAGTCTGACATTTAAGCCTAGAATAATGAACCTTTTCACAATTTTCTAATTGTTTGAGATTTTGATTTTGGGGTTTTCATAAGCTGTAAGCCATAATCAAAATTACAACAAAGGCTTTAAATATTTCACTTTGCATGTAATGAGTCTATCTAATGTATTATTTTCACATTTTAAAGCGGTATAAAACTCTGACATAATATTCAATAAAAATGTGTTTTCCTACTTTTTATAACCCATACAGTTATCATATTTGCTTTTGTGCACAAGTTTTATTATTCATTAAGAAATTATAAGTTCCCAAAGTTCAGTTGATTTACTCTGAAAGCCACCAGTGCATTTTATTCATAACTGTTGCATTTCTACTGTAATGCACCCAGTAATGATTTCTGAGCAGTGTTTCAGTTCAGGACTCATTAGCAGAAGTTTCTGCACAGTCAGAGAATGTTTACTTAATTGTATTGTAAGTGAAGAATGTAAACACAAGATAAAGTTATCACCAGTTCGGATTCGGGATCTCCCGGCAGGAGAAAAAGTCAGTCCTGTGAACCCTTTGAATGCTGTTTTACTAAAAAAAAATTGTGTTAGTATATTATATGCTGTAAATAATCTTTTAGAGCAAAGAAGAAATGCTGGGTTTCATTCCGCTTTAATTTGAATTACCGACATAAATGAACTTTTGCACAATATTGTAATTTTTTGAGTTTCACCTGTACTTTTAATCTCCTGTCCCCTTGATAGGCTAAACCAAGAGAAATTATAGGCTTAACTTGATACAGCTTCTACCAAAACCTACAATTTCAGATCAAGATTTTCATGTAACAGGGCATTTCCACTAGGAATGATCATAAAGGGCAATTTCCGATTCCGCAGAAATTCGGAATTCTGTCACAACAAAATTCCGTAACCGTTACATTCCGGCGGTATTGCGCGGAATTTCGTGGAATTCTGCGTTTCGGCGGTACAATTTCAGCAATCTCATTTGAAACCTCGTTTTTGAAACATCGTAGGCCATGGGAACTAGTGGCTGTTCCACCGTTCATTTTATTTATTTTTTTTTTTTTTTGAGCAGCAGGAGTTGTCGTAGGCCATGAGACCTAGAGGTGGTTCCACAGCAGTCATCAAAATTTTTGTTTGGAGCAGCAGGAGTTGTCGTAGGCCATGGGACCTAGAGCAGCAGAAGTTGTCATAGGCCATGGGACCTAGAGGTGGTTCCACGGTAGTCATTACAATTTTTGTTTGGAGCACCAGGAGTTGTCTAGGCCATGGGACCTAGAGCAGCAAGAGTTGTCATAGACCATGGGACCTAGAGGTGGTTCCACGGCAGTCATCACAATTTTTGTTTGAAGCAACAGGAGTTGTCGTAGGCCATGGTACCTAGAGGTGGTTTCACTGCAGTCATTATAATTTTTTTTTTGGGAGCAGCAGGAGTTGTCATAGGCCATGGGACCTAGAGGTGGTTCCACGGCAGTCATTACAAATTTTGTTTGGAGCAGCAGGAGTTGTCGTAGGCCATGGGACCTAGAGCAGCAGGAGTTGTCGTAGGCCATGGGACCTAGAGCAGCAGGAGTTGTCGTAGGCCATGGGACCTAGAGCAGCAGGAGCTGTTGTAGGCCATGGGACCTAGAGGTGGTTCCACGGCAGTCATTACAATTTTTGTTTGGAGCAGCAGGAGTTGTCGTAGGCCATGGGACCTAGAGGTGGTTTCACAGCAGTCATTATAATTTTTTTTGGGTGGCAGCATGAGTTGTCATAGGCCATGGGACCTAGAGGTTGTTCCACCGCAGTCATTACAATATTTGTTTGGAGCAGCAGGAGTTGTCGTAGGCCATGGGACCTAGAGCAGCAGGAGTTGTCGTAGGCCATGGGACCTAGAGCAGCAGGAGTTGTCGTATGCCATGGGACCTAGAGGTGGTTCCACGGCAGTCATTACAATTTTTGTTTGTAGCAGCAGGAGTTGTCTAGGCCATGGGACCTAGAGCAGCAAGAGTTGTCGTAGACCATGGGACCTAGAGTTGGTTCCACGGCAGTCATCACAATTTTTGTTTGAAGCAACAGGAGTTGTCGTAGGCCATGGTACCTAGAGGTGGTTTCACAGCAGTCATTATAATTTTTTTTTGGGTGGCAGCATGAGTTGTCATAGGCCATGGGACCTAGAGGTGGATCCACGGCAGTCATTACAATTTTTGTTTGGAGCAGCAGGAGTTGTCGTAGGCCATGGGACCTAGAGGTGGTTTCACAGCAGTCATTATAATTTTTTTTTGGGTGGCAGCATGAGTTGTCATAGGCCATGGGACCTAGAGGTGGATCCACGGCAGTCATTACAAATTTTGTTTGGAGCAGCAGGAGTTGTCGTAGGCCATGGGACCTAGAGCAGCAGGAGTTGTCGTAGGCCATGGGACCTAGAGCAGCAGGAGTTGTCGTAGGCCATGGGACCTAGAGCAGCAGGAGCTGTTGTAGGCCATGGGACCTAGAGGTGGTTCCACGGCAGTCATTACAATTTTTGTTTGGAGCAGCAGGAGTTGTCGTAGGCCATGGGACCTAGAGGTGGTTTCACAGCAGTCATTATAATTTTTTTTTGGGTGGCAGCATGAGTTGTCATAGGCCATGGGACCTAGAGGTGGTTCCACTGCAGTCATTACAATATTTGTTTGAAGCAGCAGGAGTTGTCGTAGGCCATGGGACCTAGAGCAGCAGGAGTTGTCGTAGGCCATGGGACCTAGAGCAGCAGGAGTTGTCGTATGCCATGGGACCTAGAGGTGGTTCCATGGCAGTCATTACAATTTTTGTTTGTAGCAGCAGGAGTTGTCGTAGGCCATGGGACCTAGAGGTGGTTTCACATCAGTCATTATAGCAAAATTTTAATTTACTCTGTCCAATCTTCATCGTGAATCAGTGAGAGGGGCCTTGTAATTGTCACTGATCCATGACTCGTTCATTTTTATGAAAGTTAGTATGGCCACATTGTCTGTGGACAGACGGGTCCGTTGGGTGGTGACCACCCCACCTGCAGCACTAAATACTCGCTCAGAAAGAACACTAGCGGCAGGGCATGCCAGAACCTCCAGTGCATACTGAGCGCGTTCAGGCCAGGTATCCAGTTGTTTTGTCCAATAGTCCATGGGGTCATCATTACTCTCCATATTGTCTGGAGCACTGGCTGACCCCAAGTAATCATTCACCGCGGCTGGCGGTGACCACTTTGTCCGCTGGTGGTGCTGCTGCTAGGAGTATCTGGCATTGGCTGATAAACTTCCTTCAACATACTCAGCAGGTTCAAAGATTGGCTATTGGTGCTGCTGCAGGGAGTGGGACCACCAGACCTTTGCTGAGTATGATGAGGCTTGGTAGCTTGGGCCCGGGATACATGTGCAGGAAACGCATCTTCTACCCAATGAAGAAGGGCATCCTGGATGTGGGTCATCCTGGTGTCTGCTTGGGAGGGGGGTATGAACTGCTGAATTTTCCCCTTGAACCGGGGATCTAAGATGGTGGCCACCCACATGTCGAGCCTTGATTTTAGAGTTTTAATCCGGGGGTCCTTACGGAGGCACTGGAGCATATGGGCAGCCATAGGGAAGAAATATCTGCCATGAATCACCTCTTCCTGGCTGTCAGAACTGTCATTGTGCTCCAGCTCCACTTCAGAATCTTCTTCCCACCCCCGGACAATGGGCTCTTCCGCTTTCACAAGCTCTGCCTCCTCATTCAGGACTTGAGCATGCTCACTCACTCCCCCACTTGACTGACCACTGTTCAGTAGGGCTTCCTCCCCCTGTTCCAGCAGTTTGTCAAGAGCCTTGTCCAGCATGAAGACAAGAGGGAGCACTTCTGATATGCTGCTGTGCTCCTCACTGACCACTTTTATTGCCTGCTCAAATGGCTCCAACACTTTGCACACCTGTCCAATCAGCTGCCACTGGGCCCCAGTAATGTGGTCCAGTGGCCCTGTTCTGGAGGAAGATGTCTGAGACAGGTATAGCCTGACCACCATTCGCTGCTCCCACAACCTCTCCAGCATGTGGAGGGTGGAGTTTCACTGCGTTGGACAATCAGAAATAAGCCTGTGCTGCGGCAGGCTATGGTGGCGCTGCAGCAGTTTCAAGGCCGCGGTGGTGGTTGCGGAACGACGGATGTGGGCTGACACTTTTTGTGCTGAGGCCACAGCGTCCTTCAACCCATCAAAAGTGCGTAAAAAATTCTGCACTACAAGGTTGAAGACGTGGGCCAAGCAAGGTAAGTGAGTGTAGTCACCTTGCAAAATGGCGGCCAGCATGTTGGCACCATTATCAGACACCACTACACCTGTCTCCAGTTTTCGGGGGGTCAGCCATTGCCGAATCTGATCCTGTAAGGCTGCAAGGATTACAGATCCGGTTTGCCTGTTCTCGTCCATGGATTCCAGTTTCAGCACTGCTTGGCATCAATGGTGCTGCAGACCAGTGCAGGAGCGGGACCACTTGCTGGGAGGCTCAGCAACGGCGGACTGGCCTTGGACAGAACAGGTAGCAGAGGGAAGTAGAACAGGCCTCCCCTTCAACCCACATGGTGGCACCACCAGCTGAGATGGCCCAGATCTTGCACCCTCCTCAGCAGCATCATGGAGGGTGACCCAATGGGAGGTAAAAGTTATATACTTTCCCTGCCCATGCCTGCTGCTCCAGCCATCCATTGTGAAGTGCACCTCGCCACCAGTATTGCTCGGATACCCCTTAATCACCTATCCGAATGCAGCCGTTTTTATTGGTGCCGCATCCGGATCACCCGTGATCGCGTCCCGTATTTTTTTACGCGTAACCGGCACGACCCGTATTTTCTCCATCTTCACAGGGCTAAAAAACAAGGCCGTGATCCGGATAGTTTATGCGTACCTATATGCCCGTATGCGTAAAAATGTACAGGTTTGTATTGGTCACGATGCCGCTGTCAATGCGTAACTACTACATGCATCACGTAATGTGTGTATAGCTTGGTATTCCATTCCCGAATGTGCATGAGCATGCGTAAATGTCACTCGTACATGTAAAACTGTACGGTTGCTGAAAATGGATGCCATTCTCATTGGCATATGCTGTGATGATGCTGACGCCTGGCTCCATCCCCTTGTGCCCCTACAGCTGAGCACACTCTTCCTGCCCGTGGAACAGTCCCAGAAGCGGTGGAACTGCCACTCCCTCTCTTCTTGGGTCGTCCTTGTGCCCTTCCAGACATTCTTTGTTATAACTAACTGACAGTCAGTCAGTAATCACTGGCCAGTGGCTACTGGCTAGTTAATACAGTACAGTAGTATATATACAGCAGCACAGAAACCTGTGTGCAGTGCCTGCCTGCACAGTAGCACAACAACAGACACTAGCAGCACAGTACACTCTGAACTACACTCACTAACTGACAGTATAATCACTCTCTAGCTAATACAGTACAGTAGTAATATAGTCTGACTGCAGCACAGAAACCTGTTTGCAGTGCCTGCCTGCACAGTAGCACAACACCAGACACTAGCAGCACAGTACCCTCTGAACTAAACTCACTAACTGACAGTATAATCACTGGCTAGCTAAATGCAAGTAATATCAGTAGTATGGGATCACTGAAATGAGCAAAAACGCTGGGTTTTTACACCAAAATGCCTTTGCTTTGTGTCAGAATGGCCTGGAGATACTCTCTCAGACCACAGTCTCTAGCAAGGACAGAGTTTCTGATAATGGCCGCTGGTTGCTCTAGCCTGCGTCAGGGGCCTCTGATTGGCCCAGTGACATCTTTTGAAGAAAAACGCGATCACGGCCGCATCACGGCCGTTATTACGGGCTGTGACCCGTATTTTTTTTTACGCATGCCATGATCCGGATTTAAAGCGATGCCGTGATCCGTGCAGATCACGGCATCCAGATCACGGCCTTCGTGTAAAAATTGCTGTGAATCACGCGTACCCGTGATCACGGCCATCCGTGATAGCACCACTGCTTGCCACCGACAGCGTGATCCATAGACCTGCCAACACACTCCACAATGTGCTGGTGAAGGGCAGGGATAGCATTCCTTGCAAAATAATGGCAGCTGGGGATTAGTGTTGGGCGAACATCTAGATGTTCGGGTTCGGGCCGAACAGGCCGAACATGGCCGCGATGTTCGGGTGTTCGACCCGAACTCCGAACATAATGGAAGTCAATGGGGACCCGAACTTTTGTGGTTTGTAAAGCCTCCTTACATGCTACATACCCCAAATTTGCAGGGTATGTGCACCTTGGGAGTGGGTACAAGAGGAAAAAAAAATTAGCAAAAAGAGCTTATAGTTTTTGAGAAAATCGATTTTAAAGTTTCAAAGGGAAAACTGTCTTTTAAATGCGGGAAATGTCTGTTTTCTTTGCACAGGTAACATGTTTTTTGTCGGCATGCAGTCATAAATGTAATACATATAAGAGGTTCCAGGAAAAGGGACCGGTAACGCTAACCCAGCAGCAGCACACGTGATGGAACAGGAGGAGGGTGGCGCAGGAGGAGAAGAAGGCCACGCTTTGTGAGACACAACAACCCCGGCCTTGCATGAGGGCAAGAAGCGTGCGGATAGCAGGCTTTGTACCGCCATGCAGTCATAAATGTAATAAAGATAAGTGGTTCAATAAACAGGGACCACGCGGCAACGCTAACCCAGCAGCAGCAGACGTGATGGAACAGGAGCAGGCGCAGGAGGAGAAGGCCACGCTTTGTGAGACACAACAACCCAGGCCTTGCATGAGGGCAAGAAGCGTGCGGATAGCATGCTTTGTACCGCCATGCAGTCATAAATGTAATAAAGATAAGTGGTTCAATAAACAGGGACCACGCGGCAACGCTAACCCAGCAGCAGCAGACGTGATGGAACAGGAGGAGGCGCAGGAGGAGAAGGCCACGCTTTGTGAGACACAACAACCCAGGCCTTGCATGAGGGCAAGAAGCGTGCGGATAGCAGGCTTTGTACCGCCATGCAGTCATAAATGTAATAAAGATAAGTGGTTCAATAAACAGGGACCACGCGGCAACGCTAACCCAGCAGCAGCAGACGTGATGGAACAGGAGCAGGCGCAGGAGGAGAAGGCCACGCTTTGTGAGACACAACAACCCAGGCCTTGCATGAGGGCAAGAAGCGTGCGGATAGCAGGCTTTGTACCGCCATGCAGTCATAAATGTAATAAAGATAAGTGGTTCAATAAACAGGGACCACGCGGCAACGCTAACCCAGCAGCAGCAGACGTGATGGAACAGGAGGAGGCGCAGGAGGAGAAGGCCACGCTTTGTGAGACACAACAACCCAGGCCTTGCATGAGGGCAAGAAGCGTGCGGATAGCATGCTTTGTACCGCCATGCAGTCATAAATGTAATAAAGATAAGTGGTTCAATAAACAGGGACCACGCGGCAACGCTAACCCAGCAGCAGCAGACGTGATGGAACAGGAGCAGGCGCAGGAGGAGAAGGCCACGCTTTGTGAGACACAACAACCCAGGCCTTGCATGAGGGCAAGAAGCGTGCGGATAGCAGGCTTTGTACCGCCATGCAGTCATAAATGTAATAAAGATAAGTGGTTCAATAAACAGGGACCACGCGGCAACGCTAACCCAGCAGCAGCAGACGTGATGGAACAGGAGGAGGCGCAGGAGGAGAAGGCCACGCTTTGTGAGACACAACAACCCAGGCCTTGCATGAGGGCAAGAAGCGTGCGGATAGCATGCTTTGTACCGCCATGCAGTCATAAATGTAATAAAGATAAGTGGTTCAATAAACAGGGACCACGCGGCAACGCTAACCCAGCAGCAGCAGACGTGATGGAACAGGAGCAGGCGCAGGAGGAGAAGGCCACGCTTTGTGAGACACAACAACCCAGGCCTTGCATGTGGACAAAAAGCGTGCGGATATAGCAGCAATGCTTTTTGCCGCCATGCAGTCATAAATGTAATACAGATGAGAGGTTCAATAAACAGGGCCCGGAAACGCAACACCATCCCAGATGTTCATTGGTCATGTTACTTGGTTGGGGTCCTGGAGTGTTGCGTAGTCATTTCCAATCCAGGATTGATTCATTTTAATTTGAGTCAGACGGTCTGCATTTTCTGTAGAGAGGCGGATACGCCGATCTGTGACGATGCCTCCGGCAGCACTGAAACAGCGTTCCGACATAACGCTGGCTGCCGGGCAAGCCAGCACCTCTATTGCGTACATTGCCAGTTCGTGCCAGGTGTCTAGCTTCGATACCCAATAGTTGAAGGGTGCAGATGGATGGTTCGACACAGCTACGCCATCTGACATGTAGTCCTTGACCATCTTCTCCAGGCGATCGGTGTTGGAGGTGGATCTGCACGCTTGCTGTTCAGTGGGCTGCGGCTGCATGGGTGTCAGAAAATTTTCCCACTCCAAGGACACTGCCGATACCATTCCCTTTTGGGTACTAGCTGCGGCTTGCGTTGTTTGCTGCCCTCCTGGTCGTCCTGGGTTTGCGGAAGTCAGTCTGTCTGCGTACAACTGGCTAGAGGAGGGGGAGGATGTCAATCTCCTCTCTAAAGTCTCCACAAGGGCCTGCTGGTATTCTTCCATTTTGACCTGTCTGACTCTTTCTTCAAGCAGTTTTGGAACATTGTGTTTGTACCGTGGATCCAGAAGGGTATAAACCCAGTAATTGGTGTTGTCCAGAATGCGCACAATGCGTGGGTCACGTTCAATGCAGTCTAGCATGAATTGAGCCATGTGTGCCAGAGTCCTACCAGAATCCTCATCATCCTCTTGTGAGCGTTGTGATAGTTGTTGTGATGCATCATAGTCGTCACCTTCCTCCTGGTCTGCTTCTGCTGACCATTCGCGTTGAATTGTGGAAGTCCAACGTGCACCGCTCTGGCCCTCGTCAGTGGTGGCATGAAATTCCTGCTCCAACTCCAGCTGTTCCTCCTCCTCTTCTTCGTCATAGCTGCTGGGGCCAGCGTTCCCTGAGGCGGATGGCCTGATGTTGGTACCATCACGCTGATCGTTTTCTCCTTCAGATTCCCCCAGTTGCATCATGACAGCTGTTTCCTTGATTTTTAACATCGACCTCTTCAGTAAACACAGCAGTGGTATGGTAATGCTGACTGAAGAGTTGTCACTGCTCACAAGCAACGTGGATTGCTCAAAATTTTGGAGGACTTGGCAGAGGTCCAACATGTTGGCCCAATCGGATCCACAGAAGCTTGGCAGCTGGCCGGATGCGCCTCGGTACTGCGCCGTCATGTACTGGACCACTGCACTCTTCTGCTCGCAAAAGCGGGCTAGCATGTGCAGCGTAGAATTCCAGCGCGTAGGGACATCACACAGCAAGCGATGGTGGGGGAGATTGAAGCGCTCCTGCATCTTGGCGAGTGCCCCCGAAGCAGTACTGGAATTTCTACAATGTTTGGACACTCGACGCACCTTCAACAGCAGATCGGGCACGCCTGGGTATGTCCTCAGGAACCGCTGAACTACTAGGTTCATCACGTGCGCCAGGCAAGGGATGTGTGTCAGCTTAGCCAACCTTAAAGCGCGAATGAGATTACTCCCATTATCACACACAACCATGCCCGGTTTCAGGTCCAGCGGTGCCAGCCACAAATCCGTCTGTTCCTTTATTCCCCTCCAAATTTCCTCCCCTGTGTGCTGCTTATCCCCAAGGCAGATTAGCTTCAGCAACGCTTGCTGACGCATGCCAACAGCTGTGCTGCACTGCTTCCACGATCCTACTGCTGCTGGGTTAGCGTTTCCGGATGAGGTACAGCTTTGAGATGCGTTGGAGGAGAAGGAGTCAGAGAGGTAGGTGCTGCTGTTATCCAGTGGGAGGGACGGCGGTGCAGCTGTTTGTGGCGTGGGCAACACCCGTGCCGTAGCAGGTGAGGAATCGCTGCCAGGCTCCACAAGGTTCACCCAGTGCGCGGTAAGGGAGATGTATCGACCCTGGCCGAACGCACTCGTCCAGGTGTCAGTGGTGAGGTGAACCTTGCAGGCAACGGCATTCTTCAAGCTTCGGGTTATTTTGCTGACCACGTGCTCATGCAACTCAGGCACTGCAGAGCGTGCAAAGTGGTAGCGGCTGGGAACCACGTAACGTGGGATGGCCACTGACATCATGCCCTTGAAGCTGTTTGTCTCCACCAATCGATATGGCAGCATTTCGCAGGCCAGAAGCTTGGCTATGCTGGCTGTTACTGCCACGGCCCGGGGGTCATTTGCTGGCAATTTCCTCTTGCGCTCAAACATCTCCGACACAGACAACTGAACCGTAGCGCTGCACACGGAAGGGCTGTTGGTTGTTGTGTTTGATGAACACTGGGAGACCTCAAGAGCACTACTCCGGAAAGTGACAGTGTCAGCGTCGTCTGATGTTTGTGAATGTTGTGAACCACGCAATGGCTGGGCTACTGCTGCTGCTGAGGCGGGTCTGGTGAACCCAAGGGAGGCAGTGTTGTTTCTGGTACCCTGTCCTGACGCGTTTGCCCAAAGAGTGGGATGTTTGGATAGCATGTGACGGCTCATGCTGGTGGTGGAGAGGTTGTTAATATTTTTCCCCCTGCTCAGGCGGGTCTTGCACACCTTGCAAATCGCCATGGTAACATCCTCAGTGCAGTCTTCAAAGAAAGGCCAGACTTTGGAGCACCTGCCTTGCTGGCGATTTCTGTTTGCGCCTCTTTTGCCTCTCACTTGAACTTCCACGCTTGTGGTGCCTGAAATTGCGCGCCGCCTACCTTGTGGCACAAGGCGAACTCGTGCAGCAGTGTGTTCTTCAACAGACTCATCTGTGCTGCTGCTACGACGGCGATGTTCTCGTTCACAAACAAAATCTGGGTCTCTGTCCACATTGTCCATACCCTCCTCTTCCATCTCCTCAAACTCGTCATATGTCATTGTGGGCCACCGCCGTGGAGTAGAGCTCCCCACAACAACCTCTGCGCAGCACACTCCAACGTCGTCTTCCAGATCTTGTCGGCCGACCTCCTGCAATTGCAACCCCTCCTGCCCAAATTGCTCTGGGATTTGGGTTTCCGAGTCCTCTTCGGACTCGCCTTGTATTTCAGTGCGCGGTGCATTTCCCACAGTTAACGGTTGTGAATCCAGGCACAACATTTCTGGCTGTTCCTCCATTGACCTTTGAAAGGTGGAAGTTTGTTGGGCTGGGAATAGCTCCTGCGAATACCCCATTGTGTCCTGAGGTAATTCATCGGACTGGTTATCTGGCAGTTGTGTGCGTGGTGTCGCTGCCGGTTGTGTCAGCTTTGTGCCCACTGGCTCCTTGTAACTGGCTGAGGACTCGGACCTCGTGCGTGATGTGCTGGTGCTGCTTAACCCACTGCTGGACGCTTGAGAGGTCATCCAAGTAATTATCTGGTCCTGTTCTTTTGGATTTGTGAGGGTTGTTGTCCTGGACAACATGGGCGGTATTGAGTGGGTTTTCTTGGGTGCTCCCCTGTGGCCTGTACGTGAACCGTCAGGGGAAACACCTCTTCCCTTGCCCCTCCCTCTTTCACCGGATTTCTTCCTCATTTCACTTATCCTTACAGTACACGCTGACTGGCAGCAGTACAGTGGCAGTACAGAAATGCTATACAGTACCACTATTCCCAGCAGCGACACAGAGCACAATGCTATACAGTGACGGGTGAGCGGTGTACCACTATTCCCAGCAGACACAGAACAGTACACAGAATGCTATATAGTGTGGCTGAACGAGCGGTGTACCACTATTCCCAGCAGACACAGAACAGTACACAGAATGCTATATAGTGTGGCTTTACGAGCGGTGTACTACTGTTCCCAGCAGACACAGAACAGTACACAGAATGCTATATAGTGTGGCTGAACGAGCGGTGTACCACTATTCCCAGCAGACACAGAACAGTACACAGAATGCTATATAGTGTGGCTGAACGAGCGGTGTACTACTGTTCCCAGCAGACACAGAACAGTACACAGAATGCTATATAGTGTGGCTGAACGAGCGGTGTACCACTGTTCCCAGCAGACACAGAACAGTACACAGAATGCTATATAGTGTGGCTGAACGAGCGGTGTACTACTGTTCCCAGCAGACACAGAACAGTACACAGAATGCTATATAGTGTGGCTGAACGAGCGGTGTACCACTATTCCCAGCAGACACAGAACAGTACACAGAATGCTATATAGTGTGGCTGAACGAGCGGTGTACTACTGTTCCCAGCAGACACAGAACAGTACACAGAATGCTATATAGTGTGGCTGAACGAGCGGTGTACCACTATTCCCAGCAGACACAGAACAGTACACAGAATGCTATATAGTGTGGCTGAACGAGCGGTGTACCACTATTCCCAGCAGACACAGAACAGTACACAGAATGCTATATAGTGTGGCTGAACGAGAGGTGTACTACTGTTCCCAGCAGACACAGAACAGTACACAGAATGCTATATAGTGTGGCTGAACGAGCGGTGTACCACTATTCCCAGCAGACACAGAACAGTACACAGAATGCTATATAGTGTGGCTGAACGAGCGGTGTACTACTGTTCCCAGCAGACACAGAACAGTACACAGAATGCTATATAGTGTGGCTGAACGAGCGGTGTACCACTGTTCCCAGCAGACACAGAACAGTACACAGAATGCTATATAGTGTGGCTGAACGAGCGGTGTACCACTATTCCCAGCAGACACAGAACAGTACACAGAATGCTATATAGTGTGGCTGAACGAGCGGTGTACTACTGTTCCCAGCAGACACAGAACAGTACACAGAATGCTATATAGTGTGGCTGAACGAGCGGTGTACCACTATTCCCAGCAGACACAGAACAGTACACAGAATGCTATATAGTGTGGCTGAACGAGCGGTGTACTACTGTTCCCAGCAGACACAGAACAGTACACAGAATGCTATATAGTGTGGCTGAACGAGCGGTGTACCACTGTTCCCAGCAGACACAGAACAGTACACAGAATGCTATATAGTGTGGCTGAACGAGCGTTGTACTACTGTTCCCAGCAGACACAGAACAGTACACAGAATGCTATATAGTGTGGCTGAACGAGCGGTGTACCACTATTCCCAGCAGACACAGAACAGTACACAGAATGCTATATAGTGTGGCTGAACGAGCGGTGTACTACTGTTCCCAGCAGACACAGAACAGTACACAGAATGCTATATAGTGTGGCTGAACGAGCGGTGTACTACTGTTCCCAGCAGACACAGAACAGTACACAGAATGCTATATAGTGTGGCTGAACGAGCGGTGTACCACTATTCCCAGCAGACACAGAACAGTACACAGAATGCTATATAGTGTGGCTGAACGAGCGGTGTACTACTGTTCCCAGCAGACACAGAACAGTACACAGAATGCTATATAGTGTGGCTGAACGAGCGGTGTACCACTATTCCCAGCAGACACAGAACAGTACACAGAATGCTATATAGTGTGGCTGAACGAGCGGTGTACTACTGTTCCCAGCAGACACAGAACAGTACACAGAATGCTATATAGTGTGGCTGAACGAGCGGTGTACCACTGTTCCCAGCAGACACAGAACAGTACACAGAATGCTATATAGTGTGGCTGAACGAGCGGTGTACTACTGTTCCCAGCAGACACAGAACAGTACACAGAATGCTATATAGTGTGGCTGAACGAGCGGTGTACCACTGTTCCCAGCAGACACAGAACAGTACACAGAATGCTATATAGTGTGGCTGAACGAGCGGTGTACCACTGTTCCCAGCAGACACAGAACAGTACACAGAATGCTATATAGTGTGGCTGAACGAGCGGTGTACTACTGTTCCCAGCAGACACAGAACAGTACACAGAATGCTA